>NC_089873.1:86828181-87131212 GCF_040182565.1 Anser cygnoides | reverse complement strand
TTTTACCTTGGAGGTGTCAGGTTGTCAGGTTTTAAAGGCTTCATTATCAGCAGCATTCCCTCCCCCCCCCCCCCCCCCCCCAATGTTTGCTGACATTGGTGAGAACCACAGATGGTTTGTACCTGGGAAAATCAAGCTGTTGTGTACTTGGAACAGTTTTTTGTTTGTTTATTTTTTGTGGCTTTTGTTTGTTTGTTTTTTTTTTGTTTGTTTTCCAGAGCAAACATCTCTCCTTTCCTGAAAGGAACAGAAGGGGCCTACCAGAGGCTATTCTTACTCCTATACATCCTGTGGTCCTGCTCTCTATTCCCAACATTAGGTTACAGTGCTTTCTGAATAGGTTGGTTGCAAGGCAGCTATGGATGTGAGGTGTACAATTTAGTTCGTATAATAACTTCATGGGACTTAGCTATTTTATAGGTGGGCTGGTGTTAAGAAGGTAAATATTTCTGAAAGGAGACAGGATTCCTACCTGCTTTGTTGAATTACAGCTACTAAAGATAAAAAAGAATACAAACAAAGAGCCAATATACGCATCTGCTGTTTTGCTTGTTTTCCCCCCTGTTAGGGAAAAAAACCACACACTTTATTGTAACATTGATATTGGTATTATTCCACACATTAATATCTTGACAAACAGAGCACATAGACACCACAAACCTGTACCCCACTGTGAAGGATTTTTCAAACCTATTTACCTCCAGGTATAAGTTACCAGAAAATTGTAAATTTGCAGTTCAGTACAAATACTTCATAACTGTTTTGACAGCTCCTTCTATTAGGCTAGTTCTCAACCTTTCAGTAATCCATCTACCCTCTGTTTCCCAGTTCATAGAGAAAGCTAGAAAGCTTTTTTTTTTTCTTTTTTTCTTTTTTTTTTTTTTCCTATTTGGAACTGAATGAAACTGGCTCATGAACTGGATGGGTTGAATTTTGCAGCTAAGAACCATCTGTGGCTTCCACTGATGCCAGAAAGTATGAGATGAACAGGGAGCCTGAGAAGAAATTGCAGCTTCTACAGTCTCTAACAGTGCTAACAATCTTCTGCTGTGCTAGTAGAGGCCTTCATGGGTGCATTTTCAGGGCCAGACTGTCTTTTGGAGAATAAAAATAGCAGAAGGCTGTAAAATCAAACCGAAGTCCCCTCTCCACAGTCCCACTTGCAGTGGCCAGCAGCAGATGGTTAAGGAGGATGGCTCAGGACAGAGCAAGCACACAACCTCCTCCATCCCAAAAATGCATCTCAGTTTCTGAGAATGAACAGCTCTGGGAATATCTACTTGCTGCCCCTTTTGTAATAATTTGTATTTCTTCTGGGGCTTTCAAATTTTGCCTGTATTTTGTAACTTCATTTCTAGATGAGGGACTTGAAGGGTGGATCATTGCTTGGGAGCAACTGAGGACACCAGTTGAGCAGACTCTGTCCCCTGAGTGGGGACTGCAGACCACTCTCAGACCTGCTGCAAAAACTTTTCATAAGCAGCGAATAGGCTGCACAAAAATAGCCCAGGGCTAAGATGCACAGGAAATGCAGAGAGACAGACATTAGCACTGTGTTGTTTCCTCAGATAACTGTTAAAACTGTGATGTCTTGTGGATGGTGTTAAAACTATGAGGAGGAGAGCCCTCCCAGGAGAGCCCCCGGGACTGCAATTTGAACTGCTATGTTATTTATTGCATTTATTTTACCAGCAGGTATCCCAACTTAAAGAGTTGCTCAGGCCCAAAAGGGCAGGTAGAAGTAGAAGGTAGCCTGGGGATGCCCCAGCACCTCTCACTCCAGACCTTGTTGTATGACTGCAGCCTTCTGAGTCATTGTGATGTGGCTAGCAAACACTCAGTATAAGGGCTCCTGGCCTCCCAAGATGACAGCCAGCCCCGTGTAAGGTGTAGAAGCTCACACCTGCAGAAATCAAGCCTGCCTGGACAGCTTGGTTAGAAAGGAGCATGGCACTGAGAAGAGGGACCTTGCTGGTGAGGTGGAAATTAGAACGCATTGTAATGGCTGAAAGCTGCATGAAGGCTCTGGCTGCACTAGAAGTGTGATTTTGGACTTTAAATATGTAGCCTTGCTTTGGATATTCTTTACTGATAGCTTATACTTATGTAAGAAGTGGAAGAGTTGGCAGAGCAGTGTGCACTGGTTCCTCTTCTTCCTGTCCCTTCCTGTCCTCCTCTGCCCAGAGACAGCAGCCGTTGTACAGAATGGGCTTTTGAGGGTCTTTGCTGTACTGTACGATGTGTTTCCAGAGTTATATGTTGCTGATAATGATGGCAGTGGCTACGTGACATTTAAAAATGTTAGTGATGATGACTGATGCACTGATAACTGGTTCTTTATGATCTGTTTTTTTCTTTCTTTTTTTTTTTTCTTCAGTTTGTGTTAAGTACATTTCCATTATGTTGGACTTTGGCTTTTATTTACCCACTTTAAGTTGTTTCGCATAGCTCAGGGCTTGTAGCTTGTTTTTGATGTGTAATATTAGGTAACTTAAGGCTGTGGTTTGTTCTTCGTGTCTGAAAGCAGTTTATTTTCCTGGTTTTAACTGTGTCACATCCTCCTCAGTGGGAACGTACAACCAGATAGTTTATTTTCACTGAGCTGTTTCAGTGGGGCAAGAAGCTATGTCTGTCTGTGAGACAAATCAGCTGCGTGTTGAAGTCTCAGGAACGTCAACGAAAAGAAATTGGTGAACTGTGCAGCTGAAAAGAGGGGCTATCTGGCGTAGACAAATCCCAAGCTGAGATCCTTCTCATGTCTTTGCTTCTGAGCCACTCGTGAGGGCGGAGTGGGAGGGGAGCTCCAGGTACATCAGTGCAGTCCCCTGGTGTGCAGGAGCTGGGACCAGCATCCCAGTTGGACCAAATGTGTGTGCTAACATCTCCCTTCTCTTCCCCAGGCCTAAGAGTATCAGAAGACCAGAGCACACTGTCACGGCTGCTGTTCACCTCCCATGCTGCTCTAGCTGGAGGACTCTTCTCCAGGCTGGTGACTGGGTAACCTCCCCCAGCCTCAGCATTCACAGGGAGGAAACCAAGCGTGAGCGGTGCCGTTCCCCAGCTGGAGCACGGAGGATAGTGGAAGAGTGACGCACACATCGCATGGGCTCGTGCCAGCCACTGCCATCGAGGCTGAGTTAAAATTTTAATTTATTTTAATGTAGTTATTGAGGCATTTTAATTCCATCAAAGGAAATAACACAAGACAATCTGCATATATTCATTTGCTACTTCTAAATGAATTTGATTCAGCTGTGCTTGGTTTCTCCTTTTTTGGGTTTTACTCTGAGGTTTACTTCTTGCTTAGAGGCATAAGTATTCAAGGATTGTGAACCTTAAAAATTGCAATCTAAATTCTGTTTTTCATACATGAATATTTAAACAGGGTAATATTGTCTGTTCTTTCTGTAAGGCCCCCTTCTTAATCATTAATATCTGTTGTTTTGTGCAAATACACCCCATATATATATATATATGATTTGTATGCATTTAAGAAAAGATAGTTCCCTGGGACATATTCCAATATCACAATATGCTGTGTATGAATATTTATAGGTCCATCAAAATTGGTGAATATTGAATTTACTGGTAAGCATTGTGGAGGGCTTTTTTTTTTTTCTTTTTAAAAATACTGGAAAACTATTTGCAAATTGGGTCAACTTTCTGTGCATATTTTTGGCCAAAAATAACATTGTTTGTTTTTTTTGTTAAGAAAAAAATTAAGCTTTTTCATCAACAGCAGCTTTTGCATGCATCATTTATTTAAATTACAAAACCCAGCAACAACCAACCAAACAACTCTTTCAATAGTATTGAATTACACAAAACAAAAAATGTCATTTATGGCAAGGATATTAATTGAACAGAAAATGAAAGTTTGGTAATGTAAGAGTTGCATTGTCAGTTGCGTTTTAGTAGTAGAATATTGACCAATGCGGTTGTATGAGCATTATTTTTGGGTTGCAATGAAAACTTTCCATCTAGATACATAGCTGTTTTGTTAGAATTGTGCAGAAAACCTATCAAGCTGTTGTGTATACATATGAATGTGTATACATATTGCATTGTGTATAAGTACTGTTGCCTCTTGCACTCAGATCACAAATGTTGCTACATTTGTTTTTCCATGCCACAAGTCTGGCATTGTTCTTTTTGTTTCAGCTTGTTTCTTTGTTTGTGTTTTTTTTTTTTTTTTTTCTGTGCACCAAGTGTCCTCACTTGTTATATTTTACATTAAGGATGTATCTTTTAATGTAGCATCATTGCATCCTGTTATTTTTACAGAAATCGATACCAGCTGAGGTTTATTTTTGCATGAGCCCTGTTTGCCTTTCCTCCTCCTCCTCTCAGCGAGTACCACGAAATGCATTTGCATATGGGTGTGAAGAGCGTATGATTATAATAGCCTGTATGTGTCCTGTTGCAACACATGACATTTCGGAATCAAGTATGACACAAAGATACTTGCTAGTTTGGCGTGTATTGGCTTTTGACTTGGGAATGTAAACAACATATTAGTACTTGCCATAGATGCCATAGGATGGAAACATCATTTTCCAGTCATCTCTAGCTGTGGGTGACTAAGTCAGAAAGCGGAGCATTGAAGAGAGACAAATGATGGCAGAAGTGAGAGAATGACAAAAGGATGACCAAGAAGAATATTTGAGGGAATCCAGAGGTGAGTGCTGGAAAATGAGAACTTTGTTGGCAGGTTGGACAGTAACATCAGAAGCCCCCAGGCAAGGTATGGCTACTGTAGTGTTGTGAAACCAGACACACACTCTGGGACCTCTGCTTTATTGCACAGTGGTGGAGGGCACAGCGGTGCATTGGTTGTGAAGCCCTTTGCTGCAACCCTTTGCTGCAGTGGGAGCTGCAGCAGGGTGCTCGTCCACGGTCAGATGCATGTCTTGCGACCTGAGCAGAAGAAGGTGGGAGTTTGACTGTGGGAATAAATATGTATATTTTTCAGTACAGTGTCATACAAGTTTGCCATAAAAAAATTGATTCATTTATGTATGTTACCCAATTGTTGGAAAGTATTAGTAATGTTCCTTGCCACGTCCATGTTCAAGTAACAGCTGAATGGGTTTTCATCAAAATTCTCCGTTGTGAATGATATATATTTTGATTGGAAAGCTTTTGGATAGCATGCGCTTCTGCTTTTTTTCCTGTGAACTGGCAAACTATGGATTTGGATGAAAGCACCATCTCAATCTTACCAATGAGCAGCTGCCGTTTTACCAAAAAGAAGCTAGCAATTTGTAAGATACAGTTTGTTAAAAAGCATACATAGCTAAGGAACAACGTAAGTTATTAAATGCTTCTTCAGTTCACTGTGTCTAAGAAAGCAGGAAACAAACTCACATTTTTGTTCTCTTGCAAGAAGACAGTTGCCTTTTTAGTTTTACTGAAGAAGTGGAATGACCCTTTGAGAATTTAAAAGCAGGGCAAGGGTTATGAGACATTTCTTTAGGTAACTTCCTTCAAATAGTTGAGTCTAGATTCTGAACTTTCCTACACATGCTGTTACCTTGATTTTTTTGAAAGAACTTGTAATATATGCATGTTTTCTATGGCATTTTTTTTTTCATCTTCTGCAGGCAAGTCTACAAAGCAGCACTAAGAGATTTGTAGTTATCTTTGTGCGAGCTAGTTGGCCTGGCCATGAACAGTGAGCAGATAGAGATGACTGGAAAAGGGTGTCAGAGATCCTCTCTCTCTCTCTCTCTCTCTCTCTCTCTCTCTCTGTCTCTCTGTCTCTGTCTCTGTCTCTCTCTCTTTCTCTCTCTTTCTCCCTCCCTCTCCCTCTCTCTCTTTCTCTCCCCCTCTCCCCCCTCTCCCCCCCTTCCCTTTCCCTTCCCTTTCTATTCTTTCTTTTTTTTCCTTTCTTTAGTTTGTTTGTAAATAGTAGTCTTTGTTTGTTTGTTTGTTTGTTTTTGAAGCCCTTTTTACTTTCTCCCTCCAGCATAAGAATAATACTTGACATGGGGTCTTTTTTAGAACTTCTGTTTTCAAAGGAAACAAAGGTTTTACTTTTTGTTCTCTTTGAAGGTATTTGCGTGGCAATTTGTGACTACATGTCATTTCCCTTGCCTTTAGTTTCTGCACCGCTGATTCATTTTGCTAAAGATGGCTCAGACGTGGTCAGTTCTGGCTGCACTCCTTTTCTTGATTTTCAGCCTGGTTGAAGGGTCAGGTAAGTGAGAAAGGTCCAAGCTACAGTCAGCACTGTGTGGTACTCTGTATTACCAACTTGCACATATGCTGACATTTCACAGTTCCCCAGAGGAATTTGCTTATTTTTTAATGTGAGCATGAAGAGTGATGTCACCTCAGATGGCAAAATAATCCTGTGCTTCCCAGAATGGCACAGGGTAATATACCTGATAGGGATCCAAACCACAAATCATCTGAGGATGCATCTTCTGTTCAGCTGGGATCATCAGGAGATCTATGGTTTCTGGCAGAAAAAGCATTTATATATGCCCCGTGTTACATATGAGCCAAGAACTACTGCGCCAAGTGTTTTACCACTGTTACAGGTGTAGTCATCTCCCGGGTTTTACGTAGATTTTAACTAAGGCACCTAATTCAATAACACAGTCTACTTTTTCTAGGACAAAGAAACAAACAAACAAAAAATTTTCTTTCCCTTAAGGGTGAATCTTGGCCTCCCCAATGGGTTTTCAAAGCCTATATTAAAGCAATAGGAAACTGCTGACCAAAAACAGATGAAGGACTTGTAGCTCATCAGCATATATCATGTACCTGCACAGTATCCACAGAGGAAAGACACCTTTTCCACTGCATTTCCAGTCTTCAAAGTCAGTGACAGCAGGAAGCAGGACCTGGAAATTGAATATGACTTATATGTGGCTGCACAGAGCAATATGTCCCTGAGGCTGCCAGTACAGTAAGAAAGTAGAAATTTTAAAGTGTGGTGAAGCCAAGAGCCATGCCTATGCTTTGATGAAGGCTGTAACATCATTTTTAACTTTTAACATTTCTTTTCTTTCTCTTTTTTTTCCTCTTTTTTCTTTTTTTTTCCTCTCTTTTTTTTTTTTTTTTTTTTTTTGTTTTCTTCTTATGTAGCTTATAACATTGTGAATGTGGAGGCTGGCCATGAGGCTGTGTTGACTTGTGCTTCTGTCTCCAAACTGTATTTGATAATGGTGACATGGGAGAAAAAATCCAACGCTTCCTGCTCTTTGGCCTATAGAAATGATCTCAACGAGACAAGAAAGTTAAACTGCAGTGAGAGGATGATGTGGAAATATACACCTGACAGGGACCCTGCTCTTCGTATTTACCCCGTGAACCTGAGTGATGAGGGAAATTACACCTGTGAAATTGCCAGTGATATGGGGAATTTTCATTTTTCCTCTTCTCTGTCTGTGATAGGTAAGACACACCTAGTGTTTTTTTGTAGTTGGATGGAGATAAAAATGATTTGATTTGCTATTAAAAGACGAAATTCATTTTGGATGTATGCTGAGATTGTAAACAAAGTAGTAACTTGATTCAGTTGGACTGGCTGTTTGGAGAGGGGAAGGAGGCATGCAGACTTATAGAATAGGACTGGGCTGTTTTAAGGATAATATTTTTTTTCCGTTCTGACTCACGAACAGGCAAAGATGTACCAAATGCACCACTCTGGGTAGTTTCTGAGGTAGTTCTTCGGGCATAACACAGGATTTAAATGTTGTGTGAATGTTCCCATAACCAGGAGTACACACTCTTGCTTAAGTTAATGCAAATAGAAGATATTAAATAAATATTACCACTTTAAGCTGAGCAGGAGGATGCCGAACCAAAATTCACAGTGCACACAATGTATATTTTGTGTGGGTAAGAGCCAAGTAGGAAAGAAGTGAGAGTTTCAAGACATTATGTGGAAATATTTCACTCTTACAGAAACACTGAAAATTGTCTGTAAGGCTGCATCACTAAAATAAAAATGAAACTAGGCTATTTTCAACCTAGGCAGGAACAAAAGTGTGTTAGGAAACGTAACCAATATATCACATAATCTTTCTCAGATTGGTAAATTTTCTGTAGGTTTCCTTAAATTTCAAGAAACATTTTACTGTGAGAGAATTTTGTATTCTGGTTATATTAGTCAAATTTTAGTGATGCTCAGAAGGTTTATGGAAAATTTATTCTGTAAATCAATAATTGCTACTGTTAGTTTTTGTCCCTTGAAGTTTTTTCTTCTTCCTTGCAGGGTCTTGCCTTTCTAATAATGCCTTAGACATCGTCCAAGCCTTTGCTTGTTTTGTCAGATGTAGAATATGAATTGTTGGGCTTTAGGTAGAATAGTTCTCGTCCAATTCCTCCTTTCCCTCCAGACTGTCAAATTCTTGATTCTACCTCTATTCTAGCCTATATATCTAATTGTAGATTCTACCTTCAATTAGATATAAGGCAGAAATTCTTTACTCTGAGGGTGGTGAGGCACTGGAACAGGCTGCCCAGAGAAGCTGTGGATGCCCCATCCCAGAAGGTGTTCAAGGTCAGGTTGGATAGGGCTTTGGGCAACCTGATCTAGTGGGAGATGTCCCTGCCCATGGCAGGGGGTTGGAACTGGGTGGTCTTTAAGGTCCCTTCCAAGCCATTCTATAGTTCTATATGTTTTAGCTATAACTTCAGTAAGCTGCTTTTTATTTATTTATTTATTTTCAGTAGGTACACTGCTATGGTTATAAATCTACATTTAATCCAGCTCTATCATCCCATCTTCTCCTGTTACATCTATAGTAATCTTCTGGAAAACATGAGGAAACAATACTTTTAAATGCAGCTAGCATATTTTAGAGATATTTATTTACCTTGGACTTTGATGTATTTTTTTTTCCCTAAAGATGATTGGTGCTAATATTCCAAATTATTTTAAAATGTCTTGGATTGGCCATGTAAACTAAAAAAATACCACCTATTCTTCTGATTCTCAGTTGGAGACTTTACCCTGAACTAGAAATAACAATTGTGGTCTTTTTTCTTCTTCTTCTGTAGTCCCTCCTACAGTGACTCTGACCTCTGACAAGAGCAGAGTGGCTGTCTGCCAAGCTGCTGCTGGAAAGCCAGCTGCCAAAATCTCCTGGATCCCTGCAAGTAATAACAGCTCTGAGGAAGAATTCAAACACGGCAATGGAACAGTGACCAGAGTCAGCTACATTGGCTGGGTCAACAGCACGCACACCACTGTCACCTGCCTGGTTACCCACCCAGCTCTGAACCAGAATCTCTCCCTAGATCTGTCATGTAAATAATATCATTCAGTAATTGCTCATCATCATGCTTTTGTGATTCTTTGTGTTTTTCTATGAAGCTGTTTCAGCTTAATCCCAGGGTTTGGTAAATTGGTTAGTGGGCTGAAAAGCCAAAGTTCTTGTACATATTGATAGAAAAATTACTAATTTAATCAACTGAAACCAGTTGATGGCATGATATGGGGAAGCTTCCAGTGTGAGCTTACTAGTATCCCTATTTATTTTACAAGAGTTCCTCCTTCTGTTTCAGTGACCCTTTTTAATCAGTAATGATGGAAAAGTTGCTCTCCACAGTAACTGTGATGCAGTTCACTAATTTTTACATGAAACTTTTAACCCCCAGAGCTGAATTTTGTCCAGCTCCCCACTGGAAAACTTCTTGGAGACTGTGTGTGACTTGATCAATCTTTCTCAGGGCCAAAGGTAGTAAAGGGTAAAATTCAGCTTCTCAGCTGTCTGTGCTGGATCTGATATAGGTTTCTACCACTAAAATTTGTAAGAACATTTAAATAGGTGTTCATATCACCAAAATATCTCAGCAGAGGCATGAAGGACAGAAATCAAGATAGACGAGCCATTAATTACAGTGTTCTGCAGGGTTGTCTAGTTAGTTCTGTTGATGCAGTACTAATACAGTTTGAACAAGGGAGACCATGCAGACACATGGGTTCAAAATGAAAGTATGTTTGTCTACACATAACTGGATGTGTGAAGTAGTTCCTATTCCTGGTTGGTGTCTAGACATCTCATCTATCTCTCACAGCTCATTGGTGTTGTGGGGGTAGAGCATTAGGTCTCCTTTCTGGTTAAGATATATGCCAACATGTCAGTGTTGTAGTCAGTGGATACTGACATCTAGTTCTGTAACTAGCTTTCTTTTCTCATCTCTCAGACTCTTCCTCCAGGCTTCACTATCCCCTGGTGGCACTGCCTGCAAGTGTTGCTGCTATGAGTGGTGTTGGTGTGCTTTTATGCTTAATTTTCACGTTCAGAGGTAAGTCATTTGATGAGTCTGAAATGTTTTACAATTATTTCATGTCTGACTACTTGCAGGTACTAGGACATGTACATTATTGTTGAGAGTGGGTTGGGAGGAAAGGACTGAGGAAAATGTCCACACGGGATGCATTGACCCTATGGAAAAGTCCTAACAAAAGAGGAGACAGAACTTTAAAACAAGCTCAGATTTTCGTAAGAGCCATTGTTGTTATGCTATTAATGTATTACGTGTACAGCAGAGAGTTACCCAGGAAGAAAAGGATAATTGCTGAGAGTAGGGTGGGTCTTGAGTATTTAGAATTTAGAATGATCATTCTGTATTTACTAACATAAAAACTCAATATATAAGAAAGAAGTGTTCACAAACTAGTCTAGACACCAGTCTAATGACTAGTTTCAAAAAATCCTTCCTCCACTCCATATGCTGTTTCCATCAGCAGTCATAAGTTTTCCCTTAAGCAAATGTAAGAATAGGTCAAATGTACATGCTTCCCTCTGGTACAATCATAGTTTTTCAGGCTGTGTAGATTTCACGGTCTTTGAGTCAACTCATAGTGGTCATTGAGTCAGTTCAGTTGACTCAATGCCCTCCCACTCTTGGAGTTAAGTAAGATGGCTGTGATGGGGTATGGATGGAGTAAAAGCCTGAGTAAAGGCTTAAAATGGAAGGAAGAGAGGTCCCTAGCCCATCATGTCCCCTAAGAAAAGTACACCTGAGTCAGTTCAATCATGTCTCCCAGGGAGACCAAAACTTTCAGTGAAGGGAAAAATAAAACAATAGTGTATTCAGGAGCAGGGCATAAAAGGTGAGAACTTAACAAAATGAGAGCAACTATTTCAAAGATAGTCCTTCAGCTGTTGAGGGCAGTACATAACAAGTTTGCACCGTGTCCCCTCAAACCATTTTGATTTCCTACTTCCAGCTTTCCGCTTACGTAAATTGGCACATGGGCCACCAGTACCGGTTGCAGTAAGTGGGCTTTTATTTTTGTATGTGTGTACGCTCTGGTGTTTCTTTATTTGTTTTTGTTTGTTGTTTTCTTCACTCAAACATTTAATTTCATTGCAATATGTGTCTGCTCTGAAAAAACTTCTGTTTCTCTCTGTTTGTGCTTGGAGAAGGGGAATGAGGAACCGTGTGTCTGGAAGGGTGTTTATTATTTGGATGGTCCTAACTTCATTACTCAGAATATCTGAGTAATTGCATAAGCACTAGATGGAGAATGGAGTAGTGCATTTCCTGCCTAAGAATACTATAAATTAAATTTGCAATGCCAAGGTTTAAACTGAATTTTAGATCTTCCCAATGTTAATGTGTTCACAACTCGGCTTCACGGAGTAATCTTAACTCTGATCTTTTCCTTAAGAATGTGTATTGCCCTTGACGACAGAAATCTGCGTGATTAAAGATGTGATGAAAACAGGCAGGCATTTACATGGAGGGAAACGGTTGCAGTTCCTTATGCTGTATTAGCTATTTTAGCAACACAAACAGCTATGAAACTTTTATATTTTAAGTTGCAGTTCAGACACTCAGGAGCTAGGAAACAACACTGTTAAATTTGCCACTGCAACTTTTATTTCCTCACTAATTCCAGGGTGTCCTGATACATATTTAACAGCATGATAATATGCTTCTCTTTCCTCAGGGCTTCTGCCTCATTTAATGTACTGAAAGAGCAATTATTTCATATTTTGTTTTCTGCTCACGGTGGAATTAATGGCTGTGTGCCTTGTTTGTTGCAAACTAGTCAAACAGTGCTCTGAAGCCAGAATGATTAATTTCCTGATATGCTCTTCTATGGCATTCAGCAGAATTTGACTGACAGGAGTGGGAGCTGCTGAGGTCAAAGTCAAAAGCTTCCAGTAATTTTAGGTACACTGGAATGCCTGTGGCCTGACCTTTTTTTTTTTTGTTTGTTTGTTTTGTTTTGTTTTCTCAGAGAAGTTAGCATTGTTCGTTGTGATCTATTTTGCTGAAAATACTGACTTTTCAAAATTTGTTTCCAATCTCATTAAGAAAAAGAGGTTCAGAAGGTTGTCTTGTTTAGACTTTGTGAATGCACTTGTTTCTCTCTGATGGTTCAGGTTTCACCCTATGCACCCTACTCCTTTGCTTCAAGGTTCCTTTGCAAAGCTACGGCTGCCTGCTAGTTTTCTTCCGGGCTTGCTTTTTTGTTTGGCCTCTGTAGATACGATGGTTCTACAAAATTCTACAATATAATATAATGGTACATGTTTTTCTTTATATTGCAGACTGAGAACTTCAGGTCCACACCATCACATAAAAACACACCTGAAGTCAACCCTCATGTCTCAGAAGAGAATATCTATCAGAATTATGGAGCAGGAAATAAATTTATGAACTATTAACAATGTAGGCATAAGTGGTCTAATACCAGCTCAGCTATTAATGGTACAGTTACTTGAACTTGTTCTTGAACTAACAAATCTCAGATCTCATGCATAGCAGGCTAGCAGAGTACTCACATACTCAATGCTGTCCTAGAAAAGCCTTTGTCCTTCCCAACCTGAAGACGGTCAAGGGAGCAACCTGCTTTAGTAAATGATTCCTCTCTTCCTGTAAATATCAGAACAACTCTCGAAATACTTGCAACTTCTAAAGACTGACTTGGAAAAACACACAATTTTTTTTTTTTTTTTTGGAAAATGGACTTTGAGGCATGTGCTGTTTTCCCTCAAATCAATAATTGACATATTTTTGTGACCGAGTAAGACTGCTGGTGAAAATGTAGCACCTCTGTGTAGTCCATTTTAGTGACTGGATTCTCTTTGCAATTCAGTGCTGGAAACCAGAAAGTGACACAAGGGACCCTGAAAAGGCCAAGAAGACCTATCCAGCAGAAATGCAGAAATAAGACTTTTTTCTAGATAGATAGTTACATATTACAGATAAATATCTAGTATTTCTTTTTTTTTTCCTTTAATATATCTCTTTTTCAATTAAACTTTCTATTTGCATTGATAATGGCAGAAAAAAAGCAAATTTGAATTTGTACTTGATATGAAAATGAGAAATAGCAATGAGCAATTTTCTAAGATTAATTTAAAAGTAAAAATATAAATATGCAAATATTTATCTCAAATTATTCCTGGGGCTATTTGAGTAACTCTTTACTGACCAGATCACACCCTGGTTTTAAAGAGAAGAGCAGTGTTAAGTTGTGAAAAATGCAGATGGTGTGCATGTTTAAAAAAACACCAACAACTAATCAAACCACTTATTTCTTCTTATCTCCCTGTTCCCAAGCTGAAGAAAACCACAGATTGTTTGATAATTTCAGTTTTCATAAGTCAGGCTTGTGAAACCTTTTCCAGGCACTAATATAGCACTAAGTATGAAGTAGGCATGAAGATCCCTCAGTGCCTTTCAATTGCATTTCACTTTATCAGCTCTAAATAGACAAGGATGAGCACCTACTGACACTGCTCCAGGCTTTCCTTTCAGTCGCATCAGAAGAGCATGATGAGCAACTCCCTGGCGCATGACAAGTGCCTACAGAAGGTAGTCCATTCATCCCTGTTGTGTAATTCAGTGTAGCCATTCTTGTGGTGTTAAACGTCAGTGGTGGGTTACTGTCTCAGAGCTGTGTACAGCTTCTTCATGTCATCTGCTGGGAAGGAGATGCACCTTTCCATGTATACAGCCTCTGGGAGAAATATGTGACAGCTAGCTTGAAATTAGTGAAAACAGGTTTTCAGTGATTCTAGTTAGGAAAAACGTTCAGTAGCTCGAGTGAAATTCACAGCTGAGTGTAAGGGAGTGGTTTCCCAGTTCTGCTGGTCTGTAGTTGGCAGTGCATAATGAGCACAATCCAGCATCCTTTTTTGTTCTTCGTGTCAACCTGGACCTTTCACAGCCAGGGTGCTGTCAAGGAGTCAGTTGTGTCTGAAAGCCCCTGAAATAGGGAAAAGATCTCATGTTTCTTAGGGAATAGCCTAGCTGGGTCTAAACCAGGGTTTCTACAGCTGCTGCAATTTGAGTCTGTCTTATTCAGAAGCTGGACCATTGCAGCCAGACATCAGGATGATATAGTTGTCAAACTGAGGAGAGTTAGGCTATGGAGCAATCTGGTTTTGATAATCATGGTGCACAGGTGTTGTGATTTTAAGGGTGCAAAGCAAGAACTTCTCATGGTCCCTTTGCACCATGTGAAATGTTGAACAGTAAGAGCTAAAGTAGACATAGGAAATAAAACTTAGGGAGGTGATTGTGTTGGGGAAGCGCTCTGGAGAATCTCCATTGTAACAGTTACCCATGGCAGAGAAGCATGGTTTCCATGTCCATGATTTTATTTTCCCTTTTAAATTATATTTGGTGGAATTGGTCCAGTCACCTGCAACATGTCAACATTTCCACTGACCCAGAAATTCTGAGGAGACTTTGTTTTGGATATGCTAACACACAGTGCTCTGGCAATGAGATAGGTCCTTTTGTGCCACAGGTATGCAGTGAAATGGGTTCTCCAGGCAGTTCCACAGCTCTAAACAGCCATGCTGATGATGGTTTATCTTATTTCTTATTTCTGGGACGGCCCAAGAGCCACTTCAGCTGCAGCCTCTCAGAAAATTAACTTACAGCATGGTGGCCTGGTCAGGCTGCAATTGTCACCTGTTCTCCGCCAACAAAAAGCTTGTTATCAGCCCACAGCTCAGCCAAAGCCACATGTGGCAGGTGTCAAAAGGCCTCAGCTGCCTAATTGTCACATCTTCCTTCTGCAATAAAATTGGCCCTCGAGCTTTTCAAGCTTGCTGTGTAAGATTAATAAAACTTATTAGGGCAAAGAGAATAATACGGCTGGTGGAGGTGATTGCAAGAAGGGCTGGGACATGAATGGGGCTTCTAGGCAGAGCATAATAATTGACCAATCTCACTTAATTTTCTGCTCATCTTTTGTATGCATTGAAGTTGTGGCACAAGCAGTAGGCAATTTTGGATATGGGGTTAATTTCTTTGTAGCTATGTGAAATTCACAGGAGCTTTTTGACCACAGGAGTGTGTACTACTACATACTATGTACAACTATCCAAGCTGTCAATGGGTGGTAACTGTTCGAGTGGACCTATCAGCGCTTCTAAGGGCATCATCATTGAAAGGAGGAAGATGGGATGAGCCAAGCAATGGGCCTGTGAGTGTGCTCAGGAAAGAAGCCCTTGGTGCTTGGGAGAAGAGACACAGGTCTGTGATCAGGAAAAAAGCCCTTGGTGCTTGGGAGAAGAGACACAGGTCTGTGAGGTGAGCAAATTTGTGTGGAAGCAGTGAGAGGAAAACAGGGAAGGGTGTAGAAGGGGTTGACAGAGGGGATCAAGACAGCTAGGGTTTAACAGAGAGCAAGCATGATGGGTTGTTGCAGCTTGATACTTTATACTGCGACTAATTGCTTTTTCTATTCACTCTGGCTGTCACTGGGTACCTTAACTTCTGACCATGACTGGTGAAAGACAGTTTTTTGTCATATGGGAAGCTCTTCTCTCAGGTTTTGTAATGGGGAAGTCATATTGATGTCAACCAAAGAGTCCAAATTGTGTATTTTAACTCTTGCAGGAATTTGGTCTGGAAAGTAATCAACTTAAGGATGCTTTTATGATTATATTAACTGAGTTTTTTTTTTCCCTCCTTATTTGCACTTTTGGTATTTTTAAATAGATTTTATCTATGTGAAAAGCAAATTTAAGCAAGGTGAAAGTTTTAGATTGCAAATTTCCATGTATTCTAATTGTGAAAATGGCTAGAGAAATGCTGACTTTTTTGAATAATTATTGTGAGAGAGCTTCTGAAAGGAGATGGGCATTGGAATGAGCTATTAGCACTTTCTGACAAAAAAATATGGCTGGGAGTGTGAGGATATGATTTTTATAGTAGCAAAACTAGTCCCTTATGGGGTGTAACCTGCAGATGAGCAAGTGGCAGTTATAGTTCAGAAACTGTGCTTCCAGAGAAAGTGCCAACAAAATTGAATGCAAGGTGCATTTTTTGTGTTTTATTTTATTTGATGTATGTAAGTTCTGTAAATAAGAGGTGGGGGATTGACCAAGCTGTATGCGTTCAGTCTGTCCCTTTCCTCCTGTGTAACTCTCTGTACAATATTTACTCCCCAAGAGCAGTCCTGTTGCTTCCTCTGTCCTGTTCCAGCTGCTCAGTAAGCACACACTGATGTGCTGAATAATGCTGAATACAACGGGTGTCGGATGACTCTATTCTCTTCATCAGTCTCCAGAAATACTGAGCCTGGAGATCTCCTGCTCCAGAGCTGTTGCAACAGCTCTTCCTTGCCACTGCTGTTTCAGGTTGACTGTTTAGTTAAATTATAGAGTTGACAGAATGTCACTTGTGCTTTTTAGCACTAGATGATTGTGGCTGGAAAGTCTCCTGTTTGTTGTGTGGACTCTCACTCATAATGTTTATAGGGCACTCTTGGTAATAGTGATGATGTCTACTTTCTGATTCATCTATGAGCAATTTATCTTTTGGTAACAGCAGATGTTGCAAAACTGTGGTGCAGTTCTTTATTCTCATTCTGTTCACTGAATTTGGAAGAAAACAATAGCTGAGAAAATGTTGAGTTTAGAACCTCAAAAATTGGCATGCAATCTCAGATTATGATTAAGCTTTGTTTTAAACCCCAATTTTCAATATCAGGACTGAAATGAAGAAGATAAATAATATTTTTCTGCAGATTTTGGAAATGAGGCAAATATCCTACAGGTATTTGTCAGTTCAGTGAAAAGCTGTTTCTATGTTGGTTTTTCTTCCAGTTGTATTTTTTGGTCAGTTTTTTTTTTTTTTTTGTATCATTTGTCATAGCTTTTCTTCTCTGATGAGAAAATACTACTTTGCTTGTATATCCTAATTACTGTAACTCCTGTGGAATACTGTCTTGCTGTTTCTTTTTTTTTTTTTTTTTTTTTTGTGTTGATGTTAATTTGTGGACTTGTCTTCAGCTACTTGGCTTGCTGTCCACAATATGTATGCATCTTTCATGCGCTGGAGGTCAGTGGAGAGAACGTGATTTATCCAGGTGGAATATCTATCACATTTCCTATCAACTCTCTGTCCTGGAATAGTCCTGGAGTAGTTAGTTTGTGTTTGTGCTCTTAATGTTGTGTCTTAAAGCAATTGCCCACTTTGCTCTTTATTTCCTGAGAGTTGTCTCACCAGTGCTCTGATGCACTAGTTTTCTCAGTTTATTGATTTTAATCTTCTCCAATGATTTTACCATCCAGTTCTCTTTCCTCCTTTTTAGCATCAAAGGCAATTTCATTCTCTATTCAGTTGCTTTAGTAGGTACTAGTTCCTCTCAGTGAATTAAAAAAAATATATATATATATACACATATTATTATTTTTTTGGTTAAAACAATATGTTTCAAACTGTGATTTGCTTTGCAATTTACTAGTGCATTTCACTGAACTGGTAGACATACTTAATCCAGGTCTCCTCGATTTTATTGGCCAATACAAAGTAAGAAATTAATCTCTCTCTTTATTGTAAACCACTGCTGTGCTTCAATGCCTACAAATCCAAGCTTACCTGCCAAATCCAAATGTGTAGTATACATCATTTTATATGACCTTGGGTGATGTCTGTCTTGGATTATTCTGCAAAAACTTCATGGACAAATTATTTTTTTGACTCCATAGTTTCCATATTGCTTTGTACCACTCAATCACAGCAACAGGGATCCAGGAAAGCTCAGAGAAACTAAACAAGCATTTATCATTGAGGCTTTTGAGACAAACTCAGTTATCAGTGATTTTACTTAGTTCAGACACAGAAAAAAGCACCTCTGATACAATGTCATACTTTTTTTTTTTCTTTTTTTGAATGGGACTATAACTGTGTCTGTTGCTTACACTGTTGAAAACGCTTGTTGAAAACAAGAAATTGTGGTCCTAGCTCCATCACAGAAAACAGATGCTATTTACTTGATTAATAAGCAATAATATTTTCAGAAAAAGAGGCAAATGGTATTACAAACCACAGACTTCTTGTGCATTTACAAACATGAAGCTTTTCCCCAACAACAGTAGAGACAAACAGCATAAGGAAGATTTTTGCTCCACTTCCTCCAGATTCCCTTTCTTGTCATTATCAAGCTATCACTGTGTCTGCTGCTTGGTTTCCCATGTATTTTCTGGTTGTTTTGATGATGATATCAAATCCGCTCGCGCAGAGTATAACACAGTACCCAGAGAAGCTTGTTGGAGTTCCTGCTTCAGACTATAGCCAGTCTGACTTTGCTCTGACTCCTCATTCCTGGTCTTTTATTTTTCTGTGAAAACTTGTGTTATTCCTTGTATTATAGCACTGATTCTAGCTCCCATGCCCTGATGATATTTAAGTTGGATGCTCAGTGTAAGAATTTTGAAACAGCCAGAGATTGTTCATTATCTCTTGCTGCATGAGAAGTAATGCAATAGATTATTCCTTTCATCAGGATCTACTGGGATATCTGACCTGAGTCTCACCAGCTACAGTCAGTATCTTTGGTGACAAGGGTCTTGAAAATCCTGAGCAGGTTTCCCAGGAGTCTGATGGGTAATTTGCCTCACAGTTGCAGAGGTTGTAGCAAAACCTCTGTATCTTGTTCTTTGTCTCACAACCAGGAAATGTCTGCAAAACCTTTCCAAGGTGCAAGTACAATTGCTGTACTCCTCCAAGCAAAGCTTCCCATCCCTCGGTCTTTTATTTGAAAAAGAAACTAGGCTTTCAATGCAAAAGCATCTTGCTTGTAGATGTTCCTTGTTTGCATGTGTTTATATTAATGTTATATCAGCAGCTGATATTTTGTAGATTCTTTCTTAAGTTTAAATGCTACAAAACCTTCTGCCAAGTAGATCCTACTGTCTGTCTTAGTGCATCAAGGAAAACACAAATATAAAAATTTAATTCATTTTCAGAAGGACAATCATTTTGCTTTTCCAGGTGATAATGCTGTCAACTGCCAAACAACTCTTCAAGAAATACTTAGTATTAGAGCAAGTCTGGGATCTCATTTACTACAAAAATTCCCACAGTGTGTTGTGCAGAAATCACTTTACTGTGCCCCAACTTAAAATAGAGAGGGACAGCTGATTGCCTGTGACAGAGGACATTGGTTTGTGTTCAGGATGGGCAGGGGAAGGTGGTTTTGTTCTTCACTGTTCTGTGTTCATCTGCAAGAAAGATTTTACTAACGTGACTGTTATTTGTGCTAGTCCACCAGACTATGGTCAGAGGCAGATGAAGAATAGGTACCCGAAAAGGTAGGTTTTTATAGGCAGATAAGAGCAACACTGCTTTTCCTTGCTGTGATGAGGTATTACTGGACCTCCCGCTCTGTCTTGGTGCCTTTGCCAGCAGTTATCTCTCCCAGGGTATGGGTGGCAGAGACTGGCATATACATCCAGTTCTATACTTCTCAGTTTTATTCTACATTATTTTTGAAAGCCTAAGACATGGGCTGGGATGCCTCTTAGCAAGTATTAACCTCAGCTATTTCCTTCCAAAAACGACAAACAGGCAGATAAGCAGCAGAGGAAGATACTGCTAGAGCCCTTTGTTAGGAATGGTCCTCTATAAGATACATACTGAAATACTTCAGGCTGTTGCATCAAGGTATCACCTGAGCATGTCATTTGGGATGGTGGTTGGGAGACAGATATAGCGTGTTCCTGCAGAATAGATACTTACCAGCACAGGGATGCTCTGGTGAAACAGAGTCCCAGTAAAATGCTTGATGAATAATCAGAAGAATCACCCTTTTTATCAAAGGAAATGCCTTCCTCTGCTTCACAAATAAAAGTTTTAATCTGATGATGTTGGATATATCATGGTCTCATTTACACACATGGGTGGAGACTGGAGGCGGGAAGAGAGATGGTGGCCTTTTGTCTTACTACAAAGAGCCTAATGTTCTTTGTAGTAAGATTTGCCTTCAGGAATCCCAGGCCCCTAAGATCAGTGGGAAACTGCAGCAAGGAAGGCTGGCTCTCAGTAGAGGGGGATCAGGTTGGGGAACAGTTAAACTATCTGGACACGCATGTGCTGTGGGGATTGGCTGGTGTCATTGTGAGGCTGCTCACGGTTGTCTGAAAGATCATGGCCTGGGCTGCATGAAGCAAATGTTTCTCCTACCTTCCAGAAGGGAAAAAAGGATGATCCAGGGAACTACAGACCAGCCAGCCTCACATCGATCCCTGGGAAGAGATGGAGCAAATAATCCTGGAAAAAATTTCCAAACATACTCAGGACAAGAAGGTGGCAGGGGGAGGTCAGTGTGGATTTATTAAAGCGAAATTGTATTTGAACAACTTGTTATTTTTCTATGATGGGATGAATGGCTTGGCGTGTAAGGGGAGAATGCTGGATGCTGTTTATTCTGACTCTAGCAAGGCTTTTGAGCTGTCCCTCATAACATCCTCATAGACAAACTTACCGGAAAAGTGAACAGGGAGGTGGACTGGAAACTGACAGGCGAGACAGGCTGTGATCAGCAGTACAATGTCTGGCTGGAGGCCAGTCCCTAGTGCTATACCACAGGTCGATACTGGGTCTGATGCTGTTTAACATCTCCATTAATGACCTGGATGCTGATGCATCCTCAGCGAGTTTCTAGTTCATACAACACTGGCAGGAGTGGTTGATGAACCAGAGGGTTGTGCTGTTATTCAGGGGAACCTCAAGACACTAGGAAAATGGGTTCAACACAAAGCTCAACAAAGGGAAATGCCAAGGACTTTGTTTGAAAAGTTATTTGTCTGTGCCTAATAAATATTGCCCATGGATGTATGTTTCTCTCGTGTGTTTCTGGGTGGGAAAAACGAATGCACTGCTGGATAGGATGAGCAATCAATGCCTGCATGTTTAGAGTTGTGCAGTGTGCTTCCAGACAGTCAGTTTTTTTCTTGTAACTGAGCATTTTTTTTACCAGCGTGGCAAGTTGCTGCACATAAACTCCTTGCTTTAGCTGAGACCCAGTGATGCTTCAGTTGAACAGGACTTCCACATTGTTTTTGAGAAGAGGTTAGAATAGGAAGATACTTGGGCTTCAAAAATATTTACAACATTTACCCACTACTGAAACTTTTAAAAAGAAATAAAGCTTTAACAATGATAAGTCTCATTCACTAACAGAGCTGTAGTAGGAAAGAGGATGCTGTAAACATAGACTCCACATACTGAGGCATTTTATGCTGGTGATACATCTCTAGATCTTCTCACTTTAATCTTATCACTCTGTACTGAGCTATGAAAATTTAATTTCCACTTGCTCTATTCTCTCTGCTGGCAGTACATACTACTAAGCCAACAAAGGTAAGTGCTTTTTGAATTGATTTTTGTCTGACTGCTGCCACAGTCCCAACAGTGTTTATATGCCATAGTGTAGTGTTTGTATCTGGCTGTATTTGCATTTTTGATTTACATGTGTAAGGATGAAAGAGAAATTGTGTAGGAAAAAAAAACAACACTAAAATCCTTTCTATACTAAATTTGTCATATAGGAAGTATACAACCCTCTCTTCTGTGCAAAACAAGTGACCCCATGCAGAACACTGCTTAGTTCAGAAACACATTGCTTGTACTCACTTCATCTCTTGTGCAAGAGGAGTGTTGTGTGGAAAAACGATGAGTGAGCCAGTTACTGAGAAACTCAGGTTTGGATGCTTGCCTTTGTCCTCAACTTGCTTGAAATATTCAAATCAGACAGATTAGAATCAAACAACAGAAATTAGTGCACTGTTAGAGCTGCCTCCCTCATCGGACAGGTTAGTGCCTGCAGAGCTGTGATACCTTCATGGGCACTGCCTGCTTCCAGGTCTGAATCTCTACCAGCTGCACTTGCTGTCACATTCTTTATCACTGTCATGCTTGTATGATCAACAGTGGTCTATTTCATGGTGATACATACAGCAAAAATAAAATTGTGCACACGTATGCAAACATCTTTATGTGGCTACGCATGTATGTTTTTCTACGTGCATGTGAAGCTGTGAATATACACAGAAAATGTTATATTTTTTTCCTTGAGAAATTAGTTTCTTAATTTCCCATCAACAGAACATCTCATTATATATAAATGTTGTGAAAGACCTTATTAGCCAGATAGACACATGAGGGATAAAATTAAAAGTTGCTGTGGAAACCATAACCTGAAATAAATCTTTTTTTCTTTTTTTTTTCTGTGAACTCAAACTCCCAGTCTTTGTCTTCTATTAAACTGTTGTTTGCATATAATTTCTTTCTTTAAGAAAAAGAATCTGAATTGCTGATACACAAATGGAAATCCCATCTGACTGTGACTGTAGAGTGCGTCTCAGACTAATAGATTTTTTTTTCTTTTTTCCCATGAGTATTTTAAGCCCCTTTCTTGTCTTAATATCAGTCTGATGTAAGGGAGAAAAATTTCATCTGTGGTGGTCATTACTGCCCATCTACGCCCAGCTTCAGCAGTTTGAAAGTGTTGCTTTCCCCAGACTAAACAGCCCAGGGTAGGGTATCGAGGAGGGAAGGGGAAAGACTAAAGATGATGTTAAGGCATGGAAAAAATATTTTTCTAAATACATAACATTCTTTATTTCTTAGCTGCAGCTGTCATCATCCTCTAGCACATTCTCAGAAAACCACATATTTCAAATATGGCTTGTCAAATAAGCAAAAAGCAACTTGAGCTTTGTATGTACCAACTGCTCTGGTACTGAGAGGCTTGATCACACTAAAGCCCATGTTCCATTCCTGATATTCTTCTGTAGTTGTTATTTTCTGTAGTCATCTGTTGGCAGATGCATTAACATTAGCGTTAGTTTGGGTCAGGACTGTGCTTTTGAAGAGAAACTCCTAATGGTCCGTGCTTGCCGTCCTGGGTTCACATTGTCAAACAGCTTTGGGGCACACAGCCAACTTGCTTATTTTCTGACGGAACTAAAGCAGAAGATACACCCTGGGGATACACCTAATGCTCTCCAGCTGCTAGTGGGTGCTCAGTTCACAGCATCAGACTAGAGCTAGCCCAAATGAAAATCCCCCCCAACCCATGTTGTCAAACCACTCCTGCCGAGCCTATGCAGCTGATGAGATAAACATAGTTTTTGTTAAAGAACCTCTTCCTGTAGTGTGATTTTTTTTTTTTAATCTGCTTTGTATGCAAGAAATAACTTGAGCATCAGCCCCAAGAAGGCACTGAAAACTGCTGATGTGCAGTGCTCCTGTATTTAATCTCTCTCTTTCCCTCTCTCTCTCTCTCTCTCTCTCTCTCTCTCTCTCAGTGATTACACAAAGGATATGCATGGAAAAGAACAGGGTCTTACTGAGTATGCTCCTGGTAGGCTCCTTTCTGTCCAGGAAAAAGCATTACAGACTGAACCTTCGGGTGATCTGGTACCCCTGGATTGCTCAGCAAGAAAACAAAGGCTGCATGCAGGCACTAGGGCCAGTTAAACCACGTTTTCTTCATAAATGTTGGAATAACATGGAGAATGATGTAATACAATCTGTACAATTATTTGCAAATGCATGAGTCTCATTTGACTTATTCAGTAGTTAAAAAAAAAAAAGTAAACTGGCACAGAATTTCTACTGTTATCGCACAACAGCTTGCAGCTAAAAAGCCATTGTGCATAAGTGCAAATTGAGAATTAGCATATCTTAAAAAAAAAAAAAAAGGCCAAATGCTTAGGCTGCATTGACTAGTGACAATGACAAGACACCAGTCCCAGCTATGGAGCTCGCACTCAGAAAACATTATATGTACTGGCATTATCTAACAGGCAGGCATTTTTTTGCCCTTCCAGTTTTAGTGCTGTAGATGCAGAACTCAGACCTGGTGGAATGTGACTGAATTTGCTCTGAACCAATACCTGAATGCTTCTACGCTACCTTATAATTTGAGCAAGTAGCCTGCTGTGAAAGAAGCTAGCCCAGGAATACAGAAGACATCCTGGAGCTGGTTCTGGACTGTTCTAACTTTGTATAAATTTGGCATAACTTTGTATGAATTTGATTCAGAATTTCCATACTACATGAGGACGTTTATATTTCAAAGACAAGTACTAGGTGTTTCTTCACAAATTTAATTTGTTTAAGAGGGATTATAGGTTGTTTCTCTGTCAGCATGGCTGGCCTGTGTTAAATGTGCTGCACATTCCCGGTGGATCGGTGTTCATGCCTTTGAAAGCAACTTCTACATTGATGTTGCTGTGATGAGTCTTTGCACAGACAGATAGCGAACAGGCATGGAGGAATCACTGCATTTTCCTGCCCTGTAGCTAGTGTTAGACTGAGGGAACTTGCCTGTCATTGTAATCTCTACAATTCATATGAGGGTTTTTCTCCATAGTGTTCTTAATCCAGCTCCTTTTCAGAAGCCCCACATTTTTATTTTGATTAAAAAATGCTATTTGTTTGTTGCAATGTAACAGTCAATAAATGGAGTGGCAGAGAGTGTTCTGCTTTATTTTGTTTTTGTACACGTATATTTTCTACCATCTGAAACATATGAGCAAACAACCCCTGTTCTCATATCTTGATAACAATGGTAGAAGGTTGCTGTCCTGAGGTATTATTTCAGCTTTGCTTTCCTCTCTGACAGGGCCAGGCCTAATTTCAGTGCTGGTCTATCCGGTGTTGCATCTTGCCTTGAACAGTGACCAGCAGAGAAAAAAACACACATACAGCTGCCCTGCCCTTTCAACACCTTGCCCAGCTTTCTGCAGTCTGTGGTGTAAGACTGTGTGAGATGGAGGTTGCATTTGAATCATCTCTTAATAGTCATTGATAAACCTGCACTCCAATATGATGACTCCAATATCTGGATCAAAAATTGTTGTGCCAGAATGATAGATACTCAAGAGTATGTCCAGGTGAGCTTTGTTAAAAATATTTTCAGTCCTTAGAATGAAGTGTGAAAGCCAGACAAATCAATGCAGATTAGTACAGTCAATGTAGGAACTGCAGTTAGGAGGAAAATCCATGCCAAGGGGACTTCTCTGAGAATAGGCAGTATTGAAGAAATAGCTTCCTGAGATCTCACTTAGCAAGACTTGTGCTTTAAACTGAGAAACGAGGGAAATGTTTTGGGAGAGTAGTGAAATCCTTATATCTCTCTTTAAAATAAAATGAGAAGGTGAAAAAAGGAGTAACACTTGCTGATTGTAGTCAAGTTGGTGATATCAAGAATCAAATGACTGGCTTTTACATGGGTGGGAAGTGTGTGGTTAACAGGAGACAACACATTTTCGTGTATTCATACCTGGCAAGTGGATTGCAGGTGATGTGCAGTGCATGAAATGGAATATGACATTGACTGCAGCATGGTGGAATAGCAGCAGCAATTATTACATAGCAAGGAGCAATCATGTTAGAAATGTGCTGTGCAGAAATTATAGAAATAACAGTTTAAAGGCAGTGGAGGAGTGGAATCATATTAAGAAATTATATTTGAAAAAAGAGTGATAATGTGAATAAAGTAGATTAGTCATGACCAAAATCATTTTAGGAAAGGATGTTAAAAGAGATCCTTCTGGGATAGACTGGGGAGTTGAATTTGGATATGAACAAAGGATTCTTTAATGCTATTAGAGAGAGAAATACTCCTGAGATTTGTATCACAGCAAATTTTAATTTCTCAGTCACGGAGACTGAAAACCATTAGCAGTGATAGGCCATGGGTGTGAAAATCAAAATATATGTTTAACTGAGCAGTCAGTGAAGCAGCTGAGGGTGATACTGCTTAACATTTTGTTTCTGCGACTAACATCAACAATATAGATGAGGTGGTTGTAGAAAATACCTTGAGTGAAAGTGAGGTTCATTTAGTTGATGTGAATTGGAATACAGGTCTGTGACTCTCATTCCTAGTTTAAATAGGGAAAACCATACATGACAGGAGGGAACTAAATGGTGAGGTCAGTAGGAGTACGAAGCTCAGGGACTTCAGTTTAACTAAAGCCTGGTATTTCTTTGTGTTAAAGGTGTAAAGCTGTTGGAGACATCTAAAGTAGAGGAAAAAAATATCCCCAGACAGCTCTGGAAATAAAGGCAAATTCTCTTGAAACAGATGGTAGAAATGCAGAGTACCTCCAAGGATGAGGAAAAATATTTACCTGGCAGAGAGACCAGTGTTAAACATCAAGAAGCTCAAGGATAAAACAGGAATTGCCAGCAGGCTGCTCTTGCAAAACACTTTCAAATGATGAGCAGAGGGCTCTCTCGGGGTGTGCAAGTAAAGCTGTGCAAGGACAGGAGCTGTGGTGCGTACAGTCCTCAGCTCTGAAGCTCTAGGCATGTCCCTATAGTTTGGGAGACCCAGGAGACCCTGTGGTGCTTGTATTCTGGGTCACACACCATCACTGGCCTGTAAGTAAAAGTGTGTGTGTGTGTGTAAGAATCACTATAGAGGTTTTAATTTATTTTTACTTTTTTCTTTAACAATAGGAACATTTTGGTCCAAGTTTGCTTTGAGCAGCTGGTGAGGTTGGCCTGGCTGGGCCCACCCTTCAGACCAGGCCCCACTTTGGCCTGAGACAGCTGTCCAGGGTGTAGAGGGTCAGCCAGAACAATGAAAAGATTAGAAAAGTGATACCAACAAAGTCCTGCAATGCAAAGTGCGAGGAAACTTTAATTATCAGCTCACTACTAGCTTGGTGTGTAATGACTTCACATCAGAGTATTCAGCAGGTGCTCAGGCAGAGATGAAAATTAATGACTTTGTCTTGAGGCAAAGGGAACAAACAAAACTCTCGCTCATTTTTTTGTCTGTTCCTGAGGAATGGGGATAAACACACATAACAAAACACCCCATCTGTCTCAGGAGGATGGATACCTCCTCAAATCCTGCATCTGCTGTACCTGAATCAAACATCTGCCTCTGAAGGTGTGATAGCAGTCAGCCACTATGCAGGTGGCCTTGGTTGACCCGTATCTGGAAGATCAACCCCTTTCCTCAGAATACTAATTGGTAATTTGGGGAGTTATCTTAGTCTAACATTGAACGGACAGAGTGGGAACTTGGTTCTGGACTTCCACAGAGGTATGCTCAACATTTCTCCTATTGCCTCCATACCAAATTCCCTCCTGCCAGTCATTTTTCACTTCCCAATATCTCTGACAACTCAACCTGACTACAGCATTGCTAGTTTTCACTGATTACTCCTAAAATTTCAGATGCTTTTGTCTTGATTTTTGTTTTGCCTTAAAATTCCACGTTTGAGTTCCCATTTCTATGTTTGGTTTATTTTGTGACTGTAGAAAAAATGTGATGTCCCTGGGTCTTACAGAAATGAAACTCAGTGGACCTGGACACTACAGCTGTTAATGACTAATTAAAAGAATCCCAAAGAAACTATTTTCTGAAGCCTTAGCCATGATTTTGAACAGTAGGGGTTAAAAATAATGATCCTAGCTAAAAATGATGAATACCTATAATTCTTTCATAAAATCTCTACTCTAGACCCCACTTCAATGTCAAAGGCTTGTTTTCTGACTTCAATATTTCACTTTTTTTTAATGCTATAATGAAACCCAAGGAAGGAGTAAGATAATGTCATAGTGAGTGAGGAGACTTGAGTTTAATTCTTTGTTGCTGTTTTGTGATCTCAGGCAAGCAGTTTGTCCCTCTTTCTCTCTGCTTTGATTCTCTGTCTGTGAGGACAATAGCACTTCCCTGTTTCTCCTGGAAATGCATTATTTTAATCACTGTAAGAGACAATGAAGAACTCAGACAGTAGGCAAGGGGCATTGTGGTAAGTACAATAGCTCAACAGAAATAGAAAAAAAAAAAACACCTGCGAGGCTCCTGATGTTTGAGGCTGGATTGGTTAAATAATTCCACCAGGCTGCCATGCCCTCTGTGAGGTGAGGATACCAGTAACATTAGCATCTCAGTGGGCTAAAGATCTGAACCCTGCTGCTGCCTCAAGCCTTGTTCTTCCTAATATAAAGATCTATTCATCTGTTTAATCTCTGATATTGAGAAAGCTTTAGAAAACCTACACACCTGTGAAATGAAGAATGGGATGAGCTTGCTTTTGTCTGTTTAAATAAGAAGTAAGGTACTGAGTGAATTGCTCCTGTGCTGCTTGAGTTTTGTGGCTAGATTACTATAGCCTGGGCTTTATAATACATTTAACTAACTTAGAAAACAAGACGAGAAGACCAGCAAGGGAATTGTACAGTGCATTGATGCCCCACAGCTATGAGGGCTATGCGCAACAGGCACTGACTAATTGCATCAGGTTTGCATGAACTTCAGTCTGAAGCAGCCTGGAACGAAGGTATTCCCCAGCTACCTCTTGACATAACCTGACGGGGGAAAGTGCTGTCCAATAGCGTTGTCATTCAGATAAACATCTGCTTTATCTCCAGATTCTTCTTCTTTACTCCTCATTTTATTGGGGAGCACTCTTTAGTCTTTTGGGGACAGGCTAGTATCTTTATTTCTGTATTTCACTGGTTTATGCTTGAAAAAAATTCCACGTTATTAGCTATGCTCTCTTGGAATCCTTGCAAAAGCACAAATGAAAAACGTATTTGTGGGCAGTGATTCTGCAAGTAGGAGCTAGGTATCAGACTATATCTGTGTTGTGGTTTATAAAGCCTCTCTGAGAAAGCAGTGGTCCACCTGTGAAGAAATGGGTGGTAACAAGTGTAAGGGGAGAAAAATATCACGATGTGGCTGGGGCAAAGAAACCACCACAAATGAATGGGGACATACTTTGTAAGGAGGAAGTAGAAACACACCTATAAAAGCCTAGAAACATTAACAGAGCCACAAGTTGTGCTGTGTTGTGCAAGCACCAGGGTGTTTATGCATCATCAGAAGCAGCCAAGCTGTATGTGCTAGGAGCAGTTTGCCAGGATCCCATACCTCTGGCTGGCTGGAGTTTCTGAAATAAAGGAACTTTTTGTTGTTGTTGTTGTTTTTTGTTTTGTTTTAATGGGGATCAAACACAGAAGCTTTGTCTGTTGTTGTCCACATCAGAGCTTATAGCTGAGAACAGTAACATTTTCTTGTCTCAGGCTGAGTCTAGCAAAGTTATCTAGTTATCTGCGTTAGCTTGGATCCACCTGGTAGCTGGATTCCACTTGGCATTTGCCCTAGGGCTTTTTGTTTTCCAGGTTGTGTTAAATGTAGGCCAGCTGCAGTGGAATGAGACACCAATTGTTAATCATGGAAAAATTAATGTTTTCCTGGCAATTCCACAGAGGTGTCAAGGTAAAGACACCAAGGATAGCCACAGAGAATGAGGCAAATTGTTATTATTCTGTTGAATCTTGGAGAGGATTTAAGATGTAAAAGCAAGGCACTCCCATGCCCCCAAGTGATTTCAGGTGGTCTTCTTCATTCTGCTGTTACAGTGCATCCCATATTCTCCTGGGGAGGTAGAGCAGACACAGTAGCTCTGCCTTAGCACCATCCTTCTTTCCATTTCAGGTGTCAGGCACTGAAGTCTCTGCCCTTCTACTTTCAAGCCTCATCGCTAGATTGCTCCTTCCCGCTTTTCCTCCTTGCAGATTTCAAATTACATACAGTAAAGGTGCTTTGTCAGTCAGTGGGACAGATGGGTAGATGCTTCCTTTCCCAGACCATCACCGTTCACTGGGTGAGACAGGCTGGCAGATGTTTCCTCTGTTTGTGATACAGCTACATTAAGCAATATAAGGCCTTTCTTAACTGATGAACAGAAGACAGAGCCTTAAAGTCAAATCCATCTTTCTCCCTTTACAGCTTAGAGTGGTAGACATAGAGATAACTAGGCAGCCTAGAAAAGAAGGGGTACTATAAGAAAAAAATAAGAGCAAATTGCATTTTTATATCATGCCTAAGTGTTGGATGACATTCTAACCCTTCTGTAGTTGGTAGGAACATTACCATTTCTGGGGGTACCAGGAGTTCTCACAGCTTAGCTTTACATTACGTTAGGTTCTTTGTGGTACATCTGAGGCTATGCTAGTTTTAAAGCCATATGCTCTAAAAGCAGAGCTGAGTTAAATGCATAGAGTTAGATTGTTTTACAGCGGTGGGAAGGCACTTTATCTACTTAAACAAAGCCCTTATAACTTATGGCAACAAATTTTCACATTTTGATGGTCTGTCTGCAGACACTAGTAGAATCAGGCTGTATCTGGAGTACTCCCCAGGGGCTAGTTGTTTCACAGACAGGCCACATGGAACAAGCCAAAGGTGAATGTAAACATCTTTTGACTTCAGTTGCTGGTATTTTTTTTCCTGGACTTTGTTTTGACAGGTTGTTGTGGTTTTTAAAGGCTCTGCATTAATAGAATGAATAGAGGATACAGGGCACAAGCAGTAATATTTTTCCAATTCCTGCCAGGTGTGCTGTAAGGACTGTTTGAAGTCTCATGCTCTCTCTACTTGACAAGGTGACAAGGGAAATAGCATTCTGGTTCTGTGGTTAATCTCTACAGCCTATTTTTAGCTATTCTGAAGCCAACTCTTGAACAACCTCTCCATCACCTGAAGCATTCCCTAGAGGAAATCTACCTCACTGCCTAACATAAACCTTTAGGAATATCCCCATAGACTTTACAGAGGGATTTCCATAGCCCCCTGTTCAACTTCAGTGTGAAGATGTGATATATGGCAAAGACAGCTGGGTTAATGCTGGCTGACAGCAAACTTTTGGTCGAGGAACTTGCATGCTGTTTTGGAGGAAAGATTTGGAAGTCATACTGGTCAGATCCATGCAATTTCTGGAGAGTCCAGAACTAGAACAGAATGGCATTTGGACAATGCTATTTTTTTTTTTCCTGGCTGTGCTTACTGTGCAAGCGACACTACCAGACAGCATAGGATCAGGTAGCAAACAAAATCACCAAAACGATGAACTAACTCTCTGAACATCCCAGGTCTGTGAAGAGCACAGAGAAGGCAGTGACTGCTTTTGCAACTTCTCTCTTCCTGGCAACGAAGACCAGAGCTGTCTGGAGTATATTCATGCTGAGCTGCTCTGCATTGTTCCAGCAGCATGATGCTAAGCAAATGGAAAGCTGTACTAAGTGGTCAGTGGGAGATTTTCCTTTCACAAAAAAGCCCTCACACGACTCAGGAATATCCATACCTTAACACAGCTTAATGACAGCAGCCTGTATAGGAGGCAGTACTTGCGTGTAAATTGAAGTGCTATAGGGATAAAAAGTCTGGCAGCTTCCTTGGCTGTGCGTGCAGACTGGCCTTTTGCTGCCCATGGTGACCTCAGCCCTGTGGATTTGAGGGCCAGCACATTGCCACAAGCTGGCATGTCCTTGTCTTATCCTTCTGCAGTTGCAGGCAGAGGGGACAGGAGCTCATTTGAATAGAGAAAAACCTGTTGGCAAGGTGGGCACCTTCCTTGGTACTGGATAGTGGATTTCACTCCTTTTGGGTGTGATTCAGGGCATGTCAGCTGTCTGGCTCAGCATCAGTCTTCATTTCCTTTTCTGGGGCCTGGGGATGCTCTTGTCCTTACCTGTTAGATCACTAACTTACTTTGTTTTACCTCAGGGCCTTTGACAGATACCTTCTTAGCGCGGAGAAGATAGCTTACTTCACATCTTTGGATCTCCTGCAATACTGATGATATCATTAGATTACTGCCTGTTTCAGCAACGAAACTCCAGGAAATATGTTTGAGCAAGGAGAACTCCCATGCTAGAATGTTTGTCTGCATATGTCATGTCAAGACAAAGAATTATGTTGGGACAAGGGAACAAACGAAAGAGTTTATATTTGCTGATTATATAGCGAAATGTTGCAAGTAGAAAGAGTCCCTGTGATATTTCTGCATCAAACTAATGCTAAATATTGTGAAAAGTACAATTTGGCAAAAAAATCTTACCTATGCTTTCCATGGCTATTGAGTTGGATGGGGTTTGCAACACCTTATAGCCCTGCCAAATGCAATAGGAAAATTTGCATAGCTCCCTAAACCACCTGAAAATGTGAGTTCTCAACTATTTAGGACAAGCTCGTCCTCAGGGCATGTAAACATTTGTAATTACCAGAGTCCTGCTTCCTTCACAGCAATATATATCCTACAGCAGAAGGGAACAAGATGGAATCATACTGCCACTGTGTATTTCTTTGGTAATGCAGCATAGGTAACTAACCAGCCTCACATTTCTTTTGAAAGGTTTAGAGTACTCTTTGGTTTGATTATTTTTCTCCCTCTTAGAATTCAATGAAACTTGGAAGAGGAAAGAAATTTCCAGGTCTTTTTGTCTGTGTGACAGTGAAAGAGAACATATGGGACAGAAAAAAAGGAGAAGAGATGTTGACAGAAGCACGGGAGTCAGAAATCTGTCATTTTTCATTTACACTTCGCAAAGCAGCTCAAGTGGCTCCTGCACTGCCTAAATTTAAAAAATAAATAAATAAAATTCAAGCTTCAAGTGAAAGGTATAAACTCTTCTAGGTGCACTATCCTAAGAACAGGAATGGAACTAGACATCTATCAGGGACCAACAGATATACTTAGGTATAAGTCAGTGACTAGGCAATTCAATGTTGCATTGATATTATGTTTTAGACACCCTGAGATTTTTTTTGAACTATAATAATTCTCTTTTTAAAAGCTGGCTAGGGGGTCTCAATCAGTACTTCCTGCAGTGCTTGGCTCTACCACATGGGAAACCATTCAGTCCCTTTTCCCCTCCCCTTCCCCAGTGTGCTCTCATGACAGCAGCACATCAAGAAATTATTAATTGTAACGCTTCCTCCTTCCTGACTCCATGTTGTTACTGTATTTTAATGCCTCTCTTCTCTTTATTTCCATCCTTCTCAAGAGAGACAGAGGCAGATGGAGAAGACCAGTCATAAAAACTTGAACGCTGCTGTGATTGTGTTGCTGAGTTTCACGCTGTTAACTCAGACAGACAATACTGATAAAGCACGCCTCCTCTGGGCTGTAATTGCCCATCCATGCACTCCGCAACCTGTTCAGACCCATGTATTCCAGCTGCAGCCCAGCAAGCCAGCACCGAGGGAATGTGAGCCTTCAAACTCCCTGGCTGCTGCTCTTCAGAATGTGTGTCTTACGTGCTCACTGTTCTACAGATTGGTACGATTTGTGACCTGCTGCCCAGTATGCCACCAAATCCAGGGACTCTGTCAGTAGAATTTAACTGAAAATATACAATGACAGTGAGATTTAAGTTATGGTGAAGCACAAGTGTTTTTTTTTTTTTTTCCTTCCTAGCATGAGATTTCAGTTACTGACCAGTCTGTAACTTCAAAGCACAGTTCTCCATTGCCTCATGCCTTGCTTTGTCCTTTACACCATTACAATATGACAGGAGTTACAGCTTTTGGAAATGAAGATGTTTTGGCTGCTTTACACAGTTTTGTGCAATTGCAAAAGGTAGCGAAGAGCAACTGTGAATGATGTCTCTGGCCTGGTAACCACAGCTGAGGCTGAATCAATAGCAGTCACTATACTTAATGTCATTATTTTCTTAAATGGAGGGGTGAGTTGCTATTTTGTATGTGCCTGGTATTGCTCATGACTCCTTAAAATTTAATACTGAAATAAAAATATAATAACGTACAATGAAAGAGCTTCTCTAGAAACTGTCTTAGAAACTTTTAACCTGCAGCTGATACCTATGCTATTAGAATTTATCAGGGGAGCTGATCTCTGGTGATCTGTAATTTTTTTAATGTACATTTTCAAACTGTGTAGGTGTTTCAGCACATCATTTCAAATGACAACCCTTCCTGACCTTTGCTCGAGAGGTCTCACAGAAGTTGTTGAACTCCCCAGACCTGTCAGCTTTAATTTAAATACCCTGGAGCCTCCCTCAGCTAACAAAATGTTATAGAGACATAAATTACTTCAATCTTGAAGTGTCAATGAGAGGGAGCAAATGTCACATCCCCTTCTCCTACCTAGGAAAACTCCAGTGCCTCTGGCAGTTGGTTTCCCAGAAGTCTCGTGCTACAGAAGTGAGCATTAACCCAAAGGAAAGTTATATTAATCTCTTTTCCCTTCTCTCAGCCATGCAGTCTTTAACCAGCTGTGTGCTTGGCAGTTACTCTTGGGCTACTGTCCTAGTAATTATCCTGTTTGTTGCCGGGCATGTTAATCAGCCTTAGTCTGAAACTCTTTGTGTACACACTTGTGTCTGCGTGCAACTAATTACAGTAAGCCTTGACACCAGTTGTTAATGATCAAGCCCTAAATGAAGGGGAATGCAGGTGGATGCATGGGGTCTGAGCACAGCTCTGTCTTGCTGGGAGGGATCCTATAGGGAAGGCTTCCCAGCTCCTCAGGCCCTTCATGTTGGCAGGTGTTGACCCCCACCCATGGGTGCACCCACACGGCCATGTACTCGGTACTGATGATTGCTTGGTGTGGGCATGGGGCAACGCCACCGGTGACATGGGAGTCAACAGAGAATGGAGGCAATGCTGCTGCTGGAGTCAACCCTTTGGGTGGGGGAGGAAAGAGGCCAGGAAGGCACAGCCCCCGGCTGCCCGGTTGGTGAAGGCTCCGCGGGCCGCTGCCGGGAGGGAGGCGATGGCCTTGGGGCTCGGCCTCCCCAGCGCCGGCGCGGCGCGTCCCGGGGCCGCTAGGGGGAACCGCCCGCCCGGGAAATGGCGCCTGCTCCGCTCCGCTCGGCCGGGCCCGGCCCGGCGGCTGCTGAACGGACGGCCCCAGCGGGGCATGGGGAGTGCGGATATGGGGGCTGTGATCTCTCTGGGGGCACACGAGATAGGGGCAGTGACCCAAATCCTGATATTGTAGCAGGTTGCCTTAGGCACGAATGTCCCAGGATGGTTAGAGAAATTAAAAAAAATAATAATAAAAAAAAGTCTCCTGTTTCTCCTATGCGCTCCCCCCCCCCCCCCCCCCCCCCCCCCCCCTGTTCATACAACGTGTGATTTCTCACCTCTGGTTCCATTGGCCTTTATTTTCAAAGCCTGTTCAATAAATGTAACCAAGCCCGGGGCTCCACAATGGCTCTACATCGTCAGAGTCAGCGAGCTCCTTGAGCAGGTAGATGAGCTGCAAGCCTGCTTGGCATTTTTTGGCTGTGGTTTTGCCTCCCCCTGCTCCTCCCTGTGCCTGCAGGAGCATGGCTCCGATGAGGATGGGATTTGGTGTTGGCTGCCTGTGGGGTCTGCAGCAGCAAGCAGTCGGCAGAGGGTTGGGTTCAGGCTGCAGTTGTGCAGGCCATGGAGCACGCGGTGGCTGAGGGAAAGCTGCTCAGCCCTTGGAGAGCTTCCCAGCTCCGGCAGCACGGCAAGGCCTCCTGGTATGTCCCACCGGGTAGCCTGCACCTGCTCCCCCCTCTTGACTGCGGTGAACCCCTCAGCATGCCATTTGGGTGCTCTTTTAATGCTTGGTGGTGGCGTGGCACAAGTGGCCCTGTGTTCACAGTAGTGGTATGGCTTCAGATTTGGGATTACTTTGGTAAGAAAACACTCCACAGGAGGAAGAGAGGCCAAATTCATCCCTCAGGGAAAGCCTGCTCTGCTGTTCTGTCTTTTCTCCTCCTCCCTTACAGTTTTTTCATCTGTGCTGTTTCCTTGCCTGCACGTTCATCATCAGTGCATCTCTCCTCTTCAGTTTTCCTCGTGCAGTAGAGGAAAAGAGAAGGCAGAAGAGGTGTCATCCCATAGCCTTCTTTGTTCCCCTGAAGAATCTTTAAATGATCTCTTTTGTCCAGTAATATAATATGAGCCAAAATTTCCTCTGAAAGTAACTCATTCTTCATTCAAGGTGTGCATTGTGCTGTGGGTAAGAACAGTCAGACCACAGAGTGGAGTGAGTAGAACGGATGATTCAGAGAAGTGTTCCTTGATTTATTTTCTCTTGTATCTAGCCTTTTATTTCATTCTCTGTCTTGTTTGCAGGTTTAGAGCCTGGAGAGTTTTTTTTGTTTTGTTTTTTTTTTTTGGTGCTGCTTTCTGTTGTTATTCTCCAGTCAAACAAAAAAGAGGAGTCATGGAGTAAATTGATTATAAAGTGCCTTAACTCCATGTTCAGTGAGTTGGAGATGGGTGAAGGCCAGGCTGGCAGGGGACCGGGGAGGGTAGGGTTGGCATACACGAGAGTATTGAACGAGGAGAGGCAGAAACTGTGGTAATGGTTTGATTTTGTGTAACTTGTGTTTGGGCAACATAAAGCTGAACGAATATCCCCAGCTAGTTCTAAAGCTAGGGGCAAGTCTCCATTTAACACTTCCTGTGTTCAAGGTGGCTTTTGAGAGGGGTAGAGGATAATGTTGAAATGTAGGTATGATTTGAAAAGATGTGCTTTGATAGTACTATTTTTTTTTTCTTTGCTCTCTGTAGCTTTTTAAATCCCAGTACTTAATAGTTTCCCAGTCTCACTGGCTTCGTGTGCCTGGTGCTGACCAGTATTATCACACTGATCTTTGAGAAGGATCCTGTGTGCTCAGATACAGAGTGCTGTACTGGCCCTGTATGTGCTCACGTGTATGTTCTCCTTCTCTGTGCTCAGCCCCCAGGAGGTTCCAGGCAGCTTCAAAATAAACTTGCACTTGAGTTCAAACAAGTTTGTTTCAAGGCTCCCTGGCACTAGAAGGAAAAAAATGTTCTGTCTGTCTCCTCTTGTTTTTCTCCTTCCCCTTTTCTGATTTGCTTCAATCCATAGCTCGTTTTCTTCTCTCACACTACTATGTGATTTCTTGTACAGTTCAACAAAGGGAAGTCCAAAGCCCTTCACCTGGGGAGGAACAACCCCAGGTGCCATTACTTTCTGGGGGATGACCAGCTGGAATGCAGCTTTGCAGAAACTGCCTTGGGGATGCTGGTGGGCACAAGGCTGAACATGAATCAGCAATGTGCCCTTGCTGCAAAGAAGGTCAACAGCCTCTTGGACTGTATTAGCAGGAGTGTTGCCAACAGTTGGAGGAATGTATGAGGTGATCCTTCCTCTCTGTTCACCGGTGAGGCCACACCTGGAGTACTGTGTCCAGTTCTGGGCTCCCCAGTATAAGATATGCAGGGACATCCTGGAGAGAGTTCAGCAAAGGACTACTGAGGTGATTAAGGGACTGGAGCATCTCTCATAAGAGGAAAGGCTGGGAGAGCTGTGACTCTGCAGCCTAGAGGAGAAGACTCAGGTGGGATTTTGTCAGTGTGTATAAACACCTGAAGAGTGGGTGTAAAGAAGATAAAGCCAGACAAGCTCTTTTCAGTGTTGCTCAGAGATGGGACAAGAGGCAGCGGGCGCAAACTAAAACACAGTGGGTTCCACGTGAACATCAGGTTTTTTTTTTTTTTAAACTGCGAGGGTGACTGAGTAATGACACTGGTATCACAGAGAAGTTGTGGAGTCTCCATCCTTAGAGATACTCAAAAGCCATCTGGACATGGTCCTGGGCAGCCTGCTCTAGGTGGCCCTCCTAGATGATCTCCAGATGTCCATTCCAGTCTTGACCATGCTGTGATTCTAGCACTGGGTTTGGAAATGTTCACTTCTCTTGTTTAGTATGCTAAATAGCACTCTGGGACCTTATCCAGACTGAGGTGTCCACTTCCCTGGGCTTCTGGTTTCCTACCTGTAAAATGGCGATAAGACCTACCTACCTCAGATAATTAGTTAATTAATATTTCTTCTACACTTTGAAAGCAAGGTGGGAGAATTTGACAAAATGCAAAAGACTGCCAATGAATGAAGTTAGAAACAGTCTAATGGTAATATAGCTTATATTTGTCTGTGAAAATTAAGGTCATGCTTGGCTGTAATATAAATATCTTGCTTGGAAAACTAGTTTGGGTTCAAAAGGACCTTGGTTTACTTGCTGTCAAAGTAGTTGTGGAAGAAAAATGCACATCAAGTCCTTACCTTAAATTTTTATTATCTTAAATTACTATCTCTTTGCATTTACCCAAGCTGAAGACTGACCTCAAGCTTCAGAGCTGAGCTTTGTGATAACAGGGTATGCAAGCCCTGTACTGACCAGCACAAAGCTGATACAAAACTGTCTTGCTAAACAAGCCAGAAGAGCTGACAGAGCCCAGCTAAGTTAGGATAGAAAATAAGGTGCAGGAAATGACCAGATGACCGAAGGGACCGTCGATACCTTTTTGGACTTCCTTTGCCACAGAAGATGGGACAGATGCTGGACTGCTTTTTATTTTGTTGCTAGCTAGTGCTGACTGAGCTTGCTGCTGGTGGCATTCTGCTTGAAGAGATCTCTTTTTGCACCTGGTCGGGCAGCAGTGCTGGCCTGTGTTGAGCCCACCTGACCCCAGTCTGGTCAGGTTGCCTCCTGGCTACCTCCAAAAAAGTAAGAGATATGAAAGCTTTTTTCTGTTTTTGCTGTGGATAAAAACACAACTTTGCTCTTGCCAGTTAATGGTGTGTGTTTTTGGAGCAGGTATCTTATAGTGACTACCACTTTAGAAAGGGTTGGAGTGCAAATGGGGTGATTTCTTATTTCATGGCTGTGGACTACGTTATGCAGCTTTGTACTGTGAAATACAGGAAACCGGGCTTAGCCAAAAGTGAGTTGCTTAGCAGATGCTTGCTGTCATACAAATTAGCCACAGCTTTTGCATCTTGGAGTACTGCCAGCAGAGAGCTAGTTATTGCATTAAACATCTACTACCAGTCATGATCTAAACTGAAGCAAGAAGATTAATTACTCCTCTAGCTTTAACTTAGCACTTAGCACTTTTTTTTGTGGTATCAAACATGGTTTTTATCTTTAAATCCAAACTATAATATACTGCTCTGAGTTTGAAATCAATGAATGTATGGGGGGAACAGGAAAAGATTTAATTTAGTGAGAGAAAATATTGTGTATGTATAGGACCTATCTCATTTTAAAGTGGAAAAGGAAACATTTTATTAGTGCAACTCATCTGTTATATAGCAATTCATACCTTCAAAACTGTAGTTTAAATAAATATATGCCTTAAAGAGTGGATACAATTGATTTGAACTACTAGTGGATAAAAAATAAATGTTCAATAAGCACCTTCTTTCACTTTTTACTCTGCCTCAACTGAGATTTTTAATACATAATTGTACAGATTGACTAATGAAGCACAGTATCTTTTCCTTACCTAAAAATATTTCTTTGCAATTATTTTGAGTTGCAAAGTTCTTACTTAAACTCATCTGAACATGGAGTAAACAACTGGATTGTAGAAAATTCAGACTTCACTATTTTCCTGAGGATATAAGATTTTTTCGGTCATTGCTGTCTGTTATGAGAGGGATTTGACACCAGAAAGGCTGTTTTGGATCGAATTGGTAACCTTGTCTGTTCATGCCAATGCTGCTGACTGTTGCCTGTTCTGTTCTCTGTAATCTTCTTAGCCAAGCTCTGTATCACCAAAGCTTTGATTTCTTGAGTTACTAGATGATGTCTAGAAACCCTAGGTCATAGAAATGTTTATATTTCTTTTAAAGGCTTACCCTTCCTGGTTAAAGAGAGAGGAAAAAAAAGAATTAGAAATTAGTGTCCCCAGAAGACAAATGGAAAATCCCTAAAAATAATAAAAATCTGTTTAATTCATTTCAGGATTGTGCAGGGGAGGGGATATCAAAACATTGCTGGTATTTTTCGTAGTTCTGATATTGTTAGTATTGTCCCTGTAGTGCAGCAGCACTTTTCAGAAGAGGTATATGAGATCAAACAGCAGGTAACATTTACTACTTGAGTGCTGGGGTGCTTGCAAGTGCTAGGTTTATGCTCAGTCTTTACAGGGCTGCTACACGGGCTTCCTCATGTTTTTCTTGCAGCCTTTTTTCTTTGGTGCGCAGAGTTCAAAAAAGTCCTTCCTTTCAACAGCTACAGCGGTGACTTTCTGTTTCCCTTATGCAAAGGAATCTTAAATGCAAAGGTCAAATAAATAATACTGCGTACTTGCCTAGAAATAACGTGCTAAGTTTGTAACTACTGGAGAAAATGATTTGGTACATAGTTATTTCTGTGTACCTCCCTAACACCAAGAACAATTAGGCACCAGCTGAAGGCAGTGACTGCCAAAAGCACATTTGGATGAAGTGGGTGTTTCTGGGTGGTACAGTCATGCATTAACAAGTGTGACTGCATCACTAAAACAAAAGTGTATTCGTAGCCCAACCCCTCTGTAGGGATGTGCTCTCCTCAAGAGGAAAGGACATCAATAAAGCATTTGGCAGGGAGGAAAAGTGAAGGACTGAGCACAGAATAATGAGGTGTATTTAACTGCTTGCTGTTAGCAAAAAACATCTACCTGAACTGCATATAGTGTTCACAGCTGCTTCAGGAATCATCCTCTGTGAAAGATGAAGTGGGAGCAGGTCAGCTGCTCCAAATCCAGTTCCCTAGGTGTTAGAAGAAATATAAATTGATGGGTGGGTAGGTAGGCAGCAAGCAGCAACTGGGAGGGCAGCTACACCAGTGACAGGAGCCCAGAAAGCTTCACACAAAGCAGAGGATATGTAAAACCCTTTCCTTCAATACACATGCACTCTTCTGATAGAGTTAAGAAAACAGACTTTTTTTTTTTTTTTTTCTATTTTCTGAAACTGAACTCTTAAAAGGTAAAGAGCTACTTGTAAAAATAGTTCCAGGGCATAAAAATCTTGCAGTCTTGTTCTTGTTCCTTGGATTCAGTACTAAGCTACAGTGGGTGCCTGTGTACCTTCTGGGGAGCGGAAAGCAGCATCCAACAGAAATCTTAACTATTATGCATCTTGAAAGAGGAAGTCAGATTTTTTTCTTAGCACATCACATGCATAGATAAATGCTAGAGATGAAGTGATACTGTGTGGGGACGTAGGATAAAGTGTTTGGCACTATGGAAATTTCAGACACCAAGAATGATGGTCCACAATCCGTAAGTGCTTTTAATAAGATAACTATCTGCTTGTTTGCTTAGATTTCTTGTAGCTGCATCTTCCACCACTGGGTGTTGAAGGGTGAGCAGATACAGCTCAGTGAAAAGGATACAAAAGAAACCACCCTTGCATTTCGAGAAACGTTTAGCAGCTTAAGTAGATCCAGAGTATAATACTGTTGACAGTGCATAAATAACAGCTATTTTCTGTTTATCTACATGCTACTCCATTCTTTGAGCCTTACCATTATTATTTAAATATGAGTATCTTAAGCATCTTTTCTCCTCAGAAACAACCCCTAGTTTTTCTTCCAATTTGCTTTCACAAGGTATTGTCAAATGTTTTACATGTAAGAGGAAAAGCAATATACGCTGCCCTCCAGCAGATACAAAGGGAAAAGCAGGGGAGTGGAAGCTGTGGCTCTAGAAGTCCCATGTTATGACACAGTACTCAGGAAACAAACAGGTCTTCAACCTTAAATGTTTCAGTGTGGTTTCCTTGCAGCCTTCTGCTAATTTGGTAATCCTTTGAGGAAACAATTCTGTGGATCTTTCTGGAGACAGCAGAGCATGGCTGATCTTTAAAATGGTTATTTTCTTTTAGCATAATATAGCCAGTGCTGAGGTCATGGGGGCAGCCGCAGCTGTACTCTGACTGCAGTGGTATCAAGTGTGTTTGCTTATGCTGAGCGCAAGCCAAATTACATGCTGCTGCATCCTAGTGCCTTCAAAATTTAGCTGTGCTACTGCTGCACTAGAGCTATGTGGTGTGACAAGTAAGCTTTCCACTAGGTTCCTGCAGGGGTTAAAATCAGCGGTAAAAGAAATACATGGTTTCTAGTACTTCTGAGTAGTATCTCATTTGGATCTTGATGTGAAAGCAGAATATAGTAAGTTTCAAGTGACAGAAACAAATTAGTTCAATATCTTAGGTCTCAAACCTTGTCATCTTGCATGAAACACCTCTGACAGCTGTTGTGGAAGCTTGTAGCTAGTGGGCAAAATGCAAAAATCATTAAGCTCCACAGTTTGGAATATAAGGGGAGGGAAAGCAGGAGAGAGAAACAACAGAGACAGCATTTTTTTTTCTGGATTTTCTTGTCTAATACAAAATGCTAAAAGTCTCTTGGAAGAAAAACTGCAAAGACCGGTGACACCCTTCCCAAACTAAGGCTCTGTGTAGTGGTCTCATGTCTCAGCTTCTTTGTGACGTCCCAAAGCTGCCAGCCTGTGTGCCAAATCAGAGCATCTCTGAAGGACTGCTGCTGCTGACAGCAGGATTTGTAGTTCCTGTAAGGAGCCTCCAGTCCCTGTTCCTGCTAGACAGTACTGAATGGCTGGCAACAAATGCAAAGCCAGGGTCTTGGTGACGCAGTCTAAATCTGTCTGACCTGAAAAGTGCAAAACCCATCCCTGGGCTCTGTGGTGGCTCTTAGCTACTCATCTGCACCATGGGGGTAAATGCCCACTGTCTTGTTAGTACCCTTAGCTGCTGATAAACTTGCACTGATAGTTTTGAGGCAAGGGCTGTTGCACTTTTTAGTGCTGTGTCTTGGTGTCTAGAGTATGTAAATCAAGACTGGCCAAGGTGCTGTCTTTGAGGCCTTTGCAGGCAGCCCACTAAAGGCCTTGTTCATCGTGGCTATCTTTGGCTGAACCAGTTGGCCGGGAATGGCTGGAGTGCGTACAGGTCCCTTCAGCTCTGCTGGGACTGAGGACTGGGACTAGATGCTCTGGGGGAAGTGGGGGTTTGGAAGCGCCAGGCCATGTGCATCCCACAGGATTCCCTTCCCAAGTGTATGCTGCTGACTGAGATCCCTCCCCCTGCCCTTTCTGGAGAAGCTCCTGAAGGACCTTTTCTGGGGACCCACAGTGCTGGCACTGCACTCGGTCCCTTCTTTCTCAAATGGCTGGGAAGAGGGTGCACAGCCCTAGCGCTTGAGGCAGTTGAGAAAAGACTCGGGGGATGTTAGGCTTCGGGCCTAACCGGCTTCTAGCATATGCTGAGCTGGAGCTTCAGTAGGTGGCCCTCAACCCAAGCTCACTGAGACACTTGCCATCAGCAATGCTCTAGTGGCCCTGGCACAAGCTGTGTGGCGGGATTTGGTGTTCAGAAAGTTGTGGGGGCCGTGCCGGCTAGGCATATGAGGTAGGGCTGAGGGAACAGGGAGTATTTCATGTTTCTCTCCTTTCTAACATCCCCATGAGGAGGACCAGCTGCTCTTTATGAGGTAAACTCTCCATAGTCCCTACTGAAATGGTGTCTCTGAGCACCAGGCACTGTGTGCACGCAAATCACGAGGTGCCCTGACTACCAGCCATTCCCCTGCGGCTGTGTCCATGTCTGTCTTGGGTGTGCAGTAGCAGAGGGCATGAAACAGTGGCTCGCTATGAACTGGTAACCCATGAAAGTGCCTTGACTACTGCTGGGGCATAACCCAGGGAAGTCCTTCATCTAGGGGAGAAGGCAGGGCTACAGCTGCACTCAACTAGTTAACAGAGGATGACGCTAGGTATGTTTAAAGCTACTACCCTTTGCTGGGAATGGCTTGGCTCTATGCTGCAGGCCTGTGACAAATTAATAAAGTTTTTAATTCTAAGCTGTATTTTCTATCTTATTGATAATAGAAACCAAAACCTGTGTGGTGTTTCACTTAAAACTTCATTGGTTAGTTGTTGCTTTTTTTTTTCTTTCTGATTTTGTTTCTTTGTTTTGTCTACTTCAAGCATGTATTTCCTTTATGTTTAAGGTAATACCTGAATGCTTCAAACTAGGTGGCTCTGCAAATCACAGGTGGGTCAGGGTCACAATGAGTAAATGCTACCTCCTTTTCCAGAGCAAAACCGATCCCAGAAGATCCATCTCTTTAAAACTTGGGCAATTTATGCTCCAAGTACTACTAATACAAAAGAGTCATTATGTAAATGCAGAGTCTTGGTGTTTCTCCTTAAATACAACAAATGTGAACTCAGTTATATAAATTTATACATGTTAAAAAACCCCAATGAATATGTTCTTCTTATATGAACAAAAGCTCTTAGAAATATTGCCTACACCGCACAAGCTTCTGGAATGCTTTCTTGAAATCTTCATTAAAGATTGTGTAGATTAGAGGATTAATAAGGGAATTGATATATCCCAGCCATGCTAGGAAATTAGACATGTCTTCTGAGATGTGACATCTTTCACAGGTATTAACAACTACTTCTTTTACAAAAAAAGGGAGCCAGCAGATCACAAATGCCCCCAGGATCAGACCCAGAGTAGTTGCTGCCTTTCGCTCTCTTGTGCTAGAGATTCTCTGTTTTTTCCAGGACTTCTCGTGCTTAGATTCAGACCTGGGGCTTCGTACGGTGATATTGATTTTATCGCAGTCCATCAGTGGATCTGATGTCTTCTCTGTTGTGCTGGGCATTGAAGCCAATTTGGTGCTTCTTTCACCTGTGTCCAAAAGGACCTGTCCATTTACCTCCTCCCTGACGATCCGGCTGACGCTTCTTCTGTGAAATGTTTTTGCTGCCTTGTATATCTTGTAATAAAGGATTAGAATCAAGGCCAATGGGATATAGAAGGCGCCAAACGTAGAGTAAATGGTGAAAACAATGTGGTCATGTTTGATGATGCATTCATCATCCCTGCTGGTTGTCTGGTGCCGCCAAAACAAAGGCGGCATGGAGATAAAAATGGATATGATCCATACCACTGCAATCATGATGCCAGCATGCTTCGGTGTCCTTTTCCGTGCATATTCCACAGCATCCGTGATTGCTCTGTACCGATCCAAAGCAATGGCAGAGAGATGCAAGATGGAACACGTGCAGCATGTAATATCCACGCTCAGCCAAATGTCACACACCACTTGCCCCATGATCCACGTCTCCTTTACAATGTAGGCAATGCTGAAGGGCATCACTAGGACTGCCACAAGGAAATCAGTCACTGCAAGAGAGCAGATTAAATAGTTGGCGGGGTGGTGGAGCTTTCTTGTCACAATTATTGCAGTCATCACAAGAGAATTGATGGCTGTTGTCATTAGTGCAAGTACAGACAAGGTAATGGAAATGAGAATCTTGGATGTCACCCATTTGAATAGTTCTTCTGACGTACTGTTTTGTTCTGTTGAGTTTATTAAATCCATGTTCCCTTTTAAAGGTGATCTTTACCAGTAGAAGCTACCTGTTAGAAAAATAAAAACACTTCAGAAAGTGCATCTTTGTTCTGTAGAGAGCCTTCATTTTTGTTATCTTGAAAGACTGTGGGCCCCAAAATTACAGGAACATCAGACTTATCATTAGAAATGATTCTGGCTCTAGACAGATTTTCCTGGCTAACACGATGTGGGATGCTCTGCCTTCTCTTTTTCCTTGGTCGTGCTGATGGGAAGGGTATGTTTGCACAGCAGGGGAGAGGAGCGTGCAGTGGTGCCTGAGATGGCACTGCCCCGCAGGGTGCTGCAAACTGTGGCAGGGAACAGCCAGCCCTGTCCCTTCAGCAGGCAGTGGCATCCATGTGGCACCCATGGTGCAGAGCCAGCCTTTTGCTAAATGCTTGGATTGTAGTGGGTTCTCAAAACTGGTTATACATGGGCAATCTCATCCTAAGGTAAGTACTGACACTGCCTCTAGGCTAATGCTGGCTACTCTGCTGAGCAATGTAAACACTATTGAAAACTTTAATCCACAGGAAGTTGGTATAATACTTCTTTTCTCTATATGAATCCATTCTTTCCCATCAATACGAGTCCTTCCTCGTGGGCTTTCTAAACTTGGACATAGTTTTCTAGAGAAACCAGTAAAGTGAACAATTGCTCTATGAGTATGAGAAGAAGAAACATTTACATGTTGAAAGTTTCATTCCTCCTATGCAACTCTAAAATTAAACGGCTGGATATATTTTAAATCTTCAGATGTCTGGCTTATTGTCTAACTGAAATATTATGCGTAGATTAGACTCTTGAAAACATCATTACATTCCTCAAGTTTTGCTGTTCTCTGGTTGCTGCCATAGAAAACTGCACAGAACTTGAATGTTGATTGTTCCACTAGCGACTATCTCTGCGGAAACAGTACAACTCCTCTTATGGCTCCGCAGGAAGTAAAAAGCAGGGAAATACTGATGAAATGAATGCTCAGTTGTGTTCTGGGGAAGTGCTGTTCCACCCTGCACTCTTATCAAGGAGGGTTTCTGAGCACATTGCAGGCTGGAGCTGAAGTAGAAGTTTCCAGCTTTTTAGTCTAGAGCTTGTAACTCACAGTAAGATGATCAGATCATCCTCTTGTGAGTTTTGACATGCGATTTCCTGTGCGTGGAAGACCTACCAGATGAACCTCTAAGTAGGGTTTCCTCTGACCAGTCCTGGACTGTAGTAAGTGGGTTGCACTTGCGTTGCACTGGATGCCAGAAATAGGGAAATATATGAAATAAATGAAATTTTTATTTTTTTTTTTTTTCTTAGGAAAAAAAGGGTCTCATTAATATAACTAAAGCTTTTTGGTATTGTGCTGAAGTGGCTTAAAAAATCTCATGTACTGTATATAACCTTGGTCCCTTGGACCAATTTAGTTTGATATTCTAACCCAGGCAATGCTTAATATGCTATTGGGTTACTCAAAAGAGTTTTTGACATTACTTGACCCCACCGTTTAATTGTATGGAAGGACAAGGAGAGGAAACATTTTATTTGGTGTTATTTACAAACACTACACAGAATCTTGTCCTGTACATGAGCTGATTACAGCATGCACATGCTCTTTTTCTCTCTGCATCCCTCTCTCTGAACTTGAAATTCACTTCACATGCATAAAATAGATCTTTCGTCATGTCAGTGTCACCTTAAAACCCCCTGAATCCACAGTAATTGTTAGGTTGCAGATATTTTTGTCTATAGCTAGCTGCCTTCCAGAGAAGGAACAGGCAAGTATAGTATTATCTGGTGAATGTTCAACCTCTGCTAAATAAATCTTCATTTCTGAGCTTGAGTAAATACATGGGAAAAAAATACTTATTGGGAAATACTAAGTCTTCTGTTGATATCCAGCAGTTGATCATATTTTAAAACAGTTACTCATTATGGTTAATTTCCTTATAAGTTTCTGATTCTTTAGATATTAGTCTTTAATTGCAAGCAAGCAAAAAGCAATTTAGATATAATGAAAGTTGATTAATAGCTTTTGAAAGATTATTCGGTTTGAGGCTGTGGAGTAAGGAAAATGGTATGGGTGGGTTCACAGAACTGGTGTGTAGGAATAAGTAGGTTTCCTTAGGACTGCAGTGATTGTGAGGCTCTTTGTAAGAAGCGCAGTGATGGCAATGCACTTACTTGCCATGTGTCTCTTTCTGTGGTTTTAAGATTGTCAGCCAGCATGCTCTGATTTCATTCAGGCTGACAGCATGGGCTCATAGCAGTATTGAAGACTGCCACCCAGGTTTTCAGCATGCTGCTGTTAGATACCCGTGCTGGGGTCTCCCATTCATGGGATATAACGTGCGCTTTAACGGCACCCATCTGGAATCCCACCCTTCTGTTCCTATGTGGAGTGTTAAGACCTTCTGCTGTTGCCTTCAGAGCCCCAGCAGCATGTGTCCAGGGTGGTCCCCATGGGATGCTGTGCAGACCAAGGAGTGTGGCACCATCCAGGGTGGGCAGAGGTCTGGCAACAAGATCTGCCCTCCAAGGTGGTGGCTCCCTCTGAGGCTCTGGAGCCCATCTGCTGGCTGTGCTGTTTGGGGCTGATGGTCATAGTTTGATGGCTTGCCTGTCCAAGTGGGATGGCGGGCCTCCACTAACCATGGCGGGAGTTTGTGCAAGGTTATTGGGGGATTGTTAGCTAAAAATACTGTTTTATAAATAAGTAGAGTTAAAAGCCTGGCAGCATTTAAGGACTGCCACTTCTGTCTCTCGTGATCACTTACAGGATGAACTAATTCTGGATTTCCTCTTGCAAAGTTGAACTCGGCTCAGTCAGTGGCTGTCACTGGCTTTGGTTCTCAGCAAGCAACAGAACCATTTTTAGGAGTATGAAGGGTGATCCTGTAAACAGTGCGCTGGATTGGGATGCAGGGGAGCTGGCTTCTACCCCTCTGCAGGAGGCTTTCCTTGTCAATCTTGTGTAAATTCATTCAAGTGCTTCAGTTCATGTTCTATAAAATAGCTACAGGATTACTTCCCTGCAAACCCACTTTGCATACATATGTTGTCTTCTCTTAGCAGCAGAAATTATCCATTGTATGCATTTAGTACAGGAAGCATCTAATCTCAGGTGGTGCCCCCGGGTGCTGTAGGTATACTGGCGTAACTACACACCGTACTTGGAGTTTGGACTTTGCTGTTAGCCCCACGTGAGTCTACAGAGCAAGACTTACAGCTAAAAAAGACTTCAAAAGGAAGCACAGAAGACTTTGTGCCCTCTTGATGAAGGAAAACAATCTTACAGTCATGCTGAACTGAAGATCTGTATTCTAATATAAGATGGGTTCAGCGGTGAGATATATGTATTTTCAAAGCAATTCTTACAGTCTAGATATTTTTAAGGCTACTTTTGTGCAACTGGCTACTCAGTGTCCCTTTTGAAGGATGAAGCTTCCTATTGGAATACATGGAATACATCTAATCCTGTGGAAGCTGGTTTTCTTTTGTCATCATCTTTACAATATGCAGCTGCTGTTGGAAAACTTTTGAAAGCCTTGAAGCATCGATTCTGTGCGTTGCATTAATATTCTCCTGAATTTAAGATTAGTGAAAAGGATGTTCTGTGCTTTATCTTCATTATAAATCTTAACAGAGTAAATTATTCTCTAACTGCTATTAAAACACAAGTGTGATGTTTCAGTTGACCCATTGAAATATTATGCTGAACAAGAGCTCTGTAAACAATGGAAGTTGCTGTTTACCAAAGATAGTATGTCTGTTATCTTAGATACGTTGACATTATTATTTTTTTGAGGAATTAGCCACTTCTGTGGATTTTTTTTTCCTTCCTGCCCAAATGCAGCATGATAAGATGACCAGAATGTAAGTATCTCCTTTATTATAAAGGCAACTGTATCATCCAACCTTGTTTAGGAGGCATAAGGGAAAATGTCTGTATAGCTTTATCACAAACATAAATGTTGAATTTTTCCATTGGCAATTCACAGAATAAAGAATGCTGTTTGCTCTCCTCAGTTTTGTAGGAGCATGTGTGCGTGTATTAAACCCATAAACACCCATTTATGTCTGAGATTTACAGAAGAATAATTAAATTGCTCTTGTTCAGTAGCATCAGTCTGTCCTGGTAGGTTTAGAAAACAGCACGCCTCTGCCTTTGCCTAATCTTGGGAAGTAGTTTGAATTTTCTCCAGTTGCTGGAGAAACATGGCTGGGAATGCCTTTGGGAAAGGTGTCATGAGCCTACTGTTTTTGGTCCTGAATTTAACTTGAACTATTAGCTTACAGCTGCTGGAGTTTTTATTTTATTTTATTTTATTTTATTTTATTTCGTGTCTGGCTTTTTTTAAACTGCTGTAAGCACTGTCAGGGAGAAAACTTGATGATTAGAGTTTAATTACTGCTTTTTGCATACAAGTTTTCTGAGTATATTTCGGGGGTGTTTGCTTGTTTTCTGTACATGTGGGGTCCTTACCAAAACATGTTTAGTTTAAAATGTCATCACCAATAGCAGAAGTAGAGTTCAGGAAGCAAAATGAGCAACTAACTGAACTGAGGATACTTAAAATACTCCAGAAAACAGTAGCAGTGTTTGCACTGCCAGGCTGTCCTCTTGACTCCATTGAGTTAATACGAAGTTGTGCCAGTGACATAGAAAGATCCTGGCCATCTCCTCTCACTTAACAGGCTCCAGCTGGCTTTGAAATGATGAAGCATTTCACCTGCTAGTGGGATTCCTTGCTTTATTGGCCAAACTAATCAGTAAGCCAGTTAAAAAGGCCCAGCTTTCTTGCCTTAATGGAAACTGATCCTACAAATATATTTTCCTGATGAGAGGGAAGGCTCTGTGCTTGCATTCAGCCATCTTGTTTTTATCACATGCACAGGCTAGCCAGACACTAGAGGTAAGACTAAAATAACCATAGAATAAGGCAGCTGTAAGTACCAGAATTGCTTGAGAGCTAAAATTTCTTCCAAAAGCAGTATTTATGAGCTTGTAAAAATTCTTCCTGATATGGCTGTCACTGCCTTTAGATACCAACCACATTGTATGCTAATGATAATTAGCTTAGTAGTGATCCATCACATTAAATTTGAGCAGAAGGAAATACTCTTTTGAATTAAACAAATCTGTTTAAAGAGGATGAACTCCTACCAGATTTGGTGGTGGATATGTGCTTTGTTGAGCCCAAACTCTGAAGCCTCACCAGCTGAGAAAGAAAGAGGAACACTCTCATTTGATTTTTAGTGCCTGTCCTTAAAATCTGTTCTTCCCTTAACTCTTCCTAAGGCTCCCAGAGCTACAGTGCATCCCCTAAAATGAAGTAGGGGTGACTGGCTGGTGTGTAAGAGGAGTTACTTGCTGGCTGAAGGCAGCTGCTGCAAACCTGTAGTAAACATTGCCATCCCTGGAATGCAAAGTAAAAGTCCATCAGCAGTTTGAAAGAAGAAACAGAAATCTCAAGGCTGCCATACCTGATCTGCATTGCTATATGCTTGCTGTAGATGTACCTCCCCCTGCTAAGCCACAACTTTAAAATATTTAAATCTTGGTGTGCTGCCAGATATTCTAAAATGGCTGAAAACTTACCTCCTCCTTCCCCCACTTTTTCCCTCTTTTTTAAGAGCTGTATCCGTGTCCATAATTACAAGGTAGAGTTATTTCCAGTCCTTCATCTGTCAGCAAACAATCACATGTGCGTGCTGAAGTAATGCTTTAGAGTCTCTGTTTTGGATCATGCTGTCTCAGTTCATGGGACTGAGCACATTCTGGACCTGAAATGTATTGGTGAGGTAGAGGAATAACTGAAAAGATGTTTAGATTTTGCTGCTTGAGTCTCTGTTAACTGGAGTTATTTATCATTTCTCCTTATAGAAGGTCACAACAGACCCATTTCTAGAAACACAGACCACAAATAACTACAAAACTGCAGATAAATCAATTGAACTAATATCAACTAAAGATAATACAAAATTCTGCCTACCAACTACCCTCTCGGGAGAAGCACAGGTAAATAAATAGGCTTTGCAGCATGCCCTGAATAGCAATATAACACGTGAAGGAAACAAATCTCAGAATCCTGGAGGATATGTGCCTCCAGCTTAGAGATGCACAAAGCCATTTATTGTCTGAGTGCAGGAGCTCTGATTTGTTAGAAAATGGTAAAGAAAAGTCCTTGAATGCAACACACAGAACTTGCACAGTAAACCTGCATCTGATGCTTTTCTTAGCCATGTTACCAATCTAAAAGTCCCTGTGTTGGCAGAATGATACGCTGCAGTATGCTTCGTGTCAGGCACAACAAAGATGATGCTTGCTTTAGTTTTCTGGACAGCTCTTTAAATTCTTTCAGCCAACAGAAATAATTCCAAATGGTTAAAATGACAAACTCTGACAGACTTAGCCCTGAAAGTTACCATCCCAGATGTCTCCTCTGTAATCTTATTGCTCCTGGACCAAAGTCAACAGGATGGAGGTAGTGTTTCCACGGAAGCAGCTGAAATGTAAAGTCTGAGGGCTTGTTCAAGCTGCCAGCGAAGCAGAACTTGCCCTGTGCCTCTGGGTGCTTCTCAGAGAGATGCAGCACCAACTCCCTGAGAGCCGAAGTGAAAGCAGTAACCTCTGGCAAAGGGGCAAAGTGAAGCCCTGCGATAGCTCCTGTCCTCACCTCCCTGTTGTCATCAACTCACCTTCATGTTTCCTATTGAGGCCACAAGAACTCCAGCATGCTGGCTGTGATCCCTTTGCCACGTCTCCCTCCAGAAGGCTGTGGTCCTCGCTTTGCTACTCCACCAGCATTACCAGTTGCTCCACGTTTTCCAGCCTGTAAAACACCAGACTCTTCAAGCCCCAAAGTGACAACCCCACAAAGAGGGATTCACAGGTGTCCCATTTCAAAGGCAGTTCCTGGGGAGGTACCCCCAGAGCTAGCTTTCATCTCAGCCAGGTAACCGAGCAGAGTGCTCAGCAAAACCTGCCTGGGAAGCAGGGTTGCTACCTAGGTGGAGTTAGTCTGTAATGCTCTCCTCCAGGCGTTTGCCATGTTCTCTACTTGCATCCGTTGGATTGCAGCATAGTCTGTTGCTGCTTGTCAAGCCTGCCTGGAGGATACCTCCCCTGCTTATTGTCATCATAGCGTGGCAACTGCTGCATTTGCTTATATGGAAGAATGATGTTCACAAAGTAATTATGCATTCCTTGCTGCTTCGGGTGTTGAAGTTGAGTTTTTTTTTTTTTTTTGTCTCCTTTTGGAAAATTAGTCACTCATCTGTGTTTGCTCTTTATTTCATGTCCCTCTGCCATCTGTTTTAATCTAGCTGAGGGGGATGGGGAGGGGAAAGGCAAGCCAGCTTCCCAGCGAGCACTCTGGGAGTGAGGAAGGAGGAACAGCAAGAATGACATGGTCTACAGCATGACAGGCTTGCTTATATAAAACAGTAAACATGCCTCCCAAATGTAGCTTCAGTTGTTGGTAGCTGGACTGTGAACCTGTTCTGAATTTGATCATTTTGGCTGAAGAAAGCGGAAAAAAACAGACCTATATTCATAATACTGCCAGAGGAGATGGCAGTGATTCATTTTTTGTAGTTCATTAGACTGCAGGGCTCAGTTTCCTTTCCTCTTTGAGGCTGATCTGACTCCACAGTTCAGACCTCTCAGGGCAGTGGTCTGGGTGTAGCTGTCTCTCATATCCTGTATGGTCTGGAAGAGTCCCAGGTCTGGGAGATCCAGGGCCTGGACAACAGTCCCTGTGGAAGCCGTGTAAATAAACATCTGAGAGAAACAAAAGAGTGTCTGGGCATCCCATCGTCCTGTGTGAGCTCTCCACTGGGCAAAACCCACAAGTACTCTGTACAGACAGACAAATTCCTGTATTGTCAACATACTGTCCTTAGAGATGCGTGTCTCCTTGTGTGTGTGTTCAGGGTCCAAGCTAGGATTCCCCATATCTTTAATTTATTTTGCATATAACAGTCTGAAAGGTTCGATTCAACCAAAAGTTTTCTATATTAGGAAAGGATGTTTAAACTTTTTTTCAATTCTGTGGAAGGAAAAGCAAGGTTTTTTTGTTTATTTTGTTTTGAGTTTTTATTTGGTTTGGCAATGAATCAAAGAATCACAGAATTTTATGCTGTGCAGGAGTGGCTTTCTTTAACGATCATCAATTAAATTTGTGCTGCAAGGTGAAAACAGAGAATAGCTGTGCTTATATTTCAAAACACTGCCCTTCAGATAAGGGCTTGAAGCCTGCAGGAATGATAAAGCAGTGTTGGAGCAAGGAGATTAAGAGGTAGCTTTACTTCCTTTGAATGGTAATAAAACACAGCCTTGTTTCTCCCACTTCCCACTCATCCTTATGCTTTGGGGCCAAGTGTTCTTTGCTGGCCCTCAGAGAACACATGCATGCAGTTAGAAGTCAGAAACCTTTTTCATCGATACACCCACCTCTGCAAACCTATTACAAAAAGGGGCTCATCTTTGAGGGGTGGAAAAAGTCTACTAAAGGCCTGCCAACCTGAAAAATCTGGAGGGAAAAATATACTTTTATTTAAAAAATAAAAATAATTATTAATAAAATAATTAACTGAATGCATTTTGGTTAATAAACATTTTGATGGAATGAATCCTGTTACCTGACCTCTAGGTTAATATGTGTACCTTTTGTCTTAGTTCCTTGGGAGTTTGTCTTAATCCAATTAGTCACATTTGATAGTTGGAGCTCATGGGAGTTTCTGATTCTCGGAAGCATTGCTTTAGCCTTTTCTAGTCGTAGTAGAGAGGTGGGTTTTATCTAACATATTTTTCTGTATAAACTCTGAAAACTTTCAATGAGCTGGAAGAAACTGCCTTGTTTACTCCTGGACAGTAAGAAAACAGTCTATCTTCAAATGCGTCTGGAAAAGATCAGCAAAATAAGAAAACCCAATTTTCAAATTATCACCTGGGCCAGCATTAGGATATTTCTTTTTCTGCTGTGTGCTTACCAGGACAACTTGGAGGAAAAAATGGCCTCAGAGGTGTTAGGTGGAAGTGGAGTGAATGTGACAGGTCGGTGTGCTCCTCTGCAGCAGGGTTTCTGCATGACACAAGAACAGTAAAATCTGTGGTTAATTGCTTGCAATTTGGAGAGATGCCAAAATTCACACAATCTGCCATCTCATCTCTGCACTTTGCCTATTTTTTATTCTTGTGAAGACTGCACTTTTTTTTTTTTTTGTCACGTCATCTGATGTCATCTGCCTTTATTCTGGTTGTCATCTGATCATCTCGTAGGCTGAAGATCACAAAAGCTTAGTGTGAAAAAAGGAACTTTGAGAGCATAGGTGGAGCTTGGAATGGGCAGGTGGAAGACTGGGGAAGTCTTGAGATAACTTGCTTAGCAAGTGGAGCTGTTGGGCAAGATCTCAATCTGGGAATGTCCCCAGGGGTTTTCATTTCAGAAGTAACTAACTGCCCACAAGGCAGGCTGGCTTGGGTTACTGTGCTCACGCTGACTTGCAGTGGACTCAAAACCACACGCTGCGGTGGCTCTGTGTCAACCCGTGGAAATCCAAGCTATTAGATTCCTTCATAGGAAAATAGAGACTCTTTACCTGGTGAAGTAGCAAAGTTTTATTAGATAGCTGAGACTGATGCTTTCTAACTAGCATTGCATTTGTTTCCCCCTAGATATTTCTGCTAAGATTGATTTGGTCACCTACTGTGAGCATTTAGGTTGGGGGCCATCTTTTCAAAATCCAGATTCTGTGTCTTAAGACTTAGCTCTGTACTGAAAAGGACATGACTTTTGCTGTGCTCTGCATGGGGTGCCACAGTGCTGGTTCTTGTTCCTGTGTGGAGGCAATTCAATGGATACAACTGAATGTTTTAGCCAGAAGAGTTTAGTTCACTCAGCGCATTGGCAGAAGCTCTAATGGTAAAAAGCATTTGTTTCAGGCTGGCGTAAAACAGTTGTGCCTGAGGACATGGGATGCAGCCATTCTGGCAAAGCTTGTCTAGTGAAGAGTGGGCTTTAGCTCTCCTCCTTTCCGCAGTTTCCAAATACTCTGAGACTCTCAAGGGTGCCTTTCTCCCTACTTCAGTTTGTTATTGCATTATAGCATGTTCTATGTTAGAATTACCAGCATTTGAAACACAAGTTCTGGTACACCTTGTATAAAATCAGAAGTGTGGATAGGAGAGCTATGGGAATGGGGGAGGCTAGTGAGAGTGAATCAAGCTGGGAAGCTGGAGGGAGAGCCTGAGAAAGAAGAAGAGGGGTGTGGGAGCACCTCCTGCACAGTACTTGTGTGTGTATATATCACACACTGCCATTCAATCACATCAAGTGTATGCAAATGCAGTAACATCTCAAGAGCCAGGATGCCACTTAGCTTGTCCATGCGGTGCAGTGGAAGCCTGCTTTGGGGGTTTCTGTGCTGTCTCTGGGTGAGCTGTTGTGCTGACTTAGAGCACGGGGCTGCTGGGGCGAGGAGGTGGGGGGATGCTGCTGGAGCAGCCTGGTGCCATGCCCAGGTCAGAGCGGGTCTGGAGCTGGCCCACGGCACTCAGGACAGGGCTTTCTGCATTACATTTTGGCAGGGAGTGGCTGTCTCTGTGGTCAGCTGGCATCATGGCTTGTTGAATAATTCCTGGAAGTCTTTGGCCTTGGGCCTATCTTCAGGGGTACAACGCTTTCAAGAACACTCAGAGCAGCAGGACAGTGTTAAAATGTGTTGACTCCAAATCCAGAAAGATATACCTTTCCCAGGAAGCTTTCTGGATCCGTCAGGTCTCCTTTTGCAGACACTTTGATTACTAAATAGGGTCTTAAGCTCTCTAACACTTTGTGAACTCGCTTTCATTTCTGATAGGAAAATAACAGACTGTCACACACAGCTTTTTTCTTTGCATAATTCTGATGTAGTTGTGACACTTGACATACAGCACAGATGACTGTGAATGGCTTCTTCAAATTAAAGCAGATGAATCAGAATTAATTATGAAAAACAGCCTTATTGTTGTCCCAGGAATTCAGTACAGACGGCTGTTGTCTAACAAGATTATCCAGCTTCAAATGCCCCCCCAGACTTCTAATTGATAAAACTTGTAAAACTCTTAAATGATAATCCTAAGAAACTTATTTCCAAACAAAATTTCAAAGTTTTTTTTTTTTGTATTATTTTCCCCTCCCTTGAGAATCTATTGATGTTGGTTTTCTAAGAACTTTTAAATCATAACTTTGCAATTATGAAAACCTTTAGTACTGCAGGGAAGTTAAGATGCTACTTTATGCTAGGGATACTTGTAGACAATACTTCAGCTGTTTGTTTCCTAAGATGTATGCAAGATGTATGCAACTTCAAAAGATGGCTGAGCAAAGCTGTCTTTTAGATTATAATACCAATTTAAAGAAGTGATAATTTAAGCAGCTCTTTTCTCCTTAGGTTGTATGCTAAGAAAATTTGTCTTTTCGTATGGTAAGAATATTTATTTGTAATGTTGGTGTACACTAGCAATATACTTCAAAACATTTCACAAGGGCTATTTACTAAAAGGTGTTTTACAGCACTTCTTTATAAAAATATATATATTTTTGATCAGATGACAACATGTAATATTTTTCTGGTGGTGAATAGAAGCATCAAACTGATTTTCCCTATTTGCCCAAATCCATAGAAAGCACATCATTATTCTGAGCTGCTTTAGGAGAGTTCAAAAACTTGCAATGCATTCTCAGGGATGGCATGCTGTCTGTGGTTCCTGTAGTTTCTGAGAGAGAGAAAGAAAATAAGAAGTGCTTTCACAAAATAACATGGTTAAAAAGTATTAGTAAAGGACAGAGGCAAAGTGTACTAATCTTCAGAGACTAGAGGAAGCCTGGAAAAAATGAAAGGCAAGCCATTGCTTCTGTATCATCTGTCTTGTTTGCTATGTAACAGAGCACCCTTGTACCTAGCACTTCTGGAAATCCTGAATTCTTTTCCCTGGGGTGCTTACAGCTGACCTCTCACATCACCAAGCGTCAGTAAGTTGTTGGATTTAGCTCAGAACTATAGCATGATGAACTGTTTTTCTACCAGGAGATTGAAAAAGATCAAATGATAACTTTGAATCTGTCTGCTAAAATTCCTCTTCCGTTTTACTCTTTGAAGCTTCCAAAATTTCTGGAGAGGGGCTTTTATCAGTAACATACTGTGGACAAGTAATTAAAAATATAATATAATTTTACATTGGATGCACTTATGCATGTAAGCGTATATATTGCGTCCTATTTTTGTTCATCGTTTCAATGTTTTATATTTTAAGAACATGTTGAAAACTGTTTTCTTCATGTTCAAAATGAGTTTTTACTCTTTGAAGCTGAAGAATTTTTTAATGTTAAGTCCCCTGGAAAGAAGCAGTGAACAGATTCAGTCAAGTCTTCACATTTGTGTAGTCCCTTTTTCTAATTTCATTTTTCCCCACTTCTAGACTCTCAATGATGTCATTACGTTTTGGGGTTCTTTTACCTTTTTATTTCTTGATTCTCAATTATTAGAATGTAGCCAGGTCATATATATGAAATGTTTCCCTGCATAGTCCCGGTATTGAGGTTTTCTTAAAAAGGTACGGTTCTAGATATACACATCTAGAAAGAAAGTGTCTTCTCTAATCACTTGACCAAAGTATCTATGGCTTCAAGTAAAACTAGCAAGGCTGAAGAGAAATAGCCAAATTACTGGCTGACGACAGTCTAATTTTAAATGGACCTATCACAGCACCTTTGTGATATGTTTGTTTTATATGTTTGTGATATATGCGGTGCAGCCATTCCTAAAAAATGCCATAGAGCTAAACTAGTGCCATAGTTCTTTTGGAGCATGCTTTTTTTTTTTTTTTTAAATTCTATTTTCTTTGCCCTCTTGAAATTATTTTTGAAAAGACAAGAGAGGGAGTTTGAACAGAAAGTGAAATCTTGGATAACAGAGCCATTGGAGCTTCTTCCTGGCTGATTTGGCTGAGAGCTACTGTAACTTTTTATGTCCATTTATTTATACAACCAGGGTATGAAGCCAGCATAAAAATGTACTTGGTCAATCTAACAGGGCACATGAATCAGCTTTTTGCTTGCCTAACTTGCTGTGTTAGGAAAAGCAGTTGGAACAGAAAATTAATGTAGTTCCCAGCATCTGAAGAAATAAATATATTGTATTTACTTTGAAGCCCTGTCTGTTCTGTAGGTGTTTGCCTCCAGGTTTTGGGGATGAAAAGTTCCAGAACCATTAGCCGCAGATGCTGGGTTTGTTGTTACTTTACCTCTACTGCAACATCTGTTATCCTTTCTGGTAACTCAAATAGATTGCATTAGACCAGGCATGTAATCACAGTACTTCCTTCTGCAAGTAATTTATTCCAGTCACTTTGTTCTCTCTGTTTCTGATTTTTTTTTCCCCCCTCTCCATTAGAAGACATATTAGTGTAGCTAATTTAGGCCATGCAGCTAGTAATGTCCTAAAATCTTTGAATCTGCTGGATCGGGATTAACATTTTGTTAATATTGCGCCTATATTTATTTATCTTTTGATTACTCCAATATGACTTGGTTTGGCCACAATGTTGACTGTCAATGCTCTCAATTCACTAGAAAGCAGCACTGCATGGGAGAAAACCTCATAGGTATAACCATTTATGAATCAACTAACCTAAAAACAAATTTTAATTAAGAACTATAAAAAACAGCATAAGAATTTTCAGAAAACATATCAGTTAAGACAGCAGCTTAGGAAGAAAAAATTCTCTGAAAATACTTGCTTCCGTACTATTTTCAGCCAGCAGTTGAAATGTTGTAGACCTTTAAGTGAAGGTTTCTCATATATCTCAGTTGGAGAAGAGATATAACATGGAAAGTAAATGCAGAACATTGAAGTAAGAAGAAAAACAAAACCAAACCTGACCAAAAAAACCCCCAACAACTCAACAACAACAAAAAAAAACATCAAATATAGTACAGGATCATTAGATTAACCTTATGTTATGATGAAAAACATTGCTGTAAGATGTGTTTCAGCTGCATTTAATGGGATCAGTAGGTTTATGTTCTTATTACATTGAAATGGATAAAGATTTTAATTTAGATAATTGGGCCTGACATAGTCTGTGTTTTTGTGGTTTTTTTTTTTTTTTTTAAATATCTGCTGCTTTTATGTTGGCTTCTGACTTCAGCAGTTATTAACAGAGAATTGTTTTTCCTGTAGAAAGCAGTGTTGAAGTTGGATGGTTGGATAGCAAGAATTAAGCATGCTTTTTATGCAGATGATTCTTTGCTTCTGCAGCAACATCCAGCAAGTACGATGGAGCTGGTGATAGCTTTCCATTGGCAGCACAGAAAATTAACTAGGAAAAAAAAAAAAGAGCCAACACCATGCCCTTGAACAGCCCCTTTCCAGCAGCACTTTATGGCTTCTTCTTAGCAGGGGTTTTATTGTTTAGTAGCAGAGGTTTCATAAATACAGAGGATGAATTTATTGTCATGGAATAATGTGCAGCAGTAGGTGGGATGGAGATGCAGTTCTCTGGGCAGAATGTAAGTCACCTCAGTAAGTCAACTCCCTCCTTGGCTAACTATGTCTTCCCTTGGACACACAACCTGCCCTCTTCCAGATGCAGGCTTTCCTGGTAGATGGATCTTGTGCGTAACCCAATGTATTCATGTTGCAATAGACATGCACTATGGGTTTATTGCAACAGTCCTGTAGGGATGGCATAGTCAGCTATATCCCCAGCATCTTTCTTAGGCTGTACACCTGTCTTCTAGTTCAGGGAGAGAAATGTAAAAATAAACTGAGTATATTTATAAATAAAATTACTTATCTCTACCATTATATGTATATTTTTAAGTATGAACTGTTATCCATTTCAATTGAAGCAGCATGACTTCTGCCAAAAGACTGCTCTTTCTCCATGAAGCTGGAGTTCATGTGTGTAAAGCATGGCAAAAGGAATTGCCCCTGCATGAAGCAGTGAACTTGGCTGCCCCTTTTGCTGGCTTGCCTCCACCCACTTTAGCCCACCGTGGCAATATGTACCTCTTTAGGCTTAAGAAATAGATCAGTTGGGTTAAACTCTGGAGATAGTTCTCTGTGTGCAAAATAGACACAACATACTTGTGCTTCATTGAGATATTGAAAACTGTCAGCTATGCTGATGGTCTTGGAATTGAAGTATTAAAGTACGGAATAAAATGTGCTGAGGCTAGAAAGTATCTTGTTCAAATAATCTGTTACAGCTCACAGTTGTTCTTCCTCTGGTCCAACTGTGGACCAGTTTAATCAGAGCCATTTAGTTTCATCAGAGGTTGCTCAGCTGCTGCAGTGAGGAATGTTGCTAATGGTCCCCAGAATGTGGTGCTGCAGAGTGACGATGCTCAGTGTTTACAGTTAGCACGGACAAATGTGTACACGTTGCTCAAGGTAACCTTGTAAGGATGAGTGATTATTACAAGTTTGGTTCTCTGCGCCAAACCTGAGGGGAACAGCTGGAGCCTCGGGGGACTGTTATTAGCAGATCTGTATTCAGAAAAACAGCAGATCCTTCTTTCTCCTCCTCTCATCCTCTCCTGGTGGGATAGCTAAATCTGCTGTATGTGATGAGAGGGGCTATTTTATTCCCTCAAATGTATCTGGCGTTTTGAGCACAAGGTGACTATTCCTCAGCCTGTCTTCCCTAGAAATTTCCTTCCACCTAGTGAAATAAATGTGTTCCACCTGAGGCTCCTTTTCCTGGGTCACTGACAGTATCACGTGTCTTTCCCTGTCTTGCTGAACAGTTACACAACCAAGGGTTAAGGACTGATAGCTTTAAAAGTTGTTAAGGAAAGAACTGATTGTTTCTTGATAATGTAGAATTTTTTTTTTTCTGGCATAATGTCATTAAAAATCTTTTGCTACTATGACAGTTAATACAGAATATCCATGGGAAGGGTATTGTCCAGACTAAAAGTACCAGGGGGTCGTTGTCTTGGAGGCTGTTCTTTTGCTAATGTGTAAGAGTAGAGAAGAGTCACTTGTGACCTTTTATTCAGCTACTGAGAGTGTGCTTTCTTGAATTTTTGTGTGGGTAAGAAGTATGCCTTAGAAGGAAGCTCAGCTGTGTCATTGGAGGCATTGTGTTAAAAAAAAAGTCTGCAGTATAATTGTTGAGAAGAGACATCCGTTTAGGAAATCGGTAGCAGGGGCCTTTTTATTTGCTTGATTCCATGGCACGGGAGTTATTTTCCAGTCTGAAACTGAAGCTGAAGTATTAGGTTTTTTGAGTGCAACTATATGTTCCAGTGTCATTTTATAAGAATAATGACAGCAGTCATTATTCTTCAGGCTTCTTCAGCTGCATGTATTGGCTGCATTGCAGGTTCATATTAAAAATGATGGTATAAATTGCAATGACTTGCATATGGGAATAGGTCTTCTTAATATTCTCAGTTTTCTATAGATGATGATTGCTGCACTTTTGCTTTAAAAGCAGTTATGTAAAAACAGCAAAAGGTGTGTCACAGGAAAGGCAATTGCCTTTGAAAAGTTTCCTTAAGCTGTGCTATTAAATATTTATATGTGTAGTCTCAGAGCAGGCAGACTAAAAAGTAATTGCCTTTAAGATCATTCCAAATGTTGCTTGGGACTCCTGGGAGAAGCAATATTTGGATCATTTATCTATCAAAAAAAAGACTGAGCACAGGAACTTTCTTCTGACTGTAGTAAAAATGTCAGTCTGCAATTTTTGCTGTTTCAGGGTTTCACTTTTCATTTAATAATCTACTGCCCTTTAAGACCATTTGATCAGAACATTAAAGGCACGTTCAAATCCCGTGTCCTCTTCAGTCAGGATATTATTATTCCTATATGTACGCTCCAGTTGCTAGAGATTTAATGATTCACTTCTAAGGGGGTGAGGAATCCGAATACCTCCTCCTGGACTTAGTTTTGTGTCATTTAAAATTACATTTTACCAGCTATAAAGAAGCTTCTAATGCTATTGCTGTAGTCATATGCAGGAGAATTGTTTGAAAAGATAAAGACTGCCTATAGTTATTAACTCTAGCCAAAGGGTGTAGAATCAATTACTTATTTTTCCTGAAGTTCTGTTTATGACCAGAGAAAAGCTTGTATAAATGGTCTAGACCCCATGAAACAGGATAAAGAACCAATTTCTTGACATCTTGTTGACTTCCTGTATATCTTTAAAGGATATTTAGTGTTAATTATTTAAAGCAATTGAGTATCAACCTTGCTCTTGGGAAATAAGTTATACTTAAGTGTCTCAAGTTGTGGAGATTTAACAGAACAGTCATTTAATAGCATTTCCCTCATCTGCTATATTGCAAACACTGTGTCAGGAATTGTGAATATACAATGAAACAGATATATAGTCTTAACAGTGCCTCTGTTCCTCTAGGCAGTACTACTGTAATTTTCCCACCTTAGGTATGGAGTTAATCAAATAAACCTTTTCTACAAAGGAGGTATAGCTCTTCTTTCTGTACGTGGAATTACAATAGTAATAATAATGAGTGGCAATAGAAAAGTCATCTATGCACACCTTTAATTATTCAGATTTTGTGTTTGATCATCTAGATTGCCATTTTGTACATGACATTTCTATTTTTTTAAGTAACCTTTCAGTTGTTTGGTAATATTAGCAACACAGAAGCCGAACATTCCCTCCCATTTCTTTCCTTGTGTACTATGAAGACAGTGAAGCTAAAGCCAAGTTTTTGGTTTTAGTTTTAACTGAAAAGCAATGTGCAAATGTATGACTGATTGCTCCAGGAGAGGTAAACTAAGTACTTTCGCTCATTTGTAGTTCCAAGTCCCTCTCTGTCTTTGAGGACAAGTCTAGAGTTCATACCTCTGTTTCATACAGCTTTTAGGATGTCTTTCCATGCAATTTGACCAAATGCTCCCATCAGGCTCTCTTTCCCCATCCGTACCAATTGGCAGCAGTGAGTCGGTTACATTTCCCATGCCCATCTTCGTACGGTCTCCAAGGAGTCTGAGCAATAAGCATTGTCCATTAACTCTACAGTAGAGAACTCAGCATCAAATCATTTCAGATGTGCCTCCTAGGTAGGAGACTTGATTTTTTTTCACATCCAGTGCTTCTGAACTGCAAGGTAGAAGCCCAGCCTAAGTGTGCTAAAAAGTTACTGATGTTCCTGTTAGCTTTTGCTTAAACTTTTTGAGGACTTATTTTGTTGGAGAAAGCACAGTGCTGGCCTTGTGAATGTCATGGAGAATACTGAAAACTCTGGGATATTTATTAAGCCTGGAGAACTGGGTGGAAATATAATGGGCATCAAGGTTGCTGAAAAGCCCTTCAAGACAATGAACTTACTGTTAAGAATGGCTTACTATTCTTAATGATGCTTTGCATTTATAATGTTTGCCATCTTGGAACAATTCTTAAAACTTATTATTTCACTCAGGTGTGGAACTATAGATGGATTGATATAAATGAGGTTTTGAAGGGGCTAGCTAGAGCTGGAGCCTAGGCACTTTGTTTCCCAGCCATTTGTTCAGGCAGTTAGAAAATGCCTGCTCTCCTAAAGCTTCAGTGCTTAGAAACTTTGGAGGTGCAGGATGCATTGAAATCAAACACTGAACTTGCTGATTGGTCCATTCCAGTTACCCTGACAAAAGATGTCTCCTCTGAGGAAGGCCCAACTAAGTTTATGTGCCGTAAACTTCAAAGACTACAGATTCAGACATGGCAAATAAAAATATTTGTCATGCCTTGAATAAGGCTGTGGTAATTAGTTCCTAGTGGAACAGGAGAACAGACTATCTTAATTAAAGGCCATTTAGCTGGTTAACAGCTGTAAACTTCTCTCCAAATAAAGCCATTGGAAAAATTATATGAGTAAATACTATTTGATTTGTTTAATAATAAAAAGAAGGAGGTCCTTGAGTCTTCCTTTATCTGAAGCAGAGATGCAGGTTGAAAGTCTTTTACATAAAATGATGTAACCTGAGGATGTATTCATGAAGGATACTTTTTGTTAGATTTCTTCCCAAATCTTACTATCTCTAGTAAGAAACTAATTTTCGAGGAACTAGTGTGTGGCTGAAAATAACTGTGCCTCAAAGGGTCAGGTTCTCGTCCTTGTCAAGTTAACCTGGCACTTTACTAGAAAGTCAGTCCTACCTCCACTTGAGATGGCTGAAGCCAAACCATGACACAGAATAATGGAATATCCTGAGCTGGAAGGGGCCCTCAAGGACCATCAAGTCCAACTCCTGGCTACACGCAGGATGACTCAAAAATCAAACTGTATGATGCTCTCTCTCTATATATGATATATATAGATATATGATATATATAGATATATATCTGATATATATCAGACGTATCTGATTTCTATGCTGTTGGTAAGAGGTATTGTTTGAAAGAAGAGGGACCAGAGAAAAGAGATTTTCTGACGAGGTTGGCAGATGACCCAGTACCAGATGAGGCACCACTAATCCTGTTCTGCGTGGGTTATCTATGCCAGGTGTTTGTAGATGAGCCACAAAGGAATCTGGCATTGTTCTTAGTGCATGTGGTGCCTCAGCAATCAAATTATGCACATGAAGCTCAGGAAACAAAAGTAGTTGGTAGACTGTCTAAAAGCACAGTTAACATTGGCATCTTCCTCTCTTGGGAGGAGGTTTATCTCCATGTTTTACACTGAGTAAGCCTGTCTTTGCAGAGGCTGGATGAAAGATAAAAATAGCAGGAACCTGGCTTTTTCACTTTGTTTGAGGAAAGCTATCCCTAGAGTTAAGCTCCTGATACTGGAGAAATGTCCAGTTGATATTTATTTTAACACAGTGGTATACCTCGCTTGAGTGGATGGATGAAATAACAGCTGAGTCTGCTTCTGTACTAATGACACTAAATGTAATAGATGTGGGACTTGGAAAGTCAGTTAGCTCCCAAAGAGACCACTCTGTGTTTTCTTCTAGAAATACCCCAAAAGCTTGAGAGAAATGCCCCTAGAAGCCACCCATATTGTAAATCCCAAAGGAGCAAGCATTGACTAGCACCCTGTCTCATTGTCTGCACTGGTAAAAAGGATTAAATCTTATCACCCAGGAAATGGGTGGGAATGATATCTGTCTTGTGCGCCTCTAGCATGGCTGTAGATGTATGTACTCCCATTGCATCTTTGTCCATGATCTGTGGCTTGAAAGCCCCTTGGGAGAAGCTCAGAAAAGCTTTTCTTACAGGCAGGCCTTCTGCTGCATTCAGAATTTAAAAAATACCAAGCTGGAATATTAGATAGTAGGGTGAAAGTAAATTAAAACAAATCAATTAGCTACAAGTGCTATTCAGAGAGTGTTTCAAATTGAAATAGGCACCTAAGAGCATGAAGTATCCTGTCAAGTTATTGAACGTGAGGGTGGAGAATGGAGGAAGATGGTTTTAGTACACATGTTCAGCCACATTAATTAGAGCAAACTGATGATTTCCTTCTGTTGGGAATTGCTCTTAAAATGAGAACAGCTCTTTAGAGGGTGACCTCTATAACATGTTATCATTTAAAACTTCCCCTTATTATTGTATAAAATTTCAATACATTGTTGTCAAAATGGGGAAGCAATCTTGGGGGAAAAAATGCTTTAAAACACAAATGGTGGAATTGATTTGACTAATTGCAGCCATCTAACCCTGAATTGTTGCCCTGCACAGAAACAGTCATCTCATCTCTAGGGCAAAATTGTTCTCATCCTGAAGTAGATGTTTCATTTGGGTCAGATGAATTGTGCCTGAAGGTGCTTATTTCTCCCAACTGATTATAAACAGAGCTTAGGAAGACGAATTCAGATATAGAAATCTGCAGTGTGGATCTCTAGAGCTAGAGGAAATGGATCCTGACCAAACTATACCAATAATAAAAAGTTGAGAGAGAAATTTTCAAACAGAACATTTATCATATGTATAGTAGCGTTACTTGGTGGTCCAGGAAGTTTGTAGAAGTTTTTAAAAGCTATGGGGATCTCAGGTTTGTAAGGCTTCATCATTGAAGTTAACTAGCAGAGCAAAGGCGTGCAAGAAATATTTTTCAGGATGAGCTTGTCCTTCGGGTTGTTTCTAAATCATGACGTGCTACAGATAAAATTGTGATGTAATATTGGGATCATTTCTCGTGGGGAATTTATCCCATAGGGCTTTACCATTTACCTTTATATCCTTGTAAAAGGGAACTCAGTGGACAGGCAATAGGGATCTAAGGCTTCATTGCATTCAGTCTTTGAACTCCTTGCTTATAAAGTAGGTGCTTTCCTGTAATCCTTTTGACATTAAAACTCTCATTCTGTCTTCTAATTGGAAAACAGTATATGGTGCTACTTGGCTTTTATCCGATTCGTATTAATCAGTTCCTCATAAGTGAGAATATGAAAATCTGAGCTGTGAGGTAATGGCCCAATGTATGGAACTAAAGAAATTTTAGAGTCTACAACACTGTAATTAAAATCTCAAAAGATTTGTATGCTTGAGCACACCTTTTTAAAACATGCCATGGACAGCGGGATGTGCTGAGGGCAGGTGTCTTACATAGCAGTCTTGCTATTTCCCTATATTAAACTGCACAAGCATTTCTAATTTCAAGGAGATGAAATTGCAAGCTTTTTTTTTTTTTTTAAACTAATATGTCTCTATAAAGACAATGAATTGTGACTGCCTCCTCATCTTGTGCAAAGAACAATGAGTCTCAGAAGTCAGAAGCTTTAAAGATTGGTAGCTTAATTAGAAAGTGTCCTAAATGAAAAGTCTCAGCATTTTAATTAATTTCTTCTGGGATGAAAGAAGTTTATCTCAAAGGAAATTGCAGCAGATATGTGAGTATTGGGGATCACTAGAGAGACCTGGGCATTTGGAGGCAGAGAACTTAAACTGTGAGGTGTTTGCTCCTTGTCTGTAACTTTGAAGTAAGCATAGATGCAAACACTATGTATGTATACAAAAATAATGTGTGCACGTGTGTATGCACATGTATAAAAAATAAAAACTTGAAGAAAGGGATAGGTGTCTATTCTAGTAGCACTGGAAGGCCCTAGGCAGTAGCAGGAGAGGTTTCAGGGGGTAGTGAGGAAACTACACAGCCTGAAAGGGACACCTGGAGCCAAAGATGGGACCCCCACTGCTTGGGCTGGGCACCCTGCACAAAAGTCACTGTGTGTTCCCTCCCACGTTGCTGACAGGAATTCTGAGAGTTTATTACACATCTGGTACAATATTCCATGCCATCGGCAACCACTGGTACCCATCCACTCTGCCTGCGTTGTCTCCGGGATGGCATCAATGTCTACTGGACCTGGGCAGGGTCTGATATGGTCAGTTCAGGGTCATCCTCACAATATAGGTTTTGGTTACAACACTGTTCCAACACTGAATCTATTAGGAGTTATTTGAAATAACTTTCACATCGTTCCTCCAAAGTGATACATGGATAATTTGGAGAAGCTCCTTTGGGCTGTTATTTATGCTGCTAGACTGGCTTCCCGGTTTCAGATCAGATAGACTCATTTTCTTAATTCTGTGTAAAATGTATTGAATCAAGCAATGATTTCTATAATTTTATGCCTCAATTCTGGTAGAAATATTTTATAACTTTATCTGCAGGAAGCATCCACTTGACTGGTTTAAAGTTTCTTGGCAGATTCATGATTATAGTGAATGTTTTACCACTTGGAAGAGGGGATTGTTGAAACTTCATTTGCTTAGCAAATACTTATCAAACTTTCACCCCCTTCATTATCAGAGTAGTGCAGCCTTGTGCATTCAGTTGCACAATCTCAAAATGCTGTCTGGCAATTTATTGTGACTTTCTGCTCCTTCTTTAGACTTAGATTAGGATTTAAAGGTTACAACTATTAGGCTATTCGGAAGCATTGTTTTAATAGAAGACCATAATATTTCCTGCATGTTAACAATTTTGATAATGCTGACAAATAAAAGACTTTTCTTCATTTTCAAGTAAAACTATGAGTGCTTCTATTCCATTAACCAGTCCCCAAAATGATATCCCATAAGCCTTCAAGCTCCTACACTGCAATTATGGCATTATATATGGGGAGGGGAACTCTGGTAGTTACTCTGCAGTTATTATGTGTTTAAAAAGAATTTGTAAGGGTTTTCTAAGACTTGTACACACAGAAACATAGGCAGTTTCATGCTTCAGAGTATCTTTGCCCACCCCACTGTGCCTGAGCATGATCCCTTGCTCAAGTCTTCCTGAACTGCCTAGTTTCTTCACATACATGTTCAGAGCTGTCTGTCCTCGAGTGCCAACAATTGAGTGACGTATAACCACATTGGAGCAGGGATCAACTTTGTTGTATTCATTTTCTACGAATCCCTTTTGAATTTAAGAGCTGAGAATGATGCAGGTCATCTCTTGACCTTCTTCTCCCTGGAGGAGAGTCTAGGCCCCTAAATCCTGTCTGGGATGCTACAGTGCAGGATGGATGAGCAAGGTTTTCTGCAACAGAAATATGTCAGTTATGCAAAAATAACATTGATTTGTTAATAGAATATCAATTTGTCAATTATCTTATTCTGTTTTGAATCCTATAAAACTAATTTATACAAGAAAGCTGCTGATTAGTGTAATGGTACTGCACAAAACAGTAGTAGTGCGGCAACAAATATTTGTTTTATGCTTTTTTGTAACAAATATAGCTGTTTTTAGAGCATCAGTGACGTGACTTGTTACATGAATTTTTGTTGGAAAGTATTAAAGTATGGACAATTTCATAGATGTAATGAGTATGAGCTTACAGCTAATGTTAAATGATGGGGAAAGTGAAATTATTAGAAAGACTTTGTGTGCATATATAAAGCAAGTTATCCTTAAGGACAAATCAGTGGAGAAATTTGTGAAGCAAGCATGTTTTACTGTCTTGATTTTATTTTATTTTTCTATTCAATGGACTACCTGTTTAGCTGATCCATTAGATGTCTAGTGGAAATATTTAAAATAACTATTTTAAAATGACATTTTCAGTAATAAGCCGATTAAACCCAAGTACAAAAATACTGTCTAAAGCTGATAATAGGGTTCATGTAATACACAGCAAATTGACTGTGGGACATGTCTCATTCAAGGGTACAGTTGCTGAAAATTGAGAATTCACCTCGTGACTCCACAGAGATGTAGTAGTGGGACAAGGTGTATACGGTCCCACTCCAAGTGTAGAAGTGATAGCACTGCGTCTTGAAAAATCAACCTGATCAGGGCTAGGAGGAAATCTTACCTAGGAAACACTATCAGTTTCTCCTAAGCACAATTTTGTTCTGGCCACCTCTGACTGACATTATAGGGTGGTCTGGGCAGGGAAGCAAGTTCTGGAAAGCAAACTCCATCTCAGTGCACGCTAAGGTTTAGAGCAGGCCTGTGCAATATTTCTAAGTCTGAAGACACTGACTCTATTCATAACTTGAACAAAGGAAAAGTGAAATAAGGCAGAACTTGCTTATTCTGTGAAAGAGTTGCAAAGGTTCCTTAACAAATGAAATTACATATTTTGTGTTCAGAACAAAGCATAAAGAAACGTGGGGGTTGTGAATGACAAGTTTCAGTATTAGAAACTGTAAAAGTTTGAACATTTATCACAAAAGACGTTGAAAATCAAAATGGTTGAATAGTGCTGTTTGCCTGTCTTTTCCATGATATCCAGTCTGACATGCAGAATAAGACAGAGCTGCTTGTGGTCTTTTTCAAGGACGAGCAAAGTGTTTTCAAGTAATGCTTTAAATATTTTTCTCTATCTGAGGATATTAAAGTGGTCATTTGGGAGGAGAGAAGAAAAAAAGGGAGAGAGATTTCCAGGTCTCTCCTGACTACAGAGACTGCTTTGCTTACTAAAAATAAACTTTTTGATTCTTCCTTAAACTCTAAAATTTGAGCTGCTGGACTGCATTCAGATCACTGCAGTTTCAGCAAACATGGGTACAAATATGCAAGCCTGCAGCATGAAGGCCACTTTCATGGGCATTGCTGCTGTTGTGTACTTCTTCCCAAAACATAAGTTCCTCAGTCTTTCATGGTTGTCTGACTCCAGTTCTCACACAATGTTTTCTTGCATGTTATATGAGGGACGCTAAAGTGAAGCAATTAGAAGAGTGGAACAAACATGAGCAATGCCTTTCAGTAGTCCTTTGGGGTAAAGGTATGATTCAGGATTCAGAAGTGGGCAAGCTGCTTATGGCATGGCAGAGCTGGCTCAGATCTTCTCTGAAGCGTGGGAAGAAATGTGACTAATGCTGCCTCGAGGGTGAAGGGGAGGTGTAGGGGGGAGGAACTGAGCTGGGCTGGAAAGCCAGAGGACAACCAGGCTGCTTCCACCAGGGCAGGGACAATAGCAGCTGCTGTGCTGGGATGAGCCATGTGCACCAGACTCCTTTCTCCCTTGGTTGGTGGAGCAGCCAGCCCAGGGTGGTGGCGGCGCCTGGTTTTGTTTGGTAGGCTTCCAGCACTGATAAAGTGGTCTGTGCCCAGTTTGTCATCCTTGGCAGACTGATGTCCTAGGCAAATGACAGTGCTTTAATTTATAGCTGGCTGTGCCTTGCCATGGGTCAGTAGCAGAAGCAGGAATAATAACACAGATCTTCTGGCTCTGTTGATACAGAGCTTTAACAACCAAAAGGCCAAGCAGCCAGCAACTTCTACAGAGCTTAACCAAAAAGTGTCCTTTTCCTACCTTGGTTATAAAGAGCTAGGTGAATGGAAAGACAAGATACTACTAAGGAAATGAAAAACATAGAAGAGGATGAGTGCTTCTTGTTCACCCATTTTTGAAATGTGAGGAAACAGTTGCCATAGAAATGCTATTCTTTGCTTGACGCGGTGTGTACCGGCTCTAGGAAGCCATTGGTTGTTGTCATAAATAGCTTTTCATAAATTTAAATATCTCAGAATAATGTAAGGGGAAATGTGCCCCTATGTTTTCTTATAGTAGATCAGATTCTGATCAAGTCAGGGTCTGCTTTTACTAGACAGATTTGGGCATCAGTTTTTATGTATGGTCTTCAAAGCGAATGTAACTTCAGTTTTGTTTTAGTTGTAGCAAAGGACAGCATATGTTTTTCAGGACAGTTTTGTCTTTTAGGACAGTTTTGATAGAACTTAACTCGCAAATATGTGTGATTTACATTAACAGACTATAAATTTGCAGACATTAGTTGGGCACAGTTTTGGCTGTTTGAAGTGATGTATTCTGTAAGGGGGAAAAAAGCACTCAGTAAAGAAACAGTTTTCAGCTGATAATAACCTGAGATAATCAAATCTTCATAAATATGGCTAGTAAGTTTATTATAAAGGGTCAGATAGCAGGAAAGATGCTTCTCAATTCTTTTTATGGATAATATCTATTTATTGCAGTCACTTGCTCAGGCATGGCAGGAGGTAGTAGCAGCACCGAGTGGGGGAGAGGGCACAGAGTGTGTAGAACAATATGAGCTTTGGGTCTGCTTTCCTGGTTGGCACCTTGTTCCGCAGAGGACAGCTGAAAGCAAACTCCTTCAGGCAGAAGCTATTCATTAGAACAGCGAAAGCCAAGCTACCGCAGGGAAGGAAGAATGACCTGTACCAAACAGCCTATTGAAATGACATTTAAGAAAGTGGAGGCTTTGAAACTACTTTGCAGATGAAAGATTAAGTTCATGGCTACATTTAGTGGCTCATGCTATTTACAGATTTTTGGCAGCCAACCAGTAAGTTTATAGATTTTTTTTCTTTTATTTAGAGATAAAATAGATTTATTTTTCTTCCCTTTAAATGGAAGCAAATCTGTTTATAGGAGACTAGACCCTACGGCTAATGAAGATAGGGCCAGTTGATGTTCTCACATAGCTTTCTGGACCAGCACAGTATCCTTAAAGAGCTCTGTGTTCTTCAAGAACAGATACTGATTTGAAATTAAAAAAAAAAAAAAAAAAAGTGAAGAGACTTTTGCTGCTTTCCCTTCTTATAGTTAGATTTGGAAGTACATAAAGACAAGTCAGTAGTAATTTATTATAAAATTTATCTGGCCAGGTGGATGTGCTGTGTAACATACAGATGAAGTGCTTACTCAAAAGCTGCAATGCAATTTTAATTTGCTACTGCTGTGCTGCCCTTCTACTCTAAAAGGACCTTTCTGGTCTCTCATGCCTTAAAAAAATGAGGGTATGTCAACTGCAGCCTAGTACCTTAATTAATGGGAAGGCTAAGCTTATGTGAGAGTCTAGGTCAGAGATTTAGTGTTCCCTATTCCTTTCCATGGAGTCTGCCAGCCACTATAAATTACCAAAATGTCCACTGCTACCCTAGTGGGGAAGAATGAACTTTACAGCAAGGCAGCACCCAAACCATCCTCAGGGCACAGCAGTCCAGTGCTTGACTTGCTCTAGGGCTTCTCTGAACAAAACAGGCAAACTTCAATGCCTTGTTCTCAGTCTCAGTTCCTCCCAGGTGTCCTGTGTGGAAGTGTTTTGATTCAGTCCTGCTCTGCTGTGCTTGTTATTAATTTTTATGTTGTGGCAAAAGTGCAAGAAAAGTACGCTCAGCTCTTATGGTGGTGAGGAGAGGAGTTAATGGTTCCGCTGTGGTGGAATCAATTGAGCAGAAGTTAACATCACCCAGTGATGCAGATGCTGTACAGGCACCCTGAGGACATGGAGCCCAAAGGAAATGCCATCAGTCACCCACTGTGTGGGATTCAAGGTGCAGATCTGTGGTCTAGGGCTGTGGACATGCCCTCTGGAGGGATGCCATTGCTTGGCACTCTGTGTCAGAGAACTTGCCAACTGACATCTAGTTTGTTACAGGGCAAACTTAATTTTGCACTATTGATTTCCATAAGTGTAAAGCCACAATGAGGCTTAGTACTCTGTTTCTTGCAGTTACTGTAAACAAATATGATCTGTGTGGTGAGAGCATAACTATTTGTTCAATATTACACTTACAGACATTTATTCCTAGGAGTAGTGCTTCCTAGGAGTAGTGCTTTTATTTATCATTAAATAAGAAATTGCAAGCATATTTTCTCAACATCAGTAATGATCCTGTTTTCACCTTTTTGACCTCTGACTTACTAAATATCATTAATTACAACAGAACTCAATCTCCTGAAGTAATGAGATTGTCTATCCTGAAATGGCCTACTGTCAGGCTTTCAAATTTGAGGGCTCATAGCTCTCCATGGCAATTTACATGACACTACTAGCATCTTAAAAAATAGTCATTTCTATTTGTAAACAGCATGCCTTGAAGAATGGCGATCTATTGTCAGTGATCTCGCACCATGTCTTTACTTCTCTGTTTTTGCAACCAGAGACAGGGCAAATGTTATCCATGCTGTGTGTGACAGACATCCTTCTTCTCTTTAAGAATGTATATTCTGCTCTATCTTACTGAAATGGATAAAAGTATTGCCAGTTGGTACGTGGATCCGGTGGCATTGCTGCCTATTCCTGCACAAAATAAATGCATATTAATAAATGATGACTAACAGACTTTTTACTTCTATGGTTTTATATAACCTAACCTTAAAGCCCTTTACATACTAATTCTCAATGTCAGAGAGCTCTGTTATTTCAAAGACAATCATGAAAAAAAGTCCTACCTTCCACGGGAAATGGACAGGAAAGAGCGCAGAACAGACCTCTAGATCTTCTTCACCCCAGCCTGCTCTCTGCTTGTGATTCTCTCATTGCTCTTGGCAATACTCCGTAACCTGCCTATGGAGAGTGTTTTCAAGCAGAGGGGTTTACATCATCAGGAGTGCCAAACATAGAATCCACCTTCAAAAAGAGATGAGAGCAGAGGAGTGCTTTCTAGTGGTATGCTGACATGCTTAGTGGCTTGAATCAGGGGAACAGTCTTTTCTTTTTGTCTTCTTTCCCTGAGTTGGCCTTTCCCTTTGGTTAACAGTACTAGCTATTCTTGCTCCTGGTTAGAAGGCAAGATTGCCAGTGGCTTTGTATGTGATTGCCTGTAGTGCAGGGAGAGGTACAAGGAAACCTTCCTGGAAAACATGCTGTTTCAGTGTGAGGCTGCCCTATTTGTGTCCTTCCCTGCAGGAATCAGTATGAAGCATTGCTGATTTTGCTAAACAGGAGAGGTGCTGCAAGCAACTTTATCTTTCTGGAGACCACAACCTGTGCTATGAGATGCAGCTCCATAGGGATCTGTCCCCTTCCACACTATTTTAAATTTCGAAGCTGGAGTGTGCTTGATGCTTAGCAGGACTTGCCCCCTTATGCGCTTGAACCTTCTTTTGTTATGGTGATTCTGGATGTAATGATTCCTGGAAATGTTTGTATTTAACTTCTGACTGAGAACAACTTGATACACTCAAACCACCGTGATCTCCTACAACAAATGGCAAGGCAATAAATTCAGTTCTGTAAAGCACATAACTGTCTTCTCTCAAAGAAGAGGAAGTCCTTTGGCTTTTCAGAGCTTCAGTAATGCAGGATAAAGAACAGTGGAAAACTTCCCACTCTGTGTGTATTTTAACTCCTGTAAAGTCTGGCAAATTTTTAAGAAATTAAGCAGTTACCTTAATATGTCTGCTTCTAAGTTGCAGATATTAAAAATATCTTAAGCAATGTGTTGCAAGATTTATTATTCCCAGCCCGTTAAAGAATGTTTTGGTCTCTGGCCACCTACACCTGCAATAAGAAAATATCCTGCCAAGAATACACAGACTGCAGTGCACAGGGCACAGTCCCTGAAGTGGATGTGTCTAGCTCTCAATTTACAAAGACATGTACCCCTTCTTGGAGTGGGTGGTGTCTCTTAAAAACCTCATTTGAGAGGCAGATGGAGCATCACTGTGATGTTGTGGTGACAGCTTTACAAGGCTCTGTTACTAGTCTGGTTACAGCAAGAGCATCACCGTTCTGAGATAAGATGCTTGAAGCAGAATCAGAACCAAAGGCATCAAAGATTAATCCAGCTCCAGAACACTTAATATGTGACTGCGTTTAACGTTTTACCTCCCTGCTATATCCCTTGGCTGCTTTTTATTTTCCTGTATCTTGAGATCAGTTTTTTCTACTTTAGATTTAGGAGGCGGACAAAACCTGATTCTGTTCTCAGAGCCTGGCTTGAGAGCCTTACATATCAATGATCCATCTGATGGAGAAAAAAACAAACAACTTTTCAGAGATCTTGAGACAGGACAGCAAATATGTTCTAGCAAATAACATGGAGTAGGAAGAAGCACCATTTCTTGATGCTTCTGGTTTTTTTAAAGGCTTCAGTCATCTAATGCCTCTACTCCCGTGTTGTCACAGCCCAACAGGTGTGCTGCTCTCCATCCTAAAAACCATGTGTGCTTCAGCCTCAGGGTCTATCACTCCTCCTCACATTGGTTGCTTCTGCAAAGAATGAAATTTGCTGGCCTAGGTCTTGCAAACAAGCTGGGCTGGCTTTACCAAATGGTGCTTGGAGTATGGTACTCCACACCAATGGGCTGTAGAGATTGCTTGGCAGACCTGTACCATGATGTCTTATTTCAGCCTCCCTCTCTTCACTGCCTGCTGGCTTTTGTAGGATTAGTGCTTCCTCTAAGAAAGAAAGAAAAAAACAAACAAACAAACAAAAAAAAATCACAATTCCCATCCCTAGAGAAGTGTTTCATTTTAGAAATCAAACAGCCTTTTCCCTGGATCTCTTTCTCTGACTGTGTAGTTGGTATCTGTTTTCTAGATGATTAAAAAGGTTAGCACAATCTTAAATATATCTGCTGCCCTGGCACGAACGTTAAAAGATGGGTAAACAAAACAAAATGCCTTGCTGCCAGGTGCTGACATTCTGCTTTGCAGTCAGTTTGGAACAGAGCCTCCTACAATAAAACCTCTGTAAACCTGTACTCAAATGAGTGACCAGTGTGCTTGTGGTGGGATGTTAAAGTGGGATAAATCAGCCACAGAACAAGGTAGAAGATACCCAGTTTCTGTTTGTGGAATGCTGTGTGCTTTTAAGCTTGTTGAGCTATGTGGGTGTTCATAGGCTGCATGGCCATGAATCACCCTGTTCCCAGATGTGCATGATGTTGAGGTCAGTGATAGCAATTTCTGTCAATGACTGCCTGGTGAGGCACCCACAGGAGTTGTTTGTTCCTTTTACAGTTGAACAATAGGACCTCAAAGGAAGAAAATAAGTAGTTTACAACAAGCAGAGAGCCAGGAAAGAAATTATTAGATGGAGAAAAACTCATCAATCCCCTGGGGGTGTTTAAAAAAAGACTGTCTTAGGGATTTTGCCAGGTTTTTGGTCTGAAAGCACCCAGTGAAGAAAAGGACAGAAGTTGCATAAAGGTGTAAACTTTGCCAGCTACTGATTTTGCAACAATCTGGAGGCCTTGAGAAGCTTGAGTGTCCTGTGAAAGGTTTGGATGCTGTCCCGCAGGGACTCAAAGAAGTAAATTGTCTGAATAGAGCTCTAGCAGAACGTTATTAGCTATGTTTCACGTCTGGACTCCTGCCTATAAATCTTGGGAAATCTTGTAAAAGTTGTAAATCTTCCCTAGAAGTATTGTTTTTAGAGTTATTGGTAATATTTATCATTCTTTCAAGGATTATGATCACATTATTCAAATGGTGTGTGTTTACAGGCTAGTATATTCAAGGTTGTAAAGACAAAAGAATTAATGAAATATCTTTGCATATACACTTTTCTTCTTCTCTGGGGTGGGGGAATAAATACACATTCTGTTGATATACATAATTCTTTGACATGAGTATAGGTCATTCTAACTGTACAGATTTTACATATAAAACGTGTACGTAGCAGTGGCCTATAGATAGGATGTGTGGGAGACAGGAGAATAAATAATTGAAGTGAGGGCTAGCATCTTTCTAATATTCAGACTCAGGCTAATATATCAAGAACTTGTGAAAAAAAAATGTAGTCACAACTACTTAATTTGTAGAAACTTCTTAAAATATTCCAGGAGTGTCTTTTCCTATACATTGTTGTTCACCTAGGGTTTTGTTTTTATTTTAAAGTAGATACTGTTAAAAACAGCTACTGTTAGGCTCACCAAGAACTCAAAATACTCAAACGTTTTCCCATGAGATGCTGCAGATGCACACACCACCACCCAGAAAGCCAATGCTGGTTCTGTAGCCCACCAAGTCAAGTAGGCTGTGTTCCCTGCTCCTGTCAATGCTGGACTGCTGGGACTGAAGCCAAGAGCCAACAACAGCTATTGCATTTGCTTTTTATGTACTGGAGGCTATGATTTCCCCAAATGCTTATTTATAGTGTCTTTTTGTTAATATGTGGTAACAAACCTCACTTGTGCATGGTCTTCCTTCTGCCAATCCACCCCTTTCTCTTCTTGGTCAGAGTGAGGGGAATGGAGGCACATAGAAACTTGGTCTCAAGCTTTCCTACCTTTTCATTGAAAACTCACTGCTGACAAGGGAACACAAATGCTACCAAAAACAAATAAACAAATAAACAAATAAAATAATAATAATAATAAAAGCAGCCCCCACATATGAAGGGGCAAGATAGTCAAAACTGGTTAGCAGAGATGTGGTTATCTTTTGGTATTTATCTCTTTCCCTGAATTGTGATTGTCTGATTGTAAATAAGTTCAGTACCATAAGAAACAGCATTTTGAGCACTGTGCATGCTGTTTTGAAAAATGTCATTGATATAACGTGAAGATGAAAGTCAATTACTGTTTTCAGAGCTGCTTGGAGCATTTAATTTAGTGTTCAATACAGATGAAACAAACTGCTTTCACAGAATTACTTAGCATTTCCTTCTCTTTGTGGTTCTACTAACCACCATCTCTTTTCTGGGTTATCTGCTGTCTTAGAAGAATACTTTTGCCTTGACTAAGAATCCTATGAAGATTTCTCCCCACTTAAGGAAACACTGAGTGGGAAACTAACAAGAGTGAAGTAGAGATTCATTACTTCTAAATATCAAAGGTAACAAAATAAGTAGTTGCTTGAAACTAATCTATTTATTAACTTGGTAAGCCATGGGTAAGATTTTTTTTTTGTGATATTTGTGAGAGTCATGATACTTGTGACAATGGATGATTACTTGTACTTTATCATTAAAGGCATTGCTACAAAGGGCAGGCCCCAAAGGGGCTGCATCTCAATGCATTTGAAAACAAGGGAAAGGACAGGTAGACGTGCAATGCATCTGTACCTTTTGCTTTCAAGTATAGCTACCCAAATAATTAGCCTTGTGACTGTTGTAGTTGTTGTTAGCTAATGAGTTAACCATCCCCTTATGCTGATACAGTAGTGATTACAGGCATCTAAAGATGTATGGTGTGCAGTGTTTAGATTCAGAATATTGCTTCAGCCTTCATATTCATTAAAGATTCTATTAAAACAAGGACTTTGACTTTGCATGGCAATTCTTGCAAAATTTCATAGAGTAAGAGCAAAGATGTGTCACAGCCTGAAATGTAACAAAATTAAAGCAATAAACAGGCATAAAACTTTAAAATTGTCTCCCTTCTGCTTTGGTGTCCAAACAAGTCTTTGTTACCGTTCTTGTAGAAAAGGAATCACGAGAGACTGACAGATAGGACGTTTCCAGCTTGAAAAATGTTCCTAGAACCAGGTACAACTTCATCTATCTACTGCAAGACATGGGACAGATTATCAATGGTTAATCCTCACTTCACTGCTAGTGAAGGTGCCAGAGGGAAAGAGAGCTGACCTGAGTTTTGTCTAAGCAGGGGAAGGTGTGGAGGCTGAATTCTGCTTTAGATTATGACAAGGAAGAAACTGATGACTTTAATGTTGTTTTGGTTCATGCGAGATGGGGGGCCTATTAACTCAGTGGTTTAGCAGTCCTGCGCTGGCCTCGTGCTGCGTGTGCTTTGCTAACCTATTCCTAGGCTTCTGTTCTTGCATGAAAGTCCATATTTCTGCAAAATTGCCATCATACAACACCTACCTGCTTCTTGGGGATACTGTTACTATCAGTCTCTCTGTTGTCAGTAAATCAGTCACTAGCTTACAGCGCTTCTGTTAAGTCTTATGTCTTTGCGATGCTCTTGATAGTTCATCACTGATGAGGAGAAATATAACCATATATTTTCATAAAGGCCACTTAAGCCTTTCAGAAATAATGTCAGTAGTTGTGCTTATAGATTTAGGGCAGGATTTAGGCCTGATTTCTCTTGATAATGTGCCATTGTTCATCATAAGGTACAAGAATTCATGGCTGAAGGCATCCTGTTGTGAGAGACTTTCCCTCTGAGCTAGGTTTGTCATAGCTAGAATTTTACTATCTATATCAAGACACATTTCAAAAGTCATACAAATTATCTGCATGTACCACATTAATGCCTACCACCTAACATTTATAGAGGAGGCTCTCAAGGAAGAAAAAGAGCATTCTCCTCATTTTCACCACTGGTTGTTCATGGTGACCTCTTTAGCTAAGATTTGTCTTACGGATTGATTATTTAAAGTATTGACTTATTTACTGATGGCAAAATTATTTAGAAAGGTAAATGTTGTTTTACATGTTAGGAAGCATAAATCAGGACTCTATGTATTCTGTTGGCACCCATTTGCTGTTCATAATGTTTGGCTGCATGGTGCTTCTTTGCATGCAGTGCCATGCTTCCGGCCTTGCTTCACTCCCCCATGTTGCCCCAGTAAAAATGTGTGAGCTTTCTCACCTCAGAGCCTTCTGCTCTCTCAAGCGTACAAGTCCATGCACTTCTAGATAATGTTGTAGAGGCACAGTCACTTGTAATTTGTACTTTCTTTCACAAAAAAATGTTGCTCTTAAGTCTTGTTACTGGGAATTAGTGTTTCCATCTCTTGCCTGGGAATTAGTGTTGCATCTCTTGCCTGGGAATTAGTGTTTCTATATCTCGCCCTTTGAGCTGCTGCTGCTCAATTATAAACCAAGCTCTTGGGTGATGATGACAATCTCTTAACTCACTGCTCAGTTTCTGCCCTAACTTAATGTGTCTACTGACGTAAGTGCAAGCACGTATGGCTACCCATTTCTAATTTGGTCAGTAAGACTAATTTTATCCACATCTTACCATGCGTACTGGGATATCAAGCAAGCAAGTAATGTCACTTCATATTTTTCTTTGCAACTGTACAGGTTGGAAATACAGGGCAAGAATTACCCTGCTATGGTCTCCTGAGAAGTTATTCCAAAATGTTATTTACCTTGCAGTACTCGTGATCAGGTAGCACTTGCTGTGCTACCAAAACTCCCCTCAGCAGGGGGGAGAGAGAGATGTTCTGAACCATAGAAATGAATGTTGATCTTTCTGAGTATGCTAAAACAGAGTTTTTAACAATGTTTGTACACAGTGGCCCCTACAACTTGTTCCTTTCTTTGCCTCTGAAGCTATTGCAGTCTTTCTGACAAAATCTTCATAGCACAGTGCTTCCAAGAGACGTGGAAGAAAGGAAAGGGATATGTATTATTTCATCTGTGGCTTGCACCATGCTTGAGCTAGTCCTTAGGTATGACGTAGATCGTTAGTGTTGTGTTATTCACAAAGCATTTCTGTTCAGATAAGCCATGTCAATTTTAGATGTTTACCAGTGAATAGTAGGCAAGTCTCCTGAACTTGTGAAACTTTCCAAAATAACAAGCTCTCTGTGGAATGTCAAGTATTGTAATTCCTGCTTTGGGCTTAGCCAAAGCAAACCTTGAAATACCTTTTCTTATTTTTTTTTGCAACATTCCTACTTCTGACATTATTCAATAAACCCTGATATGCAAAATTATAAATGTGGGAAAGGACTGTGCTAAATAATCCCTTGCGCCTGTGTTTAAAATAATAATTTAATAAATGGGTACACAGTAATAAAACAATATGAATAAGTATGCATTTTCCCCCTCCCATAGTGGCCATGCAGCTTCAGTGAGAATCCTATCTCATTTAAATAAGTTACTCCACTATTGAAAATGATTAAAAAAAAAAACAAAAACAAAAAACAAACTACACATGCCAAACACTTCTTTGAGACCTATGGTTAGCAATCACATACTGTCTAGATCTATTTTGTTAAGTCCCCCATGCTTAGTTTGTTCCCCAGCCTGCAATAACCACCTTGAAATTTACTGCTTTATTTTACTTTCACCATTAACTTGCTTACCTGGCTAGAGATTGTTAATGTAGCTGATGATCTGTATTCCATGCCACATTATTTTCAAAGGCTTCTTGTTCCTGATTCAAGGTCTAAGGGGTGTTCTTGTGGATGCATATTTTGAAGCATTGCTTGTAATTTTAATGGGTATGGGGAAATAGAAAGAAAAGCTCACCATACTCTTTCCTAACTTTTACAACCCTGTGAAAGACCATAGAGATTTGCAGCTTTGTATTCTCCTGCAGGTTCAGAAAGAGAGATTAATTTGCACAGCTTTATTCTACAGGGGACGCTTGTTTCCCTAAACCAATTAATAGTGAGGCTCCTGTGGGGAGTCAAAGAGTCACAGAGGCTGTGGTTGGAAGGAACAGCTGCAATCACCTTGTCCAGCCTGTTCTTTGTACATGGAAGACTTCTGATATCAGAGACCATGTAAGCAATGGCTTTGTCCAGGTGAGTTATGAAAATCATCCGTAAATGAGACATTACAGACTCTCTGGGCGATAGTACTGCACTAATCTCTTAGTGGAAAGTGGTTTTTTTTTTTTTTTTTTTCTTCTTCCAGTCTCCATTATGAACCTCTCAGGACGCTGCTTGTGAATGTTGGCCTTTGTTATGCTGCCTGCCACTCTCAAAATCCATTTGGCTCTGTTGTTTTTGTTACCTTCCTCCAAGCAGTTGTAGACACTAGCAGATCATCCCTTCAGAAGACTTAATGAACCCCACTTTCATCCTCTTCTTGAAAGCCATGGGTCCTGACCATCTCAGCAACTGGACTATATCCAGGGTCTCTACGTTGCTCTTGAACACATCGCTCATTCCAAAAGTGAATGAAGTACTCCAAGTACAGCCTAATCAGTGCTGATTAGAGGGGGATAATAACTTCTCTCAATCTGCTGGGCATGCTTCTATTATTATGGTCATTTGCCTTCTCTCTGACAAGAGAGTGGTGTTGATTTATATTAATCTGGCATCCAGTGTAACTTCAGGATCTTTTCAGGCTAATTGACCCATTTTGTTTCCAGTCTTTACAGATGCATGGGGTTATTCTTCCCCATGTGCAGAGCTTTTCACTTTTCTGTGTTGAACTGTATGATGTTTGTTTGCCTGGTCCTCAAATTTACGGCTACGTTCCTTTGGATTGAAGTTCTGCCTTCTGTCATAACAGCCGCATCTAATCTAGCATCCTACAGGGTAATTCAGAAAATTTACAGGCAAGTTCCTGTCAGATTTGTTTTCATGAGGAACAGTCCTCCATCCATTAACTGTAGGGGGAGCCATGAAAGATTTATTCCCTAAGCTACAGCTGGCTTTTGGGCATCTTCCCACAAAGAGCATATATCTGCTTTACCTCTCAGAAGTTAGGAGAGTGGGACAGAGAGAGAACCTGTAACCGTCTTTTCTTTTTGCTCTGCTATGCAGTGCCCGAGTCTGAACAGAACAAGAGCTTTTTGTTTGCTATGATGTTCTTCTGTTTTGTGTCTATTTCTGCCTTCCAAATATTGTGTTTCATCTTTAATGGTTATGGCATGCATTAAGGAGAGAACAGTCTTATGACTGAACCAGCTCCACAGACTGTTAGCCTCATTATAGACCCTTAACTTAATGTTCAGACTGTTGGTGCATTAATAATCTTTCAGCATAAAATGTTGGCTTGTCTTCATGACTTTTTTTTCCCTCTATTACGCTTCCATTTTTTGTAAATAGAGTACCTTCTGGCTAGTTAACCTATGCTGTATTTTTTTTATTAACCTTCCCTCTACATCATATTAACTACAGATACTCCTAATTTTTCTTGGATTTTCATCAGCCCTTCCATTTTAATATTTTATATAATAAAATCCTAGTGCTTGTATTTCTGTGAATATTTCTATTCCTTCCTTTGTTTCAGTGGCCCCTCTCAAAGGATATGTCTTTTGCTATTGACCATGCAGGTATCACTTGGGTGTATTTAGCTTCTGTAGTGGTTCCCAGCTTATTTTTTTTCCCCAGCCATTTTGTAGACTACTAAGAATCTTCCAGTAGAAATGCAAGTCCCTGTATGACAACTCCAATGTCCTGCTCCAGTAGTGTGTTGGTTTTGGTTTTCACCTCCCTAATTGTTTTGTGTGGATCTCATAGAAATAGTTCATATAAAGGTTTACAGACCTCAAGATGAGTACAGTTGTTTCACATGACAGGAGAGTGGAGATAGTGTTGTTAAGCTGTTGCTTACTGTAGAGAAAGCAGTATGTGTTAAGTGATGATAAGTGTGTGCAATATATTCTGACAAGTGTTGCCTACAGGATTAACAACAAAACATGCATTTGACTTGCTTTGTTCACTGAGAGATAAATGTCTGTTAATCAAAACCTGGTGTATTTTTTGAAAACCATGAAAATATTTCACTTTGGTATAGCTCTTCAACCACAATTTAGAACATGAAAACAATATGCCTCATTTTATCCTTTTCCCTACAAAGCAAATACATTCTATCTCAGGCCAGAGTAGGATGAGGTTAAAAGGAAGATATTTTAACAGGGAAGAAGTGTATTACTACTGAGAGGGACAGCAGCAAAAAGGCTGAAGAGTGAGTGGCTTGCTCTGTCTCAGTGGCAGCAATTTCTCTTTTTAGCCACTAACCACCCTGGATGCAGCCATATGAAAAGCCCACTGCTGAGGGGGAGTGAGCATGACATTCTCTTCAGTGGGATTCAGAGCTAAATTAGCTCATCCTCCTCCCGCGTATCTTCCTTCATGAATTTCTGTGATGTGGCTGCATTAATGAGACACAAGCCTCGTACAGTACCTTTCTAGTGCCAAAGTTCAACTGAAGTTTGGCGAGACTGCCTGCAAGTGCTTAGCTTTACAAAGTTACGGGTTACAATTTTAAAAGATTGCTTCATTTATTATATAGTGCATCATCCTTGTTTCTTTCCTTTATTTATACAAAATGTCTTTTTTTTTTTTTTTTTTTTAATAAAACAGTGAGGTGCCTAGACTTGCAATATGATGGTCTACTACTCTGTTTCAGTTGTGGATGAGTTCAACCAAGCTGGAAGTCAGAGGGCATCTCTGCTGTTTTTAGTGGCAATGAGCTGTCCTGAATATGGTGATTTGCTGTATCCACAGAAAGTGAACTTCCAGCTAATAACCCTGAAGGTTTCTTGGGTTATTTACCCCTGTGAAATGTGGGGTGTGTGTATGAAAGAACAGTGCTTCACAAAGTGGTCTCTGGTTTGTTGGTGGTTGGATGGCTGGGCAGCACTCAGTTAAAATAAGTAGCTGCTTCATACTGCTTTTAGAAGTTTTACTAGTGTTTTCTCTTTCGAATCTGGGATCCTGATTTTGATTGGCACCAGGGTTAAACAAGAAGGAGGGAAGTGCAAGAGATGCAAGCATTAGGAAACTGTGAAAAACTTTCCTACAGAATGCGCTTGCTTCTAACTGTTGTAGGCTGCAGATTTGTTGATGGTCAAAGGATGAATAGTTGAATTCCTTTTTAAATGACACACTTTAGATGTTGTGTGGATATTGCTGAGGTGATCAGCTCCAGGGCAGATGCATTCTGCAGTGGAGCAGGGGATGGCGATGTGCAGGGGGGTTTCCTGCATTGAGGAAACTCGAGGGAGCCGCCAGAAGCCAGCAGCTCTTGTGAGAGTGGCTGGCGAGGCTTTGGTGGGACCAGGACCAGCCACACCCCCACATGCCCCTGCTTGATGAGCCTGATCTCCTTGTATGACAAGGTGACATGCTTAGTGGATGAGAGAAAGGCTGTGGATGTTGCCTACCTAGAGTTTAGTAAAGCTTTTGACACTGTTTCCCACAATATTCTTCTGGAGAAGCCAGCTGCTCATGGCTCGGATGGGTGTATGCTTTGCTGGGTAAAAAAATGGGTGGATGGCTGGGCCCAAAGAGTTGTGGTGAATGGAGTTAAATGCAGTTGGAGGCCGATCATAAGTGGTGTCCCCCAGGGCTCAGTACTGGGGGCAGTTCTCTTCAGTATCTTTATCAATGATCTGGATAAGGGGATCGAGTGCACCCTCAGTAAGTTTTCAGGTGACACCAAGTTGGATGTGAGTGTTGATCTGCTCAAGGGTAGGAGGGCTCTGCAGAGGGATCTGGATAGGCTGGACCAATGAGCCGAGGCCAACTGTATGAGGTCCAGCATGGCTAAGTGCCGGGTCCTGCACTTGAGGCAAAACAACCCCATTCAATTCTACAGGCTGGGTGAAGAGTGACTGTAAAGCTGCCTGGAGGGAAGGGACCTGGGAATATTGGTTGATAGCTGTCTGAACATGAGCCAGCAGTGTGCTCAGGTAGCCAGGAAGACCAACAGCATCCTGGCTTGTATCAGCAATAGTGTAGCCAGCAGGAGCAGGGAGGTGATCGTTCCTCTGTACTCATCTCTAGTGAGGCAGCACCTAGAGTGCTGTGTTCAGTTTTGGGCCCCTCACTACAAGAAGGACATAGAGGTGCTGGAGCATGTCCAGAGAAGGGCTACGAAGCTGTTGAAGGGTCTAGGGAACAAGAATTATGAGGAGCAGATGAGGGCACTGGGGTTATTCAGCCTAGAGAAAAGGAGGTTCAGGGGAGACCTTATCACTCTCTACAGCTACCTCAAAAGAGGTTGTAGTGGGGTGGGGGTTGGTCTCTTCTCCCAAGCAACAAGTGGTAGTACAAGAGGTAAAAGCCTCAAGTTGCACCGGGAGGGTTTAGGTTGGATATTAGGAAAAAATTCTTCACTGAAAGGATTATGAGGCATTGGAACAGGTTGCCCATGGAAATGGTTGAGTCACCATCCCTGGAGGTATTCAAAACACACATGGATGTGGTGCTTAGGGACGTGGTTTTGTGGTAGACTTGGCAGTGCTAGGTTGACAATTGGGCTTGATGATCTTAGAAGTCTTCTCCAACCCAATTGATTCTATGATATTCCCTTTTTTCAGTCTCTTCCATGTCCTGATCCAGCCATATTTTAATTCTAAAAAGAACTAAACTCAGGTTTTGAAATAAATAAAATTAGCATATGCTTCAACACTGCTCTCGAGCATAAGTTCTTCCCAATGTCCCTAACTTCTAAAAAAGGAATGATTTCTATAATCACATAGTACATTCAGTATTTCCATGTGCATTTGACTGAGATGCCTAATGGTGGTTAACAATGCTGGTGACTTAAGTGAGGAAGCTGATAGACAAGCAGAAGCAGAGAAGTGCACTGAGGGGAGCAGTTTTTAAATACTTAATTACAGAGTGCCTGAAGAAGACTAGGAGCTTCCTGGAGTATGGATCAAGTGTTTTCTCCTCTGATAGGATTAGGCCACTCTGGCTACTTGTGTCAAGTCCCTTCCAGACATAACAGCACTTTGATTCCTCCCACTCCCCTGAGGACTGTAATTAAGAAGTTACTGCCTCCCAAGTGTGCAATTATATTCTCTAAAAACCAATAACAAGCCCTTAGTCTGAGGCATCCCCTGCTTCCTTCATTAGCATTTTCTGACTGATAGGTAGGTAGTTCATTACACTTCGTAAAGTGCCAAGGATGTTTTGTCCTCCACAAAATTTACTGAAATGCAAAGGGTGTTAGAGAGGGGATCAAAAGGAAGGCATGAGGCTGGTTAAATACAAGTATAAGTATGTTTGATAATTGTTTTTTGTCAAATATATAGTATCTGAGTATCTGTTGAGCTTGCCAAAAAATGAGCAATGATAGGCTTCTGAGAAGCAGACATTTGGGTCTTGCTGTTTTTTAAGTTCCATTAAAAAACGCTGATTCTAAATAAAAGATGTTGGAAGAAAACTACCCAAAGAGACAGTCTCTCAGCTGGTGACAGAAATAAAAGACTCACTAACCCTTAAATCTCTTGTTTAGACTAGCCATGCACTCGGTTATGTCAGTGCCACTCTTAAGCTTCTGTGAAGGCAGAATTGGTTATGGGAACTTTGTGTGTGCAAGGCAATAATGTGATTTGCTTGAAAACCTGCTTTGAGCAGTAATTTGAGTGTTCCACTACCCCAATGTTACTGCCACATCTCACAAATAATTATCTTTCTCTCATTTAAGGCACTCCAGCAATAGAAATTAAGCAACTCCTAGGCACGATCTACCAACGCAGTCACAAAATTTTGAGCTAAAGCTTCCTTGTTGCCGTGTACACCTTCATACTGCATTCTGAGTGGGCATGGAGACTGCTTTATTCCCTCCCTCACTGCACCAGCCTTTAGGCTTTCCTCTCTGCTTCCTCTGTTTAGAGTAAAGAACTTAATTTCTTTGATATTTCTACTAGCCCTTTTTTTTTTTTTTTTCCCTTGTTCTTTTCTGGGTGCTTTTCCATTAATTCCTGTCCTTCTCAAATATATTGCTCAAAAATGGAGTAGTTTTTTTTTTTTTTTTTTTGGGGGGGGGGAGTGGAGGAGGGGAATGCTTTGTTATACCCTGTTTTATGTATTTACAGTAAATGTTCTCTTTTTTTCTTCAATACTATGGCACTGCAAACTCATGTCCAGCTTTTGATCACTTGGGTCCTTTTTTGCGGAGTTCCTTTTACTACCCTGCCATTTGCCACCCTGCTTGATGCAGGTTATTATTCCTACCTAAATGTAGTGCTTCGAAATTCATTAAGGACAATGGCTGTCTCTTGCTAAATTGGTTATTTCTCCAGTTTGGCACAAATGCTCTTGACTTAGGGCCTCAGTGCCAGGAGTGAGCCACAACCCAGAACCCATTTACCAGAAGAAAAATACTTCTCTGTGCTTGGACCATAGTTCCAGAAGAGGATTTAAGGCTCACTTAGGAGTTATTAACACCTTGGACCTTCAAGGAAGGTTAAAAAAAAATAGGAATATTTTAAGGAATATTATAAGGAAAATGGGAAGTTCATAGTTTTAAAAGCAAAGTTCATTGCCTGATGTCTGTTAGTAGTATTTTTCTTCAGTTCTACAAGTCATAGAAAGCATCAGATAAGTTGAGTGCAAACTAAATAGTCTGTTTCCAGATCAAGAATTAAGGGTAATAGCTTGAGGGAGAAAGAAAAAAGCAAACTGCACAAAATTAAGGAAACAAAATAATGAAGCTTTGTTTAGTAGATGATTCTAATAAATTGCAGCTTAGCTAATTAACATAAGGAGGCAAAAGCAATGTTAGAAACTACACCCTGCTTCCTCCATTATTTTATGATCCAAAATGACTTTTGTATTCACTGCTACTGTCTGCCAGTATTTTAGTCCTGGCTGCTGTGTCTAAATTAGGAAATTGCTTCTAAGAAGTAACCTCTAAACATGTAAAAATACTGCAATTATGCCAGCTCTTTTGGGCAGGGATGAGTGATACTTACACAATATTCTAGATGATTGTTTCTTCAAACTGTGTTCAGACCCTGAATGTTACTCATTAAAAGTGCTGGGAGCAAGACTTTAAAATAAAGACATTAACTGGTTTGTAGAAATCAGTACAAGTCTAAGATTAACTCTGAAGTTAAACTATAAACATTTGATTTTTATATTCCTTTTGTTCCGGTACCTGTAATGCTAGATAATAGTTGTGTTTGAGAGGACTGGATGGCCTCTCATGCAAACAGAATGTGTTTTAATTTGAGTGTGCAGAGTTCTGAATAGAACAGGGAGTGCTACTCTATTTATTCCAATAGTCTGGCTATTCCCTAGCTAATTAACAATGAAATGGACAAACTGGCATTGCTATTACTATACAGTCAATATAATTCAGTATCTTTGTTTTGCATCCTGTTGGTTTTCATTGGGCTTTGCTTTTCTTGCAAAATATTTCTGTTGGTGTTGATAATAGCTACATTTAACTTGAACGCCCCTGTGTGGATGAAAAGAATCTGGTTTTGTCTAACAGAAATTAAAAAGTCTAATTTAGGAAAATATTTTAAAATGTTGTTGAATATAGTGAAATAACATCCCACACCTAAAATAACAAATACTTGTATAGGACATATCAGCACTCTGCTGTTGTAACACAGTATGTTGTAAGACATTTCTGGATCTCCAGGTTTGTGAGTAAAGAATGAAAATAAAAATAGAATTGCTACCTAGTACCTTGGAGATGTGTGCAATCATTCTGAAATTCATTCAGGTGACAATGCCTAAAATTATCCCCATATTTTCCATTGTACAATGATTATCAACTTTCTGTAGCTTTGTGAACAAAATTGTCATGCTGAATCTGTGCCTCAGGGTGAGTTGTAGTTGGATGAACTAGAGTAGCTGGGCTGTGCAGAGAAGGAGGTTAAGGAAAACTATGATTTTGCCACTCTTAAAATTCTTACAGCAGTGTTTGATTGAGAAAGTCTTCAAAACTTTGAGAGAAGGAAGATGGGAAATGACAGTGAGGGGGATGACTCACCATCATCACAGAATAAAGGATGTTTCTTTCTGGGAAAGTGCTGCAAGCAGACTAGTGTGAGGAGAGAAAGTGGTGAAAAGAAAGACAGGTTGGAAGTGGATAGCTGTTAGTGTCCAGTCAGGAAAGCTGGAAAACTGTTCCTGTTCCCACCATCTCTAGGTTTTTCCTCTTATTAGCCAAAAGTTGTGACATTCACTGACAAAATGTGTACTTGTATTCTGCTAGTAGTAGGCCCAGAAACATTAACAACTTAAGGTGCTTTCCTCTGTTTGGTTAGCTCAAAGATGCAGGTGTTAGTGATTCAAAGGTATTGAGCCCAACTGTTAAGGTACATGATGGATGCTCCAGGAGCTCTCCTTTGTGCTGTTTTAAAAAGGGAGAAGATTCTGCAAAATAACTTTATCAGGAGAAAACACTGGATATGATCTTGCTTGTGCAAAGATGGTGTTCAGGGTCTAAGGTAGAATTTTACAGAGAGTCAGACTTCTGCCTGCTTTGTTACAGAATCAAAGTGTAAGTAACGTGAAAGAAAAGAAAGATTTCAGGGTTAGACATTTGTTTCTGGTCCTAAAGGAGTTTTAACCCTCTTTCTGTCCTAGTATCACTTAAAAACTCTCTGAAGTCAGTTAAGCAAAGCTCTTCTCTGTCTGTGTCATCTTCAGTGCTTGACTTGAGAGAGGCTGTCTGATTTGCAGAAGTGGTAAGATGCTTTGAAAAGTTGATATCGAGGAGTTGTGTTCTGTAAGTACAAATAAAGGCCTCTGCGTTGCTTAAATCTCTGGCAACTGAGGCTAGCTACCCTCTTCTTAAGCTAGGGCCATGCAAGTTAGTAGATACTGGTGGCAATGTTATCTTTCTGTCCTCAAAATGAGAACAGTGCTACAAACTCTCAGGGTTTTGGGGAATAGGCCTTTGCTGTGGTTCAGAAGAGGTCTACAGTGATGAGCACCATTGATAAGGACCGTGAGGAAGTGAGCAATTCTGATGGATAGTAAATGACACAGAGTAGAAAAAGAGTAATGACTGGGGAAAAAACACTAATATCTGTACAGTGCTCGTGTCACTGACTGATAAATTTAGCAGGGTCCCATGGGAAAAATAACAAAATATGGTCCAATGAAAGACTGTACAACAAAGCAAGGGAGATGTATTTGAATTGCATGACAGTTTTAATTTTGTCTTTTTCTAACATTTGAGTGTCTGTGAACAATATATTTCTTTGTTGATGTAGATTTTATAGTGTGTTTTTGGCCTCCAGGGTGTCTTTTGTATGCTCTTCATGTACACATATGCATACAAACTAAGAGTCTACTTACCTTCCCAAATAAGGCTAAAAATGTTGCTTGTTTAACCAGTGCTTTTTTGCAATGTGATGATTTTTTCAGGTAGAGAAGCAAAATGAATTATGCAAAAACCTACTGTGCTAAGATTAGGAAGATGTGATTTGCAAGGAATATATTCAGTTTCAACAGATTTCCTTTGAAATCTGCAATTTGGGTGTTTAGAATATTTTATTTTACATTTCTAGACAACAGAAACCTACTTTGCTCCATGTCAGAGAATAAATTAAGTTATCCTTCTATGTGTTACTTCTAATCCTGAGACCATTCTGAAGATATTTTTAATGGTTTTGCAACTAGAAGTATCATCCTGCTAGGTTGCCTAAACTCCTTGAATACTATTCCTTGGAGTTACAGTCATTAAAGGAAATTTATGGTTCAGATTGCAGTGTTGGTGTACATAAAAGCAGATGTCTAAGTCTTTTCCTATAATTTATATGTATAAATATTAATATCCCATTTTATGATATTAATATTGTATTATTAAGGATCTTGGGCGAAAATTTGATTCAGAAAGATTATCCAAAATTTTTTATTTAACTAGGTGGTCTACTATTTATAAACAATATTAAAAATTTTCTGAGATGCACAAGTGTTCTATTTAATTCTCTTACTCACAGACCTGGTGGACTGCTCTTTGACTTTATTGCCGTTACGTATTAGATGCAGGGGAGAGCCTTCCATCTGACACTCATGTTGTATCTCTAGTGCCTTTCCCAGATTCTGCCCCCGATAAGCGATGTATAAAAGTAGCTTCAATTATTCTCCCTTTGGTAGGAGACCTTGGAAAAACCTTCAGGAGGTTGTGAACTGGTGTGCGTCATACAGCCTATCTTGTCATGGTTTTGCTCTTTCTCTTCCCCCTTTCCCCTTTTGTCCTGAGGATGTGCTGCCCTTGCACTGTGACTACATTATCTTTTTGCCTCCTGTTTTACTTCAGGTCTCTGATTCTCTTATTATCAGTACTGTGCATGTACTTAAATTGTCTCCCATACAGAGCGACAATTTCTAATAGGGGAAAACCAAATACCAAAACCTGGAGAATTTTATGCCCAAGCCTGCTCTGAAACAGTAGTAATGAGGCAGCACCACATTTGTGCCCCTCCAACAACAGCCTTTGTATGTTCAAATTCTTATGCCCTAAGCTATAAAACAGTCATATAATGCAAACATCATAGCTGTGGTATAAAGACACTACTGTGGCAGTCTAGGACACAGATTTTCATGGTCTTAAAATTTACCTGAAAAAAGCACATGGTAAGAATAATAGATAATAACTTTTCCTGATGGCACAAGGGCTAACAGCCTGGGTGAAAATGTCAGAGGGCATATAAGCTCAAAACAATGATTGCTTTGGCCCTGGATCATGGCTCCAGGATAGCGCACTACAAAAAAAGGGCAAATAGATCCTATAGGTGGTAAATCTGGCACTATTTTCACTGACGTCTGCATTCAAGTAGGAAGGAGCAATCTTCATGCAGGGGCTTCCCATGGAAAGCATATCAAAGGAGATCAGCGCATGGTTCAAACCTGTAGGGCTTGTTGACTTCAGCTCTTGTGCTGCCTGTGGGTAAAATGAGTTGCCTTGATGCATTGTGCCTTCCAAGACAACCAGCTTATTCTGGCTATTGGACTGCAAGCCATTATTTATCACTATGGCTTGCTTTGTGTTAATTCTTAGCTCTGTCAAATAACAGGATGATTAGAACTAAGGGACAGAAAAGTGTCCCAAGTGTATGCTTATAAATAAGTGTAGAAATGAAGAGCAAGGTAGCACTCTGTTACTCTCCTGGTCTACAACATCATCTACTGACTTTTCAGGAACCTCTGGAGTGGTTATGGTGTCTGACCATGCAGCAATCTTCCATGGATTTCTTTCCATGATTTTAGTTAGGTATTGCCACATGGTCCCATTGCTTCAGAGGATGTGCATGAGCAGTGCACATACAAGACCATCTATGCCTGCTAGTTTGGGGGGCACCTTTCTTTTGCTGGTGTGCTCCACACAGTTTCAATGTAGCTTCAAGTGTCTGTTCTACCATTGTAACATTTTCATTTTAAAGAAAAAGATTAAAGGCAAGATGTCTGCTCATTCACTGTGGAAAATGAAGTATTGCACTGCAGGAATATCTTAAACTGGAATGGGTATTCCTGCTTTCCCTTCAGTGGTCTCCCTGTTAATTTGCACTGATTTGCACAATGCTGGCAATTTTTGGCTGCAGTACCAAATTTCCTGTCCCTGTAGAAGTTCAATATGTTTCCCTTTGTCTTCTCACACACTACTGAACTCTGGCTTCCCACCCCTGCTCAAACACTTACTAATGTGTTTGGTTTTGTAAAGGAGTAACCACAGAGTGGGCAACTGATCAACTGTTCTAAATGAAAGCAGAATTTCAAATCAACAGGGAGATCAACTTTGCTGTGCTTTCCTTTGGAAAGTATCATTAACTGTTTTTCAGTAATAAGAATCATCTCTACAGTAATAAGGATTAAGAAAATAATTATTATGAAGATATTAATAAGAACACTTTTTAAACGTGCGTGTGTTTGGAGTGAGATGTTTAAAGGGCTCCTCAAGTTTATCTTAACTATGGTTCTAAACTTGTAAGATGATGAAAGTAGTATTTCTCTTTAGTATGAGTGGGTGGTGTTATCTATTAACATAAGTTTGAAATCACACTGTAACATTTAAAGTCTATTTATATGTGAAAGACTAACAAGCAGATGAGTGAATGTAGGTCAGAGGTGAGTTAACGAAAATGGTAATAATAACACCTGGCTACATGGGCTGGGTAAGAAATTACTGATGCCAGGAGAAGAGGATTAGGAAAATAAATTGGTGTTCAAGTAGACTGTGGATTCTTGTAGCAGAACAAAATACCAAACATTATGACTGAGCTTTACAGCACTGTGGACTCCCTGCAAAACCTTGTGTTTCATCCCGGAGGCATATTCAAATACCTACCACTTACCCTTACTAATGCTTTCAAGGCATACCTGGTTGAACTGTTTTAAAACAAACAAAAAACAACAACAAAAAAACACAAAACCAAAACAAAATAAAAGCACTTGACCAGATGGTTTTAATGTGTCCAGACACTGTCTCACAACGGACCATAGATCGTTTCCATAAATGACAATTTAACTGTCAAGATTTAATTAGAAAATGAATATGAGCCTTGGGAATAAACAGGATATTCTGTGGGTGTTGGAAAAAGTGGGCAGTCTGACATGGCAGGGGCTTAAGAATTGCATCACTAACATAGAATTGTCCTCCCAACAGTGATCAGGGACAGGACTGCTTGAAAAATAAACTACCAAACTCAAAATATTCACCATAAATACAATGCATGTGATATTTTCACATTGTTCTCATTCTTATCCCCATTAGCCACATTACATAGTTGGTTGTTGATTGTATCAACCTGCATATTGCACTCCTGAAAATGCTGGGAAAAGGACACAGAGCTTATAGAACTATAAAATCATAATTTTCCTGTACACTGTTCTGCTACTGTGAAAATTGTACACTTCTGATGCCACAATCCTCTTACAAGTGTAGGGAAAGAGGGGCTGCCACAGCAAATTAAATTATGATTATTATATCCCCTGAAAATATATAACAGGCTTTGTCTGATACAGGGTTTGTTTTTCCTGTACAAAGGAGCTGTCTGAAAGGCAGCAGGGGAGAAAGAGAATGCTTATTCTTAAATTATAGCAATTTAAATAATATTTGTATAAGTATGCATATACATATGTGTTATTAATATTAAAATACTTACTAAAGCTGACATAAAAGTCAATTTTAAATTGAAATTGGAAATAGTGAAGCCTAAAGTACAGCTTGACATCATTCATTGACACACTAATATAGATTCAGTATCGTTTCTGCTGTAAACCTAACGTTAAATCTAATCAGTATTTACTGTACTATATCTGAAGATAATAAGGAGGGTGCATTATCCATTTTAGTAATGCTACACTCATTTTAGCTGTCAAAAGGTTAGAGTCAAAGATATACAAAAGAAAATCTTCCCTAAGTGAAATCTAAAGGGACATTTAATTTGTTTCTGTTCCATTACTTCAGAAAAAGAAAATATTTTGAAGTGTATAATGAGTCCATGTAAATGGTAATTTTCTGTGGTGATTTCTAAAAGCTTTTTTAATAAAGCTATTATTATTATTTAAAACATAACTTTTTTTTTTTGTGTCAGTGTTGAATTGCCTCTGTGAAGTTGTGACAGACTTGTGCTTGAAATATTAAATATATATAATTTTCATGGCTGTAACTGTATTGGCTGGTCCCAGATATTTATTATAGGGAAGGTGAATCCTAAGCTTCGTAAAGTTCATGAATTTTAATTTCCACTCCTGATTTGATTATTTGAAGATAAGTCATTTCATTTCATCTCTAAACAGATCTAAATGTGCAAGCAAAATCCTCTACTCTGCTTTTTGCACTCAACATAATGCATATTCAGCTTACAAGGCCCAAAGTAACAAATTCTTGCTTTAGCTATGCAAGATAAATTAGAGAAATTCCACTGGAAGCAGTGGAAGTATTTGCAAGCACATTTTTAATAACCCAGGACATGTCCTATTGCAGAATTCATGAGGCTATGAAGTTACTAAAACTGCAGTATTCATTGCCACAGGATACTGAAGCAGTCAACAATATAAATGGATTGGAAAAGGATAGTGACAGTTTCATGGAAAAAACACCAACACTGGTATTGAACATGATGACTCTATATGTAACCTCCATCTCAGGAACTTTAAAACCATTTTCAACAGTCCCAACGTGACTGTGTTAGAAGCTGTCACTAAGGTCTGACCCAGTACCAGCATACTTGTTGGGTGTCAGTGAAAGGAGCCCGTATATTGACATGGAAGATTGATTGATTTTTTTTTTAAGTTCATTCATAGTAGTAGAATATAAAAGACTTAACAGGCTTAATTTCTATTTAGTGTTGTAGGATCCTTGCATTCAAGCTGGAAAGCTTTTGCCAGATGGTTAATAGCCTGAAAGTATGCTTTCAGCCTTGGAGAACCAGTCTGAAAAGTTTTCCTCTTCCTTGTTGATTTGTTCTGCAGCAAACAAATGGTGTAGTTTGGGATGATGACAGACTGAGTCCAGTGTCATTGTCTTAATTATGGAGATGAAAAGCATAGTTGCAGCTGAGAACTCGGAAATATCACCTGCAAGTTGTAGTCACACAGCTGTGAAAAAAGTAGCAATTTCCTATTTAGTGATGGTTTTGTAGCATGGTTAGCCAGTGGCCTCAGGCATTTCCATCCTTCAGCATCATCATTTGTTTCGCTTGTCTCTGCTTTAAGCTTTGCCTTTCTTCTGTTGAGAATAAGTGAGAGGAAGAGTTGTAAAATTGTAACGCTGTTGCACCAGAGCTCACACCACACTGAGGTGTAAAAGCTGTCACTTAACCTAAGTCATTGTGTGTGTGCATCTCGTGAGTGAATAACTGAATGAGAGATGACAGTCAGCAACTTAGCTTAGCATTTAAGTTGAGTTCAAGGTACAAGTCCCTATTAAACTTGATAAGGACTTAATAATAACAATAATAATAATAAACTTAATAGGGACTTAATAATAACACAGGTGAAATATCTAAGACATCAAGGAATACGTTTCCCATATTTTGCAGATCAGAAAACTAACTTGCTTGAAATAGTTATGGCTATGTTTTATGCTTCTGATAGGCTGTGCACCTTTGTGTTAGTGACTGCAATCCAGATACCAGAATTGGCGTAAGCAGCAAAGCACCAAAACCCCAAACACAAGCTCTTACAAGCCCTCCTATTCTGGAGATTGCAAACAAAATGTAGAGAGCATGGGGTTCCTTCAAATGCATGCAAAGTTTTTCCCCCCACCCTTCATCTTTTCTGTGTGTCCCCCAAATCATTGGTAAATCTATCGTTGCAACTGGAAAAATCCTTTGGAACTACTGGGATGGAAAGACAAGGGAAAGCTGGAAAGTCTGTAAAATGGGTATCACCCTGGTGGTTTGAAGTGAGGCAAAAAAGAGAAGTCACTCAGATAAAGATAAGGATTTTTCATGTGCAGTTTTAGTCACAGTTATGATAGCAGCAACTACTGAAGTTTTCTGTTACTGTGGTTTAATGTATAGTCAAGCTAAGACCATAGCTTGCTGTTAGCAGTGCACTGTGCTGGCCCATCTGCTCTTCAGACTGAAATGTGGTTGTTCTTAGTAAATGTGATGGTCATCCTCTTTTCAAAGGCCTTGAAGCCACACTACATAACCAACTTCGTGTCATTACATATGACAAAAGTACTCCTGGGTACAGGAAGATATGCATTGTATGTATAAGATAAAATAGTTGTTTCCTGAAATATTTTTAGGGATGCAAGTTTACAACTTAAGGTGCATTAAGATGGAAGACAGATGTAAATTATTAAATCACTACAAAAGTGGATTTTAATTGTCTGACATAACTGAACAAGTTTCTGAAGGGCTTTAAGCTGTTAAAATTTTGTCAAGCTAAGCAGTACCACAATTATTTTCAAAAATAATTTTCCAAAGCATTTTTTCCTATTATTTTTCCTATTTATACTGAAAGCTCTTTAGTGAAAGGACCATTTATTACTGTATGTTTTTTCAGTACAAGATGGGTATCTAGGCACTATTACAATAACACTATTAAGAACAAATAACCACTCCAGGATAATTCTATACAGTGTAGTGGATAGACCTTTGTATTCATGCTCTTGTACCTCAGATATAGTCATGACTTAGGCAGTACAGCAATTCATTAAGCCACTGGTTAGAATCACTGAGTTACACTGAATAAAATCCCAACTTTGAATGCTTATCTGCTGAGCCTTTCAAAAGAAAATCTGCTGAGCTTTGCTGTACTAACCCTTTCTACAATAACAGACTTTATTTTAATTCAACTAGACATATTTAGGTGATGACACTACTGTGTTCAAAGCAGGACACAGATTTATCAAATATATAGTGATTAAAATTACTTTCAGAAACACATCTTAAAACTGCGGACAATTTCCCCCCATTTATTTATAAAAGTACTTATTTTACCAAAATATCAATAACCTTTCTTCCATTAGCTCAAGCGTAATTGACCCTATTCATTTCTAGCTAAAATTGTCCTCCCTGGAGTCCACTGACTGAAACAGAATTACGATTCATATGGATTCAGCTGATATAATCTACTTCAGCTATAACCTAAAGAAGTAACATAATTCTTGCAATACATGATAATAGAAGCAATTGGCAAAGGTCAGCTTTTCAGATATCTTGTAAAAATGTAATTAAGTTTAATCTTCTGATAGTTCTTCTGCCTCAGTGTCTGTACCAAACTTGGGGATTTTCTAATTGAAGTGTAACATCTATGTGACTTTGTTAACTTCAAATTAGAAGGTTCCAGTATAATTAAAATAACCTCAAAGTCAAATTTAACATGTAGGAATTGTGCTAAAACTCTTTGAATGAACTCTATTGTGTGATAGTAAAACAAATTTTAAATTATCAGTTCTCCTGAATAATATTTGCCCTTCCCCCCCCTCCCCCAAACAAAAACACTGACCTGTTCAGGCTGTTATTTTACATTAATGGGGGCAAAGGATATGCCAAAATGAGGCCTTTCTGTACATAACTCCTATCTGCATTTCAGTTTTCCATTTCTAAATCCTAACTTTTGTTAGGATGACTCTGTTAAGCTCACATCACTTTGATAAATCACATGATAACTCCTTGTAAAGCTGTCAAAAAACGAGATCAGTGTATATCAAAAAAAAAAGTGCAGATGCAGAGGTCAGAGAAGAAGCTAGCTGGCAAGAAAGTTGAAATGAATTCTAGTGTAATACTGAAGAAAAATATATGCATACCAGCATTGTTGCTGTCTACAGACTCCAAAAATTGTTTTAGTTGAGCTATCTACAATTAGAGAAATGATAACATTTACATGATGACTTACTGTATGAGCATCTCTTTAGTTACCTTTCAGTTTGACAGACTGCTATAAAACAAAAAGATGTCCAGCAAGGAAGTGTGCAGAGACAAAATTGGCACAAGCTGCATATCAGATATGAATCAGTTATACAGTGAGATGATAACCTTACGCCTCTGTTTTACTGGAGGTGCTTGTATTTGCTAACAGGGAAGTGAAGTATTTCACGACCTTGAGGCAGCAGAGCATACTTTCTTCCTTTATGTGGGTAGCAATATGTGAGTGTGATAGACTGGCACTTAAAATCTGCATTATATTGCCATTTGGAAAGGATAAGGGATCAGAGAGATGTCTTGCATATTTTAGAAGATTCTGTGAGCCCAAATGACTTTCTGACTTCATAAGTATTCAGGATGCGCTACTATGGATCCCAGCCTTAGAGCCATCTCTGTAACCTCTGTGACATTGCAAAGGTCACTGGATTGAGGTGTCTGCTGGGAGCCTGTGTAGTAAAGAACATGCCAGCTCTGAATAGCTAAGGGTTAAGCATCATGGAGCACCACAGGTGTTAAACTCCATGAGATATCCTCAGCTGAGGTACAGATGAACTTGTATCATGTCTGTATGTTGTCCAGCAAAAGCCTCCAGGATGCTCTAACCACTATTAAGTAAAGTTCAGGGTTTTCAGTAAATTAGTTAGTTGCATTATTTTCAGCTGAGAGAAAACAAACAAACAAACAAACAATGACAACAACAACAACAGAACACAAACAACAACAACAAAAAACAACCTACAAAGCACACACCTGTAAGATTCAAAACTAAAGGTAAAACAAAATATGACAGCTTATTGTTGAATGTGTATGTCCTAGCGAAGAGCTTATTTAGCATGTGTTCTTATGGACCATTCGGTCTAGGTAATAATGAACACCTCATAAGATCCCAAATAATAATAATAGTTAAAAAAATGCAGTATATTCAAAGACAAATAGATTGTGAATATTTACGTGGTTAACAAAAGAGGAAGTGGCATAACATAAGCCTACCTGATATTGAAAGATGTTAGTGCTTAATGCGTTGAAGAACAGATTCAGGAATAGTCAGTCTTTTTGGAATACTTCTGCTGTAATGTGTTCAAGAGACAGAGACTTCACCAGCTAACTGCTATGTGTAGAGCTAGCTTCAGTTTTGACCTTATTGAGGTATAAGAAATGTATACAAATATGCTAGTCTACAAATACGCTAGTAATTAGAATGATAAATGCTGGTAAGTGCCTTTCTCATTCTTGCCTAAAATTTACTCAAAGTCTTATAACAAAATATACAGCTGAGTACCTTTCTGGTTGCATTTTGTTTTGTATCTACTGCCAAAACAGTGCATCTTTCAGATAAGATTTTCATGTGTTACTTTTAATAATAATGTTTAAAATTAAAAGACTGCTTTCATCACAATAATGAAGCAGGATAGCCAAGAAAATAGATATGTGTCTTAGCACTGAAATTCATTAAAATAAGAAGAATCCATGAAACAATGATGATAATGAGAAACATTTGAGTCTCAGAGTGGACAATATGGAAAACAGAGATTGCTTTTATGGCTAGCTGCATGGGGAGTCTGTCTTACTCTTTTTCAGATCTTTCTCTCTCCCTTCCCCCCTATCCCCTCTCCGCACTCCCTTTTTTATATCTAAAGAATAAAAGAAAATTATGGCAACTCAGTTACTTTTTCACTGCCATAGACATACAGGTTTTTAGTAGTGCAAAAGCAAGGTCTGGTGGCGGTATAAGGAATAATACTTTATTTTGCTTATGTAGAGATTAGTATTAATGATTACCTTTATTCCAGTGCTAAGAAACAAATAATTATTTAGTAATGACTAACACCACAACCTAAAGAAGGCAATTTGTTGTAATCAAGATATTCAGGTTTCTAATGGCCTCTATTTAGTTTTCAGATTGTGTATGTGTTATTTGTATTCATCTTAGAAATAAGTTGTCCTTATAAAACGTGTTTTTAAAAGAAATGTTTGAAGAGGTGCAGTCTTTGTTTTCCTCATTAAAATATTTTTACCTTCTCCAGAATATAATGAATTTGCATAGCAAACACTAATGAGACAAATGCTTGCCTTTCAATTGCATTTCCTTTTCTTGCATTGCTTACATTATTTTTCTTCAGCAAATCAGCCCAGTGTTAAAAAGTGGCACCAATGTGATGTATATGATACTATTATCTAGTATCTATATGATACTAGATTAGATACTAGTATCAATATGATACTTCTCTTCATGTCTGCATGTCTGCGGCACTGTGCTGATTTTCTTGACAGACTGTGGGATGTTAGGAATACAGAGGGTTTGCAGGGGAAGCTGATACACTGCACACATCCAACCAGAGACAAGTTTTATAATTCTGATATCCATCTCCACTGAATTCTGTTGACTATGAAAAGACAAAAGGCTCTGCCTGGGACAGAGTCCTTTTGCTGTTGGAGCACAGATGGTATGAAAGTGCTTTATGCAACACAAACTGTTACAAAACATTTGGTACAGTAAAATGCGTTGTTGATACCTGTCTTCTTTAAGCTGCTAGTCTGTCACTGTCTTTTGCAAACTAGCATACAACCAGCAAGCTCACTTCCATCACAAAAAAAAAAGAAGGGGGAGGGGGGAGGGGAAGTGCCCTGTTTGTTTGTTTATTCTTCCCTTCCATTTTCTCCCACCAGCTAGTTTCTCTCTATAATATCACCTCAGATATTATAGTAGAAACACTGAATAGCCAAAATTTCTATTGTACTAGATATAAAAAAAGATGAATAGTAAGGAAGAAAGTACGTTCTAAAAAAAGGTGGGAGAAAAGGAAAGAGAAGCTTTCAGAGCAAACATTCATCACACCTGGGTCTGCTGAACTTTCTAGGTACAGTATGAAACACCTCCTTTTCCATGCTATAGTCACAGCTGTCCCAAGAGGTTTTAACACCTACAGTTGGTTTAGATGCTGCTAACTTTCATAGCTTAACAGACCAGAGCAAGTGTTTTGCACAGTCTGGTATGCAACTCATAGGCTAAAACTCTGTTAGAGACAAAGAGCATCAACTACCTTGCTGTTTTCCTGACACCTTGATGGTAATTCTGCCTTCTACCTATAATGTTTTTTTCTTGATTTATGATTTGTGTGCTCTTTAGTCCTTGTTTTAAAAGATAAATTAATGAGGTCACAAATAAGAAAAGAATCAGAAAGTAGCATAGAATCATCTAGGTTGGAAAAGACTTCTAAGATCATCAAACCCAACCATCAACCCAGCATGGCCAAGTCTACCACTAAACCATGCTCCTAAGCACCACAGCTACACATCTCTTATTGGTTCATCCACCCTTGAATTTGGCAGTTGGAGCAACTGCTGGCCAAGGGAAAGTCCTGCTTAGAAGTATAAAATCATACGAGTTTGGGAACTTTTTCTTTCTCTGTGCATTCTTCATGGTGGCAGGAAGGGCTTGTAAAGGCTGAAAATGGTCTGTATTGTGGCAAAACTTTCACTAAAATCGGTATGTTTAATTAAGATTACCATGTATCAGTTAGAAGCCTTTCTTATTTTTTGTTAATTTTACAGTTATCCACAGTGACACTTTTTCAATTGTTCTATTATTATAAGCACAGCAACTTTCTTTGCCTCTCTTGCTGTGAATAATAAATTTGAAGAGCACCTTGACTAATCTTTCATATACCCAGGCCATAGACAAAGCCCTGAGATGTCAGGACTTTGAACTTCTGTAGATAGAAGTGAGGGTAAGGAGTGCCAAACATCTGAAAATGTCAGGCTTGTCTGTAGCATTTGTTTCTTCTTCTATCAAAAAAGTAATGAGAGAAAATATCCTGAGAAGGATTTCTTAGAATGTCGAATAGTGGTGCATTTCTTTATTCCCTCTGAGAATATGCAGTTTTCAGGTACACTTATGAGTGATCACACTTAATATGCATTTGTTCACAATTGACTGCTGAAGATTTTAATTTGTCTCTTCCTTTACTATCCAGACATATCAATATTAAGTGCCAGTATTGTCTCCTGGCACAGTTGCAGGAAGTTTTACCCTTCTGTTTTTAAATGCTGTTGTATGTAAGCCAATTTAAGGTGTTTTGTGAAGTGGTATAATTAAGCTATTGCATTTTAACTGTTAGGGAAAACAAGGATTTGGGGATTTCATCATTGTTGTTAAGAAGCTACATTTATGTATTATGGGAAAGGTCACTTTGAAAAACTGCACATGGCAAAAACAAAAACAAGTATGCAGTGGCATGAAATGACCACTGGCCAACACAAAAGTGAGAAAAATTTCACAACACATCTTTGTGATGAGCTACCATCAAAAGATTTTAGGGTTCAGCTAGGCAAAGACATCTTTAGTTAAGCAAAATAATGAGTGCTGCTGTGCTTTTCATATTCATAATGTCCTACAAAAGTTAAGCTTTTAAAATACATCTGTGAAGTGAAGAGTTATACTACTATCATTTATTTTTTTTCCTTCAGTTGAATATTTAAATGCCCAAGGTTGCAGAGAAGGTTGGTCAGATCTAGGACTGCAGACTGCAAGCTTCTTCTGCAGTGCCTGAACTCAGACTGCACTGGATGCCCTTCACTTATTTATAGTCCTACCTCCATTGGCCACCACCTTCCTTTTCTCAAACTGATTGTCCTTTTTGACTTCTCCCTGTCAGGTCTACAGCTTTCTGTTGCACCGATTGTACTGATGTTGACCAGTTAAGACTGACATAAGGCAGTATGTCAACCCTTACCTGGCAACATTTACCTCTTCAGACCCCTTTCTCTCCTGCATTATCTTACAGAAAGATCAATCTCAGAGCTCAGCAAAACTCTCTGTTGAACATGCTTTGCAGAACCTCGATGGAAGATCCAATTAAATGAATTTGATCACCCTTAAATTAGGTATAGCCCTCATGAGAGGGCCCCCATAGAGCCTCTACATATGAGGGTAGAAAGTGACTCACCATTTCCAATGTTTGCATTAGCCTTGGTAAGACAGCCTCTATGCCAGGAGGCCCGGGGGGTAGAGTGGAAGTAGGAATTGCATCACCCTTAGCAATACTGGATACTGCCAAATACCTGTGAGAAAGCAAAATGTCATAAATATAGACTCCATAAGTGACAGTGAGAGAGCTCTCTACTTGAGGAAGAAAACCATCTTTCAGAAGTGTTAAACTGTAATTTGCAGGATTTCTTCAACTAACTGGTGATGATTCTTTAAAAGCTTAGAGGTTAGTGTCAGGAAAACCCCACAGAGTTCATACAGCAACATAGCTGGTAATATCTGAAATTCTTTATAACAAGCTAATGACTAGTAAAAACCTTGTAGGATTTGTTACTCCAGAAATCGGCTCCAGTAGAGGAGCTCAAGAAATTGAAGAAAACTGATTTAGTTTTAGTTAAGAGGCTGGTTTACTTGTGAATATAAGGTATTTAAAAAGCTAATGTACTTAAAATGGAGCGGATATCAAAGGCAGTTTTTATTTCAAATTAGAGGACCAGTCAATGAGACAAAAGAGCAAAATAAAAGGCAAAAAAAAAAGGAAAGATCATTGATTTGCTGGAAAAAAATAAAGAATGAAACTAGTAATTTTTCAGACATTATCAAATAATACGGTAATTTATCTGTAATATAATTCTACTAACGTTTGACCATGACTTGGTACTAGATGATTTTCCACAGCACAAAGCTCTCTGGGGCAGGTTATGAGGATGGTTACAGTCCTGTTTGTTGTACTATCTACATGACATTATGGTCTAGGCAATGGCATTGGTTCTTGAGGTTGTCAGTGCAACTTTGGGAAATATGGGTTTCATTATTGCTAAAGGACAGGCAGTGGCCTCATGACATGAGGGGAAATTCCCAACAAATTGTGAAATATAACGTCAGTCTAGTATGTGTTCAAATATCATGGAAAAGTAAAAGCTATTTGATCTTTTTTTTTTTTTTTTTTTTTCATCTATGCTACTGGTAGATGCAAGACTTACATTTTTCAAAAATTATTCTCCTTCTCGGTATAGAGCATTAACCTTCAAAGTGTAACTTATTGGCTGTAATAATAGAGTTTAATTACTAAAATGAGTGCCTGTGCTTTCTCCTTTTCTCTCACTCTTAGCATACAGATTTCTCTATCTCTAAGCAAGGCCAGGAAGTTGAGAAGGTGGAGTGGCCAGTATAAGCTACTATGGGAAGAAGAGTGCTCAAGTGCAGTGCTAAAGAGAGTAATGATGTACTTGACTGTTTCTCATTAAACATCCAACAGATGATCAGAAACAACTGATCAGGGCAGAGGCAAAGTAGTCCTCCTGCCTGTTTTTGCTTGCAAGTTGTTAGTGTAAGCATTGTCTGAATCCTTTTTCCTTCAACCCATTGCATTGGATATGGCAAAACTACATTCTGTATACGAATGTAAAAGTCTACTAGAGCTGGGATAATCTTAGGGATATCTTATAATACTCAAAAGGGTTTCTGTCTTTCAGATACTGTCCTAAGAAGTAGGAGTGGAAGATGGCTTCTAGTTCCTGTTTGAGACCTTACATTGCAGGGTTTCATTCCAAGTTAAGAAATCATAGTAGATGATCACAGAAAGTAGAGATTGCACTTAGACACCTTGGAGATTGTTTGTTTGTTTGTTTTCCTAGAGAAATAGAAGGCTCTGTTCTTTGCCAAACTCTAGGGGTTTTTGTACCAGCCTTCCCTCTGCAGTCTGTCCTTTCCCCAGCCTCCTTTCCTTCCAGCTTCTGCATCCTCATATTTTCATTGTCCTTCTTTCAACTTTTTTTGCAGCTAGCTAGCTCTTTGCACTCAAACCATTCCCAAAATTGCTCCCCTTTTCTCTCCTGAACCTGTAATGCAAAAAGCAATATTTTAAAAAATGTGTGCACTTAGTAGTTGAGAATTTCACAGCTGGCCCACCACCCACTGGACATAATTCTGGCCCAAATGAGGAATGAGTGTCTTCTGAAGGGAACCTTGAAGCCACATGTGTCTGCTTCAAATCAGTATTTGCACCTTGTTATCTAGACATTCCTGGGAAGGCAGAGCTACAGGCTGTCTACCAGGTCTTTCTAAAGACCTTTTCTGTAGGAGGGAGGAGGAGGTGGATGTGGGAATCCTTGTTGGTGATAGAGTAATATGAATGTAGCTGTTTTGTCTTCCATCATTTTGGCTTAATTAAAATGTTAAGTACCCTGGGATAAGGACCTAGAGGTTCAGCACGTATACTGAACTCATAGGAAAATCCTACCTAGCCAGCAGGTATAGTCTATATGGGATTATGATTTCTTTTATCTTTCTAAGAACAGCTGAAAAAATAAGTTATGTTCAATCAGTAACTTAGGCTATCTTTGGAATAGTGATTCCTATAAACCGATAATGGAGAGGAAGACATTACAGAATTGCATAAATTGGGACTTCTGAAGCCATTGATAAGTAGTTTACAACCAGAGTAAAAAAAAATTTTTTTGGTAGCAGAACATCCTCATGCACAGGGAAAAAATAGGAAATTGCCCCAAATTGTATGAATTAACTGTTTCATGTAATAAACAGGTCCCAAGCTTTTAACAGATGAGCGGGGTTGTCTTGTACATACCAGGACTTAATATTTCTAAACATAAACCTCTATTTTACCCAATATAAAAACATTTCACATCTGCTCAAAATGCCAATGATCTCAATTTATGCATAACAGCAACTGCCTTTAAGGAGGTGGTTCCTGCAACAGAAGTAATTCTGGACCTGACTCCATCTCTGAAGCATATTCATTACTTCCATTGCTTTTCAAGCCTCACAGTTCTTTTGCTTCAGGTCTGAATGTTTATTACCTCTTGTTGAAATCTGCCTGTAACCAAAAAGCAGAGCTATCAATTCCAACGCTTTTGTCCTAGTAATGGCATCGATATTGTGAGGGCTTTGATCTTGTGAAAAACAATGGAAAAAGTCCTGTGAAATGCGTGGATCTTTTCTTATTCTGTGGAGGATGCTAAATCAGACTTTTTAAATAGTATCTTGTGCTAAGATAATTATTGGAAAAAATCAGCTTTACATGAATTTAACAGCTGTTTTAAAAGAGCTCAACTGGCAGCACCATTTGCTATAGTACAGAAGAACTAGGTTCAAATACCGAAAATGACAGCCTTAGTGCAAAGGCAAACAGAAATCAATCTGTGATCTTGAGCTGTTTGTTTTCCCTGTATAAAAGGGGCAAGGACTTAGAAGTAGATAATATGTCCCAGAATGGCTTGATGTCCTTAGCTGGATGGGAACTATTTTACTCCAAATTTACAGTGACTGCATTGGATACGCCAGAAAATGATGGATCAGTACAGTTGTACAAATCCCAGACACAGAAGTATAGCTTTTCAAAAACAACTTACAAAGCAGCCTTCCAGGAGAAGAAAAAGTCCACAGTAATGACAGCACACTGACAGTACAATAAAGAGGAATTTTTTATTCTAACTGCAGGGGTTGACAGTGACCAGAAGGCAAATGCATAAAATAGGAAAGAAGAGCCTATGTTCAAATGTCATAAACTCCCTGCCTCAACTGAAAGAAAAATAAATATTCTCAAAATGTGTTTACTTTGTATAGGTATAATAATAATAAAACAATAATTTATCTGACCACAGTAAGTATTTCTGAGCTTGAAGCTGAGGATCTAGTGCTACATGACATTATCTGTGTATAAATAAATCCCTTTCAAATGTTAATTGCCATAAAAATAAATGAAACCTTTGACATCTGGTGATGAGGAAGACTGCAGAAAAAATGAAAATGACCAGTGAGTGAAGGGTTAAGTGGGTAGATGGTCATCTTTGTGAGCAATTTTTGTTGACAGTTTTTAGGCTACCATTCAACTGTAGAAACAAAGCTGATTATTATCATTAATTCTTTTATTACTGAAAAAGAATGATAGCAACTCCCAGGGATGACTATTTCTATATGAAATGAGATTTGCAGGCATACATTGCATCCTCAAAGAAGATCTCAATCTAATCTCAATATTTATTGAGATATTCGAATCTCAATATTTAGTTCTAAACAAACCTTCCTTCAAAATTTTTATTTATTATTATTATTATTTTTTCCAGTTCTTCCTGTTACGTTATCAAATGCTTATGTTAGAAAGAAGGATTTTTGTCTGCAGTTTTTCTTCCCCTGATATTTCCCATGTGAAGCCACAATCCTCAAATGATTTGTATAAAGAGGATTAGAACATGTCATCACTAATTGCAGATGAGGATTTAAAGCAGGGATGGGCAGGAGAAGCAGAAAGATAAGGTTGCCCCACCTGTCTTTATTTGTATGGCATGAATGCTTTCCTTCTACCTCTGCTGCTCCAGAAAGTTAGCCTGGCTTCCACATCTGTCGCTATCTTATGGCAAAAGAAAATAGATCTTTGTTGAACATACTGAAAAACTAACTTTTCTATTGAACATCATTCCCAAAGATCCATTTCTGCCATGAGGCCTACACAGAATTAGTTGGTTCATGAAACCACAAGAGAAGGAGAATATATAAATAGATAGGAATAATTTCTGACCTAAAAAAAAGCTAGGTTGCAATTGTGGAATTATATTTTCCTGCTCCACCATTTTTTTTTTGTTTCTGTCACTTTGCAGTACTGTTGTTGATCTTTACATATTCCATAGGAGTACATCCTGTGAGTATGGAAATAGTAATGGTAATAAGTGCAAGACCCAATCATCTGCAAATATTACTGTTACTTAATGTCAACAACGGGTAGTAATTTAATTAATATATTTAAAGAATTACATAAATAGCAATAGAACAAAATTATGTCAGCTTGCATTTCCCTTTGTTTTGCTTCAAGACAAATCAATTATGAAACACAAATCAGAGTAATAGATACACACTTAAAACAATTTTGGGTCCCAGACGTTAATTAACCATGACTGAGAGAACTTTCTCTCATAAAGATAAATGTTATATAATAAAGAACCTAAAAGCTCACATGTGAAGCCATGGACTACTTGGAAGGACACTTTGTATCTTTTTATTAGCCCTAACGTTCCTTGATGGGTTGAAGTCTAAGGAGGTAAGGCAAAATAAACAAGACCAAGTAGTCAGAATTGCTTTGCTGTTCTCTGAATGGATCATTCCTCAGTAAACTGCATATGCGGAGGAAAGAAGTTAATGCCCTTTCATTTTCTTTAAAAAGGAATTTTTTCTTTCAAAGCCTGCTTTCTTCAGGCCTTGCAATGAGACAAAAAAGTGACTCAGCAGTTTCAAAATATGGCAGGACTGTGCCAGAGGGAATTTAATTATCTTCAGACATCTAATGAAAAACACAGATTTTTGTCACAATTTTCAGGACTTGTCTGTCAAACCTTGGCAAATCAGGAAACTGGAAAGGACTATTTCTTGATTAAGGCTGAAGAAGAGCTTGAAGTTCATTTTAAAGGAGAAAGGATTTGGTTGTTGTTTTGTTTCAATTTCTACCTTAATTACTAAAGATAAGGAAAAAAAAAAGAGTAAAACAACCTCCTTGTCTAACCTATCAACAAAATTATAGCCAAAGTTTTACTTCTCTCTGTTCCTCCTATCCTATACCATATTTTGACCTTTTTGAGTGAAGAATTTTTTTTTTTTTTTGGAAAGCAACCCATGATTTTAATTAAGGAAAGAATTAAATGCTTTGTTCTCAAAATGAAAGGAAAATAAAGTCTCAGTTGTATTAAGCAGAGTTGTTGATGTAACATTTTGGTTCTTGATCATCTGAACTCATGATAAACACTAGTATCTCTCTGTGAAAGCAATGTTACTAAAATGACTTAGATTCTTTTGGTCACTTACTCAGAGTACTTCCAGTGAGAAAGGCACTGAATAGTGGACAAGAAACAATTCATGAGGACAGTGCCTAGTATTTTAAAATGTATATGCTATTTCTTGACTAGTATAAGAGGTATGATAAGTGTGCTGTCTCTCTTTGTGCTGACAGAGCAATATCTTACATAGCAGAAGTGCATACCTTTTTAGCAGGCAGCATTTGAGTCCTATGTACTAATCTTTTACCAAAGTGGTCGTATAGCTCAACCTTTCCTGGAATGGTGCCTCTATTTTAATGTATAGCTGTTGGTGATGCTGGGCTTAGAGAAAGTTCTTGGAAAAAATAAAGCCTTGCTGCTAACTTTGTCTCCCAGTGAGTTGCGAAGCCACTGATAATGACTCTGCTGTTGGTTAATCTGTGCTAACAAAGTTTGGGGTATTGAACAACACAGTGGCTTTCCAAAGCCTACTCGGATTCTTTACCTGCTTTCTTTCCAGTACAGTTGCTGCTGTCCAAATAGTCTTTGTGGAAAATTTCCTGTGTGGGGGCATAGAAATAGCAGTGGAGCCTGCTGAAGGTAGTATTTTTCTTCTGTAGAAGGCAAGTACATACCCTGTTGACCTAGCATAAAAGGTCATGGGAAGCATTTCTATTACCTTTCATTGACTTGGATAGCTTTCTTTATGAGTATTTTTTGAAGACAAATGGCTTTGGCCAGCCTAAGCATGGAATATTTCCATCTTTCTTTGATCTGTTTTTCTGCACTGTTGGGTTGGCGTTGGAGCAAATGTAGAGAGCTGCTGCCAGGGAGGAGTACTTGAGCAGAATGCGACCAGCGCGGAAACTCTCCCTCAGCCAAAACAATATCTCACCAGAGTTTCCTCAAAGTTGTGAGAACGTACCAGAAGGATACATCACGACAACTCATATGGATTAACACAAAATGCATATCTGTAAGTGCAATTATTTCTGTGAAAGAAAGATAAGATATGATTTGGGTAATTTAATGATGTCAGTCTCTACTCTATTTTCAAAATTGACTGGTGTTTGTAGGGTCCCGATGAATACAGCTCAAAGTATGCCATTTTCAGAGGTACCATCTCTCCTTTCAAAACCAGATCTATTTAATGGTGGTGTGCAGCCAAAGAATTCCTCTCCATTCTGCAAAATTATATTTCATTGCAGCAATTTGAAGTCATACCCAAAAGCTGCAGCAGTTTAGAAAAATTAGCCAGCCTGTCTGAGCTTAAATCTCAAGCCTAAACTTTTTATATGCAGTGATAAATCACTTGTTAACTTTCTACACAAAGGGTGTTTGTTGATGCATTTGAGAACATTATAGAGATGTTTGTAATTATATAAGGATAAAGTAGAAATTCTTTTATGAATAAATTATTTTTAGTGCTATTTAAGTTGGAGAATTTTGAAAAGTGTGCATTGGTTATATTTGCTCTCTCGAAAAGAGAGTGAAGTGAGAAATATCTAGCTTTCTTTTATGTTGAGGAGGCAAAATGTATCAGGTAGATTACAGATTTAGGTAAAGATGCCTGGATTTTATCTGAATTAAAATATTTTCAGGGACAAGCTTTCCAAGGTCTTTCACCTAATCATGTACTAAATCACATTCTTCTATTCAGTAAAACTGCCTATGCTTCACAGGATGGTTTAGTTTAAAAAATGAAGTCTTAGAGCTCAAAAACCAAGTAATTCATTTTCTAGTGCCAAGTACATAAAATGCCCTCCTCTTCCTTATCCTTCTCCAGTTTAGGGAGGCCAGCTTAGCATTCTGCCTGTTTTTGATTAGAGATGAAGCACAAATCTGAACTGGCATGGTTATTCCAGTTTAAGTTACAGACCGTTGCTGCTATTATTTCTTCTCAGACACAAACAATTGCCCATTCAACTTCCAACTACAGGCTACAAATTCTTGATGGTTAACCATTTACTATGAGTAAAAACTGCCTTGTTTCTCCTTTTCTCCATGGGCCACCTCACCTCTGACAGCTGAGACAACTGCACTATCTGCTATCCATTCTCTGTGGAAAGACTTGAAGTTTTCCTATGCTCTCTTTTACTATGGACCAGAAACTGAGTACTTTTTTTAATGTTAAGGATGGCCAATTGCACCTCATCTGGTTTCTCTTTGCTTAAATAAATTCACACATACGTACTCCTCAGATCAGCCAGAGATCAGTGTGTCTAAAGAAACATTATTTTTTTCCTTGTTAGAGTAGGTGGGGGTACCTATGCACACTTGAGCCTATCTTGGCAAATTCCAAGAAAAAGGTGAATGATAGAGCAACACCTGCTTTTTCTGAAGATTTCCCCCGCTGTAAAGAAGGCTAGATTTACTTCATTTTATTAAAAATTATAGGCTAATATGGAATGGGACTCAACACATAAGCAAGGAATATGTCTATGATAACTGAAAATCTTTGCCCAAGCTAAGCCAACTTTGTTAAAATGTCTCTGTGCCTTAAGTTTCAGGCTTACAGAAAAACACCTTCAGGTTTTTACCTTATGATTGACACTGTTGTGAATATACAGGGAAAAAAATCCAGACTCTCAAGATGTGCAAAGTTCCCTGAGTCTTATGTATCTGAATACTACTCAGCTCCAAACTTCTAGAGTAAAGCTCTGGCACAGCAGCTGGATGCACATCAGCAGATCTTTGTACTGGTAACAAATTCTTGTAGAAGCTGGTGATTCTCCTACTATAGTGTCTAGGCTTGCTGATGTGATTATAGTTGCTGGACTGGGGCCTGTGTCCTCCTTCAGAGAAGAGCAAAATAAAACCCCCAGTGCCTCAACTTTTTCTCTCAGAGCTGTTTAATGTAGAAAAAAATGACTCCACAAAGCTAGCCTGTTGTGAGATAATGAGTTGCTGTCCCCAGTTTGTAATTCCTAAGTTCAGGCTGACGCATTTGCAGCTGAACGTTTTAGGGTAGACTTACCACTTCTCTGGAGCAGATGTATATTACAGAAAAGTTGGGAATTTCAAGATATATCTCACCGATTTACTATATGTAACACATCTGAGAAACTAAGCATCTAACAATAAAGAAAGGGAAGAAAGAGCATTTTTGATCAGCTTACAAGACCTATAAAAGTGCTATCGCCTTATTAGAAACTTTTAGGACCTAAAACTCACCAATTTTAAATATATCTTGAAGAAGTTATACATTATAAATAGTAACAATAGGTCAAACATTTTAAAGGAATTAAGCAAATCTGTTGATATGTTAATGGCAGAATACACAAAATCTGTAACAAAGTGATAAATGTTCTTCAAAGTATACAATTACAATGTTAATAACATTGCATTTTCTGCCATTACTGATGAATTAAACAGGTAAGAAAAAGAGGTCAAAAAAGGACATGAGGATTGAATGAAGTGTCCATTTTCAGTAGATGGGATAAAGACAGGCAAATCTACTATCATCAACTATAATTGATATAGGATTTCTCACTCCTTTACAGCATATGGAAAACAAATCTTTCATTGTCATCAACATCCATTTACATTAAAAATGGTGGGAATGTACAGGTAATTGGAAAATCAGTCTTCAAAATCTGAACATTTGAAAGCGGAAAAAATGCAATTGATTTTAAGTACACAGTGTACATGCAGAGGATTAGCTAAATCAATTTTATACTGAAAATATATAAGTGCCTATAGAGCATATTGTTTGGGGTAAGAGTATATTTTCTTCTATATTTTTATGAAAAATGTATTGCACTCACTCCATCATAATTTTTCCACTGTTGTTTATAGACAATTCAAGAATTTGAAGCCAAGACTGGGTGCTGCAAAATTTCAGATAAAAGCTGTGAGGAAAGAGGGCAATATGCAGACCATCTCACAGTTTCATATTCCCACAGAGAAAAACATCTTTAAGAAAACTGGATGTATAATGAAAAAGCAGAGAAGTGTTTTATCTCATTATTTTCCTCTCTTAAATCTCAGGCTCACACCCTCCTCCTTGGCTCCTGAAGACACAACTGTTTACTTGTCAATCATGAGCAATGCTTCCCTTCCTGGAAAACCTTTTTCCCTACATTTTAAAATAGTTTTAGGAGTTGGAGCATGGTAGTTAATTTAGACTAGAAGAAGTAGGGTCTAAGCAAAGGTCATCTTATCCTGACTGAAGAGTTGAGGACTGACTGCAAGCCTGAGTAAGCAGGAGAAAAATACTAATGGAGCGTTCCACCCCCCCCCCCCCCCCCACCCCTTTTGTGTGTCACATTTCAGGCTATCAGTCTTAGAATAGCAAACTCCCTAAGCAAGAAGCTTTAAACAGGAATGAAACTAGTGTTTGAAGACAGGCCCTGTTGTTTGGAGCCTCTTTTAGTCAACGTGGCACCTGTCAAGACCTGAACACCTGGTTGTGTGTGTTTTCAGAAATGTGTGACGTGATAGTTGCTGTCACCTCCTGTGATGCAGAGGAGGTCTGGCACTAGCCCCAGGGTGTTTTGTTTGAAGACTGGAACTGTTCTGGGACTGCTCCTAGCAGTGCTGTCATTTCCATCTCGGTCAGCATCTGATCTGTTTGTGGGGATTGCAACATGGAGCACACCAGCCAAAGCGTGCCCTTGGCAGCTTATTTGCCTAGGAAGGAGTGAGATGAGCCGAGATCTTTCCCTGCCCTCCTGGGCTTGTTCTTCTTGAGCTACCTCACCAGGGCAAGAGTTAGAACAAAAACAAGAGGGATCCTGCTAGCCCTTAGCTGAAGTGTAACCAGATTTGAGTTTAGCTGAAGCCATTGACTGCTGCTAATACAGGACATAGATGCCATCCTGCATCAGTCAGGGCTGAGCTTAAGGTTAAGGTTTTGGAGATAAGGAACTGCAGAGCAAAATTTGTTGCTGGTTACCAGAATGGCAGTGGTGGGAGGGGGCAAATGGAGGAGGAGCAATCATTCAGAACGTGCTAAGTGGCAAACAGGTGTATTTTCAGTGAGGTCATACTATAGAGCATTACTTTTTTTTGCTGGATTTTCTAGAAGCCTGAAGGGGCAGATTATGCAGGTGCTCTGGTAATAGTGAGTGATTAATTTGGAGCAATCTGATTCCTGCACAAGGAGTTGGAAGGCTTAGGATCTGAACAGGTAGGTTTTTGCAGCACCCTACTAAATCTGTGTGGATGTGACTTATATTGTTATTCACATAGACGATCCTCCTCCACCCCCCAATTAATTTAGAAATGACTAATGGTTTCTAGGAGGCCCCCAGACAAAGACAGGATTAGGGCTGTCTCTGTAACGGCTGTCTGAGATGATAGGAAGAAAAAGTTTTATCGTTGAGTCTTTCAAGGCCCTTAACTCAATAAAAGATGTCTGTTCTTAAGACTCATCATTAATTCTAGGTCAAGGAATGGTTGCTACAGTGTTGTTAATATCAAGGTTGGCCCTAAGGCTAAGATTAAGGCACTGGACTGGAGATCAGAAAAGATTTTGTTGCTGTTAGACCCAGCAGGGCCTGTTATAACGTAAGTTGTTGCTAGATGAAGCAATTCATTCTGGTAAGCACTGGGATGAGCATGGACTGCTGTGGTATCTATACAGTTATATTTAGTTTAGGATTATGTTTAGCAGATGAGAAAAGCCAAGGTGGAAGAGAGGAGTTCACTTCTTGATTATGCAGGACAAGAAGAGTTTGGATGAGGAATGGCGAAGATGAGACAGATTGTTTATAACTAGCCATGGAATAGTGTGTGTATAGCTGAGGATATGGTTAATGCTAGTGTTGGGTTTATGGATTATGACTGAAGTGCCTGGGGAAATAAGTTTATTCCTAAATACCACAGGGCCCACATGGCTAGATGAAGGCAGTCCCAGGCAGGGTTTATGCTGTGGGAAAGGCCATTGCAGTTGGTTAGTGCCTTGGCTAGTACTGAAGACAGTAACATTTGAGGCAGAATATGCTCAAGGCTTGTTAGCGGCAGAGATAAAGTCGAGATTCCCAATCCCAAGGATGAGGGACAAGTCTGTCTGAGACACAGCAGAAGGAGGCAGAGGAGAAGGATGGTGGTAGGGCACGGAGGAAAGTCTGGTGAGAGTTGTATCTGCTACTCTGACTGTTGCATGGAAAATAGGAGAGAGGTCAGGGACCCCCTGCACATTTGAAACTTCTGGGGCTCCAGCACTGGCAGACTTGGAAGCCGAGCATGTAAGCTGCAGTGCTGGCTTCATGTATGCCTGTAGCTGATGCTGCTCTACGAACTAAGATTTATTGATGGGTGCAGCAGAACTCTTAGGATTTCTGTTAACAAAACCCACTGGCATACGGGTGCTTTTGCAGGAGGAAGACGCACTGCACTCTGGTTGAGGCAGCACTTGAGGCAAGGTTTACAGTTAAGGAGCTTGGCAGCAGGGTTTGACTAATTATGCTTATTGTTTCCTCCTAAGAGGTTTGCATGGTAGGTTAAGGGAAGGGTTGATGATAAAATAGAGCAGCTGGCTCCAGCTACACAGGAAGGACTGGGAGGAGGATAGGTGCAAGCAAGGGTGGATGCTGCTGGTAAGAGCAGAGCTTTCAAGGGAAGCTGATAGAAGTGGGAGAGAAAAAATGACTGGAAGAAGGAACATTGAGGGTGAAAAGTGGGTGGGAACAGACAAAAGCAACATGCAATTTCCTAGGGCTTTTATTTTCATCCCTGTCCTCCTTCCTGTCTTTAGGGCGCACCCTGACTCATAGCCTGTCCTCTCAAAAACCAAGCACAGTGCAAGCTACGTCCTTCTGTGTTGTTTACAGTAAATGCTTTGATGGCTGATTAGAGGACCTGGTCATTTTCAGCATCCTGAGAACACTGCACCCTCTTTTTCTCTAGTGCTTTTTAGCAGAAGGCAAAACACAGAAAACCTCTTTTCTCTCTCTCTCTCTTTTATTTTTTTATTTTTTATTTTTAAGGATGCTTTTGTTCTGAGCAGTTTAAGTGAATACTTTGTAAATACTTTTCTATTACGTGAATATTGGTCCTCGTCATTCACTGGAACAGGGATAATGTGTTAAAGTACCCGAAGTGTTAAAGAATTATCTAGACAGTGTAGTTGATAAAGAAAATCCTTAAAGGGCTAATAAATACATATATATATATATTTGTATATAGGTGAAGGAATGAAACACTAAGTGTAGCCAGCTGTTAATAAAAACAGTTGCTTCTGGAATGAATAAAAGAAGCAGCAAGATACTGACTGTGAAGCTGACATGATACTGCAATTTGAAAACTAATTCAGGAAAGAACAGAATTTAAATAACATTTGGATGCAACAGCAGGAAACAGAAGGAACAGGTGTTTAACAAGATTTTTTTTTTCAACTGTTTAACCTCTTTGTTAATGCCAAAACCCAAACTCTGTTGGACTCTGGCTTTATGTAGTTTCTGTAGTTGTTCTTTTGGCTGTTTCATGCCTCAGAGCATTTCTTCTGCTGTTCATTTTTCTCTAGGGAGCTGGGCCTCTATCTCTAAGTACTTTTGATCTCCATTGTATGTGTTGCTTCCTCTTCGGGAGTAAGTAGGATTACATGGCTGTGAATAAGGCCTGGCATTTGTTACTTTGCTCTGCAGGTTCACTGGAGCATCTGCAGGAGAGAATTTTAGATCTCCTTGCAAAACTGGATGAAATTTGTTGCCTAAGACCTAGAAACCAGGGAAGGCTTTTCTCTGTGATCATTGTAAAATATAAAAACATAAATAAGTGTTTTGCGGTGTTTCAGGTACTTCTGTAGTCTTCAGGGATATCTCTTAATAAAATAGGTCTCTCACTGCTGACAGCCTGCTGAGTGACTTGGAGTGCATAATACTGACGTGGCTTTACATCTTGGAAGAAGCTTCTGGTTTAAGCTACCTTTTAGCAAAGAGATCTTTCTCTCTAGCCTTTTATGTCAATTTCACACTGTTCCTTGGGTTTAGGAAGTCAAAAAACAACAACAAGAACAAAAAAAACACGCACAAAAAACAAAACAAAACAACCCCCCTCCCCCCCCCCCCCAACAACTCTATAGTGACATCTGTTTTAAAGAGGTGCCTTTTAATGTTATGAGTGTTTACTTAAATCATGACTTTAAAAAGTTCCTTCTTGAATTTCTGTGAAGGGTTCAGGGTCTGATGAGAAGAAATTATATACTGTTATATCTGTAAAAGCATTGGACAATAGACAGAGTAAATACTTAATGTCAGATTTTGCTTCTGTGTACCTCCCACTCCCTTAAGCGCACCCCATTAGACCTCTGCCTGGTAGGGACTTTTGCATACGTATCTCTAACTCTTTAGGCCTGTTCTCACAAAACTTATCCCATTAGCTGCTGCTTTTTGTTCTTATTATTCCTCCCACTTCTCTTCCTCATTGCTTTCTCACCCAGTGTGCAGTCCAACCTGCTGACTGATATTCCTCTTCCAACAAATTAGTGTTTTTGATGCTAGAATCTTTTTACTTCCCTTTCCTTGTTTTTATTTTTTTCATAATTAGATCTCCCCCCCCCACCCCCCCACAAATGCTGTTCAACTCTCCTTGATAATCTCTCTGTTCTCTGAATAAACAGATTCATCTTCTCACTCCATTCCAATATACGCGTATACAAGAACTGATAATCTCCTGCACCTTGCTCTCTCTGACCAGCCTTTCTATCCAGGGCAGGGTTAGATTTGCTGTCAGGTCGCTGAGTGCATCAGCACATTCTGTGACCTCTTTTTAAGCAGTTTGGCTGCCTGGGCCAAGAGCTATGACATTTGTTATCAGCTTATGGTATATTTTTAACTGGGTATTACTTGCTGGATGTTAGCTCCAGGGCTGCTGGTGACTTGAGTTTCCCTAATAGGAATCCCACCCCCCCCCCGCTTTTTTTTTTTTTCTGGTGACAGTGCACCAAGGACACACTTGATTGTGCAGGTTCCAAACAGATCTCCAGGATGTGGCCCTTTAAAGGAGAAAGCACAACTCAAAACTCAGATCTGAAGGGTCCATCACTGGATATGCTTAGCTCACAACTTCCCTCTTAGTCTTTAGCTTGAAGACATTTTGTGATCTGAAGTCAAAAGTGATCAGCAACATATGATAAAAGAAGATCTCTTAGGTAACATGATCCAAATCTTTGCAGCACTTTGCTTAAAACCAGTGTTTTGGACTTCATTGTTAAAGTCTTATGAAGTCTGAAAAAACGGGTTGAGTGTATGAGTCCATGTAAGCATTGGGCTTTATAGCAGCACAATCTGGAGACATGAAAGTGGGCAGTGAAACTGTCTCACCACCAATGAAGTATTAAAAAGCAGTATTTTAAAATTTCTTCCTCACAGACCTCATCCTGCTCTCGGACAGCATGAAAACATGTACTGCTCAGTATTTAAAGACATCTGCTGTCCTTGAGGCATGGCTGCTTTTGTGTGTAAAGTATTAGATAGTTCAATGTCCAACTCCATTGAAAAAGAACACAAATAAGTGAGGTGCATTGAATGGGCCCTTTTATTACTTCTATCCCATTTGCCAGTTTACAAGAGACTGTGTGTGTGGATCCTGGTACCTTCCTATCTGGCAGGATGGTTTTGAGGAGCTCAGACATGACAGTGATTCGACCCATTAAGCAAACAGATGCTTTGTAGAACTGATGTTACACCATTTCTCGCTCTAGAGAGTTGCTTTCTGTATGTTTTTTTTAAATTATTTTTTATGATCTTGATTAGTACTAATTGGTATATGATTGCCTCTAAAAATACTGTTCTATGAGGGAAACTAATTTCTGTTGTTACAGGAGCTAGTATTTATGAGAAAACAATGTAAAGCAGCCCTGTGTAAATGATGAAATAGGCCATTTTCTTCTGTTGTGATTTGTTTGTATCTGTCTGTATATTGTTTTCCTTGATAACTTGAATTGTAACTCCTACACCTGCAACTTACACCATATGTTTTAAATCATTTCAGAAGTAATGAATGGCTAGAAGACATCACAATTTTAATGAAAAGCCATTATTAGATGAGCGTTATAGAAGTTTTCTTTTCTTTTTTTTTTTTTTCTCTCCAGTTTCCTTTCAGTCACTATACTAAATATTCTCTTATGAAGAATTCACTGCTTATTTATACAGTAGGGTTGTTTCATTTGTGGTCTGGTCCTATTTGGAGAAGGAATCCACCTGCATACATTCCCCGAAGTTTCCCTTTCTCTTTCAATGTGTATTGCAATTACATAAAATTAAAAGCAGACATTTTAGATCTCAGTAAACATAACCAGAGGATAAATTCATCTTAAAAGCTGGCTAGGACACTAAAGTCACAATTCACATATTATTTTTGTCAGCAGCATGTTCAAACTACCAAGGCTCTTCTTCAAAATCGCAGCTGTGATATCTACAATAAATGAACTACAGGAAAGCTGCAGTTAGGTCATACTGCCTTGTCACTGCAGATGAAACAAACGATAATAGCATTACTGCATACTGTTTCTGCAGCGTGTTTTGTTCACTAAAAGCAATTGTAATGATTAATGGTGTCACAATAATGTATGCTGAATGCCTTTCTTCCTGCTCTGGGTGATTGGCTTAGGTAAGGAGCATGATGGGGTAGACCAAGCTCAGCTGGAGCAGTTTGGTCCCTGTTTTGTGGTGGGCAAGTACAGAGACAGGTGATGGAATTGGCTGGGAGGGGAGGACGGGAAATTGGCTAGGACCAGGTGGTTTTTGGGGGCTAGATGGGGAAGGGGAAGTTTTCTGAATGAACCAGCTGGAAAAGCTAAGGCCAGTATGCTGCTTTTCAGGGGGGAGGAAGAAATGCTCCAGGCTACCTATGTACAATTATATATGTCTTTATGAGTGGAAAGAGGCAAGTCTCCAGAGTTACACATTGTCAGTCATTGCTGCTGGTCAAGGGGAGGTGTTAAAATTAGGCTGCTGGCTGGAAGGCTATTAGGAAATCAGTTTGGGCATTTTACTGTGTTTTAGCAATCTAATTCTTAGAGTAACTCTTATGGGGCTTGCTGCCAATTATTTCAAACAGCTTGAAAAATGCTTCTGCCTAGGGTAAATACAATCAACCTGAGAAGAACTCAAACTGCTGCTTCAGAGCACTTGCATAAACATACGTTCCACATCTACAATTATGTGTTTTACAGAATGAAATTTATTTTAAGTGCTATTAGTGGTTTGGAAGGCTTATACTAGCCTCCTGCATGCACAGGCTATTTGACCACAGGTGTCTGATTCAGAAGGTCTGCAAAACATCTACTTTGCATGTTTGCAAGCAGTCCAGGAACAAATTGTTTGACAATGCTGTTACAAACCTGGGCCATATGTGACAAAGTAACAGAAGCCAGGAACAAATAAGAGTATTGTGTGTGCTAAGTGATTGCAATAGTAGGTAACTTGATGCGCAAAATGCACAGAAGTCCTAAAATTATGCCTTATGCTAAAGGTAAGAGACTGTTTTTATGTTGGCTCATCTTTTACTTTTTTGCTTGGGCTGAAGTGGTTTGTCTTAGCTTGAGGGATCTGTAGAGGAATTCCTGCCCTAACCCTGGGAGCTGTGTTGGTAGGTAAGCTGGCTCATGCTCCTTGCAGTCTGTCTCTAGCTGTAGCTAGTTGATGAGACCAACATTGGGGCAAAAAAGCTGAATGCTGAAAGGCACTGCAGATTTAATCTCAGGATTCAGAGGAAGGAGAAGGGAAAACTCAGAAAGGGCGTGTCATAGGTAAAAAGAACTCCTCTCTTACTCTTGGCAGGTAACCAAAAGAAATACCAGTGCTGAGGCTTAATACAGTATTAGTGTCATGCATGTGAATTTTGTTGGCTGTTCTAGTGCACCATTCAAGGATCTGTAGCATAGATTTAATTTTCTGTCTGCAGAAATTCTTAGGTGTATAAATCCCTATATAATGTGAATGACCTCTGTTTTAAAACAGTATGAGTTCCTTGTCCCAGCTGTCCTGTCTGGAAGGCTAATCCAGATTTTCATGCAGACAAGCATAAAGTTAAGTTTTTTTTTCTTCTAACTTCCAGTTTTGGTTGATTCATAAAATACTCTAAAATGTACAAAAGACAAAACCAATACAAATTTGAATATATAAAAATAGTACAGAATAAGATGAATGGATTCTTATCATGTAGTTGCTAATTGATCAATAGTGTTCATTTTGAGTAGGCACTCATGAAAAACCAAGACACTTGTTAAAAGAATCACTCCAAGTTGCCATTACTAGTGTATGATCTCTCAATTTTACTGCAGTTTTGTAGTTATTTCTGATGTCCTGTCTATAACTAGCATATTAATTTTTTAAATAATCTTTTATTTGGGAGGAAGAAGGAGCTAGATATACAAATGACACAGCTGCAAAAACTTGAAATTTTTCCCAAATAGTGCTTAAAATAGATTTATAATCAAACAAAAGCAACTATTCTGTTCCTGTGAGACTGACAAATTACAAAAGTTTACAATCCACACCTCCCTCAAATCTACATCTGATAAGCTTGCAGAGACTAAACACAAAAGTTTACCCAAGGAATATCAAACTGCAAGGGATGCCGAAGGGGTGTGGGGGGAGCAGGGGAAGTGATGGTCTCTCCTTTGTGAGATGCACAAAAAGAAAGCAGCAAAATTCTACACCAGAAGCTATAAAATTTAAAACTACTTCAGAAAAGGATTGTTACATCTAACTTAAGTCTCTGTAGAAGAGCCTTGCCAAAGAAAGAAGAGGTTCAAACAGAATTGGAACATGCAGGGATGTGAGCTCTAATCGTAATTGTTTGCTCCTTCAGAACCTTTATGCCATCTACTTTCCTCAGTATTTCTGTGGTGAAAGACACCAGTGGTATTCTGAACTGTTACCCATGTGATTTCTGAAGACAATGGTTGCAAAGTCTTTTGATTAAAACTAGCACTAACTAAACAACATCATTGCTGCCCCTCGGACATGTACATGTAGATGCACTGATGGTAGGAGGAGGTGCACAGCGAAGGGTACTAGGCAAACAAAGCCTTGTAAGGAAAAGTTCATCTGAAAACCAAAGAATTTTACCTAAGCATTATGAATTCAAATTCACAGAAAGCTAGAGAATAACTTGTTGCATACAAAATTGATATTTGAAGTACTGGAATGAAATGTTTGCACTGAAAAGAAATGCTGTGCAGGAATTTCTTGCAGGATTTTTTGAAGGAGTAATGTAAATAAAGACTATTTGCTCATTAGCATGGAAACTAAGCAATGAAGAGATGGGATTCAGCAAATATCAAATGTCAGAAACCCTGTATATAAAAGCCATCAAAGCAGCAATATTATCTTCTTGCAGTATGTCATATGTGCATCTTGGTTGATGAACAGCTAATTAATCTCATAGGCTAGAAGCTTAACAAACCACCACCAACAACAACAAAAAACAAACACAAAGCAGCCTGGATGAGCAATCTTTACACCTGGAAGAGAATACATTGTACAATTAAAAGTTTTTTCAGATCCATGCACAGCCAGGCATCCTTTATGCTTAGTGTAGTGTTTGATTCTCATATTATCCTTCCATTAAATGAGTTTTAAATTCTGATTGTTTTTCAAAGTTTTTTATGATAACTCTTCTGTAAATCAGCTGCAATGATCTCTATACTGTATTCAGTGTCCAAGGCAAACTCAGTCTGTAACCAAGAATATTTTTACTGTAAAGGGTCCTTTTACTTGGTTAACTTATCACAACCTTTCAAGTTGGATGTAATACAGGAGGACCACAATTTTAAAACTATTTTAATCCACCCATTTAAAAGTAGTAGTTTCTACTTCTAATGATATTAAAGTCACCAATATGATGTGAGAAATTCCAGGGAAGAGATTAATTTTGTTAAATGTAGATGTGTGCAATGCTAATATCTATTAAATATTTATTTTTTTTGCCTTCCATTTATATTCAGTAGCCCTTCTAGGGTGCAGTGTTTTGTATCTGAAAATTAAACTTTTAAGAGGTGAGAGGAATTATGCTTTTTTTTTCATTGGCTATAATGAGAACGTAGGATGACCTGCTCAGATGTAAATATCTAAGTTACCTATGAAAATCTTGCTCCAAACAATGACGCCAATTGATACAACTTCATAAAAACAAATATTTGGCGTGCTCTAAAGTGGATCAGCAGTACCACTTGGAAAATCTCACCTACTAAAATCAGTTCTGCATGTGCACATCCTCAGTAAGAATGTGGGAATGGGGCAATTCCTTTATAACGTACTTAAATCTAGAACCCACCCAGCAGTGATGTTGCTAGGTGACTCATATTATTGGCATGGATATTGACTGAAGCCTACTGCAGGAGTTGAATATCTGAGATTCTCTGTTGGGGTTGAGTAGACCTTCACAGCTCAGACCAAAGAGAACAGACCTGTGCACAGCAGCAACTCTTAATGACAATCAAGACCTGTTAGAAATGAAGTCTTTTATGGGCTCTTTATTTATTCCAGGAGTCTTCAGTTACTGAGTATTGCTGTAGTTACCAGAGTCCTGGAAGACTGTCCTTGATGACCAAGATGTCCTTGATGACACATCTTTTTTGAAGGTATATGTTAAACTAAAATACAAAATCTACATTATTTAGTTAGGCCATGTCTCATGTGGGAACTTTATGAAGAGGATATAGTCCTTTCCTGAGCTACACACTTTACTCACAGCTCTGTGCCAAATATGAAACTGCCATGGGTTGACTACTATTTTATCATCTTGAAAATTTAATTTTCAAATGAGAACAAGAGAAACCCAGCTCTCTGAGGGCTTTTCATCTTTCGGTTCCCTATTCTCCCTTTTCCCTGTTCATCTATTAAAGAGTGAAAAAGGGACCAGAAGAGCAGAAGTCATTAGGATATTAATCCAGCATGTTAGCATTACTACCATTTAGCAGTTGAAACAATTATTATTGCAAAAGACTGTGTAGTCTGGTATGATGTGCCAAGGTCTTAAAATTAAAGCTAGCGTACTTGGAAAATAAAGCAAAAGAATTATTCATCTTAAATTCCTCCCGCTGGTATACTGCAGTTTCTGACTCCACGTCCTTCCAGGGTGGTAGAGACTACTTCTCTAAGCACCATGTTAAAACAAAACCTAAAATCCCATGACCACTTTTGGTTGCAAATTTGAAATGTTAGCCCCAGTTTTATTTCTCTTTGTATTGAAAACCAGGGCAAACATACTCTAAATTACAATTAGAGGAGCCATAGCTGAAACAGTGCCACACTCCACCTCTGATAAATCAGAGGTCAAAAAGCATAAAGATATTGCTTTTTCCCTTGCAAGAATCTTGTAATTAGTGTTTCCAGCTCATAACAGTAGTAGTAGTGCACAGACTAAATGATTTAACAGTTAATAAAATAGTGAGTATGTCCAAACTGCCTGGTACAGATAAACAAGTTACATCAAGTTCTTGCTTGGTTTTCTTAGACTTGTATCTAAAAGGCCTGTTCTTGTGAAATTTGTGTAGGAGTGGTGTAGTATTTAAAACTCCAAGGGAAATTTGAAAATCCTGTCCTATAAGCGTGCTGAAGTTCATGATTTAATGCAATGCCATGAGAGAACCGTAAGGTACTGGTGTACATCAAAGTGAAAATTTTAGGTCTTTAGTTATGCATTTAGATACACTATTAATATGTTATGTGGATCCAACAACAAAAAGTGCTTTATCTTCTTCTTTGAATATGTGAGGCTCAGACAGCACCGAGAACTGTATTGCAGTGGACTTAAAAACAAGATTTTTCACAGTGAAATAAGTGGCAGCCAAGCAAGGGGATGTCAGGACAGGACTGGAGGTAGGGTAGAAGAGGTAAACTCTAGGTGAGTGGTGCGTTGATGCTTTCTGTTTGGATGACTCCCTGCTGCTTTTCCTTGCTGCTTCTTCTGGAAACTAATGCTTTCTCTCACCCTGTTTCTGGGATGAGCTGGCTATGAGGAGCAGAGAAAACCCTTCCATGGGACAGGAGAGTTCAGTCTTTATTTTCATGGGGTTAGACATGAGGGATGCAGCTTGCTCTGGGTATGGTCCCTGTGCTTGGGGCAGTCCTAGCACCACCTCAGCAGCTCCTGTGTCCTTGTGCCACTCCTCAGCATTTTAGTTGTTAAAGTAATTTTATACTTCTTAGAGAATGTTGCAGAAAGGTGGAAGAAAACTGCAAAGACCTGCAGTGGATTTGGAGAATCTAAAGACATTTGAAAATAATTGAATCAAAACACGACCACCTCAAGGTCCCTTCCTTAAAGGTTTTGTTATTGATCATTTATCTGAGAACTAGACACACAGATGGCACTAATCCCCTCCCGAATGTATACTGCAGTATAAACATTCCATTCAAATAATATATTACAATAAATAACATACAATTTTCCCACAAAGTTCAGTCTCTCTGTACTAAAAATTGATGTATTCATTTATTAATATTTAATGTTTCTGCTGTGTAAGCTCCAGTGGTAGTTTTCTGTAGGCAATTTGTCTTTTATTTACAGGCATGTATAATTGTACATGACAGCAGGAACATAAAAATATTTGCAGATAAATATTACTCAAAAATAAAATCTCCCCAATTTAAAAATATTCAAGGATGTTGAGGGATATATTTTAAATGTTAACTAAAGAACAGCTAAACATTTTTCAAATTGTCCCATCTGGTGCAGCTGTAAATAACAATCTGTCTGCTTTAAACCATCTTTTGTTGGCTGTGTTAGCAAATGTTAGGATTATTTGGTATTAACTGACAATTTCATCTTAAAGTACATTCATGAAGTTCCACAGTGTTGACAGTAGTACGTATATCATTTCTTGCAGATTGATATGGTACTGAGAGAATCTTTGTGCAAACATGTTTAAAGCACTTCATCTTTATGTTTGAAGATATTTATTTGGATAGAGTTAGAGATATTTATCACCATCTTTACTTTGATCCTCCTTTCTGCAAAAAGGCAATAAGCTGAAAAATTAATGCATCTGGAGAAGTAGGTAAGGCAGTTTCATCTGCCACTGAGAGTAATCACTTAGGCATGAAAGATTGGCTGACTTCTGGATGTGAGTGGGTACAACAATGATGTCTTGCAGACATTACGTGTCACCTAGTGGTCTTTCATCAAAGGAGAATTTACATTTACAGGTGTTTCCTTTCTTCTAGACAACTGGTGTGTAATATGATTATAATAATTATTATGAAAAGCTGATATCATTACAATAAAAGTAGGTAATTATTACAGATACCAGTATATGTTACTCCATATGAAAAAGAAAGGGGGGGGGGATCAGTTCGCTCCTGTTGATAAGCACTTGAATATTGATATGAGACAGGCAGAGATTTCCAACCTGTTTCAAATTAAAATCAACTTTGGCACTTGGCCCACTGGTTTGGACATAATATTCTTTACCATAAGATAATTGTTCTGAAGCTGGAAATGTAGGCGCTAAAATACGCTTTGTTTATTAAAGGACAAAAATGAATTAATGGTCTAATTTTCTCTTCCCAAGCCCTGGAAAGTTTTGTCCCTGAAAATATTTTTTCATGTAGTTTAGTAATGTGAAGGTGCTACAAGTATACAGCAAAGGGCAGAGTGAAATACAAGTGAAAGACAGCACCACTAAGTCCCAGGTACTTCAAAAGTTGTGCTGAAAAGAGACTTTCTCTATCATCTCCCACTCCAATATAAAATTGCTGCCTACTAGTTATGTTATTTATGTGTATTCAAAGTCATAGTTACTAGCTTACTTTTAAAGCTGATGTTTTAACTGCTTGCTTTGGTGTGCAAGCCCAGCAGAGGAGATGTGCTGACGGTGAACCAGATCCAATATTTTCTCATTTATCTTAAAAAAAAAAAAAAAAAAAAAAAAGTTGACAGGAAACAAAATGCCCAAGTGTCAGTGAATCAATTTGGCCAGAGGATTCTTTGTTAATGGTAATTATGCGTGAGAAGAACTTTGCTTGATTGTCAGCTTGAGTTTGTAGAGCTGGCAGATTGCAGAAAACAAAATGAGTTTAACTTGCAAATAATGTATACTTGACACGGGAATAACTGACAGACAAGAATTTATAAAGTTCCTGCCTGCTGCTTTTATGGCCACTTTATAGGCAGAACTATCATTTATATGGAAGGAAAAAGTACTACCATGCTCTCCTGCTGTGACTGAGCATTGTGATTGAGCAAAACCTGGTTAGAATGGGATGCTCAGGTCCAGAACCCCTTCAAAAGCAATGTAGTAAAACCTGTTGACAAACAGCCTGTCCCTTCTGTGGAGCAGAAGTGCAAAAAAACAGCTTTAACATAAGTGGCTTAGTGTCTGTGAAGTAGCCAGATTTAAGATTTTTTTTAATCAGATGAATGTAAGAATTTTCTTAAAGTTGAATCTTTTCCCCATTTGAATAACTAGTCTCACATAAGCGGGAAGAACTTCATATGGAGACTGTGAAAACAAACAAACAAAACCACCCAAACCCCTCCTGCATGTGGGATCTAAGGATAACAACATCCTGGCATCCCTCCAGAGCCCTTTTACATTTCAGCTAGGGAAGAAGTGGAGCGGGTGCTCCTGGGCTTTGCAGAATCCCCCGCTCTCTTGTTTCTCTTTTTAACTCAGGTTTGTAGAGTTTTTTCAAATGCTGCTCAATACCTCAAACTGATATTCTGAGGATGAGAAAAAATGCTAGCAGATTTTATTTCCAACGTTTTTTTAAAAAAAAGTCTGTTATCAAACTGAATTGCATAACTATATATCCATTTTTGTAAAGGCAAAATGCATTAGAAGTCAGTAGAAAAGGGAATTGGTTTTAGGAACAAATAAATACGGGTTATCTCTGAAATGTCTTTGTTCAGTGACTGTTATATGGAGTCCAATTGAAATGTATGTTTGTTCTGTAGGGTTTTTTTTCTGTGCTTTCAAGAATGAAGGAAGTTAGATTTGACTAAAAGGAGGAATTACGGAACTGGAATTTATGATACATATATTTGCAATTGCTACTTAATAAGATACATTCAGAAGTAGTGAAGATGTAATATACTCTGAAAATAGTAGACATTGCAGAAAATTGCATGGCAAAAATGGATTAAATTGGATTTAGAGCCATCCATTACTCACTGGAAATGAACTTAAAAGAAGATGATACAGCTTGGCATACAAAATAATTATTTTAAATGTGTATATGCAGTAAAAGGTTGTGTTAGCATGTGTGCAACAGCTTCGGTGACCTTGGCTGGTAGGGGATGGGGGAATTTTGCCTTCAGACTACTGCAGGCTAATTGGCACTGCAATCCAATTTTCCAAAAATTTATTTAACGTTACTCTGTTTGCAGAATCCTTTTCCTCCTAGACTGATGCAAGGTTTTTTTAATATGAAACCTTAGATTATGTTTGTGAAATATGTGGTTTAAACAGGTATATTGGTGCAAATGTAAAAAGGGATTTACCAAGGTGGTGTGTCAGTGGCAAAAAAAAAAAACATCTAAATGTCTGAACAATTCACAAACAAAACATGTACTTAGGTTTACTTAAGCCTGTTGAGGGAATATCCCACTCACTCCAAACCTGAAAAGCATAGAAGTAATCTGAAAAGTCTTGGGCCTTCTTTTCTGTTCTTATGTTTCAATAGTATCAATAGTTCGTTTTGGCTTTGATAGCCTTTGAATAAACTCTGCTGAAGTTTTAAGGTAATGGATTGAGGGGAAATCCTTGGTTGCTTTTCCTTAAACGTGTGTCTGCTCTGGGCAGCATGGATGCAGTCAATTATGAGTGCTGAGCCACAGAGAAAATTCAGCTGTTGTAAGAGAAGGCAGAGCATGGCTTCTCCATTTTCTCTCTCAGCTCAAGGAAAAACTGGCAGAACTGGAAAAGTGCATACTGTGCTGGTTTGTCCAAAATAAAACTGTCTTGTGAGAGAATGTGTACCTCGTGTGGGGAGTTGTCAGTGTGTGTACACATATATTTTGCTGGAGTGAGACATATGCAAAATGGAAGGTAGTTAAGCTGATTGATAATATTAATGTGACAAAAGATTGTTACTACTCCATGCTGGAATATTATCTAACAGGCACAGTGAAACATCTAGGACATCATCGAGGAATCACAGAGACTTGATTAGAGAGAAACTGATAGAAAAAAGGACTCGAAACACTCTTTCTTCTACCTGCCTCAGGCAAATTTGTCACTAAACCTTTTTTTCCAGACTGTGATCAGTCTCCATTTCTAACTAGTTTTGTGCCAGTTACTCTCTTTGGAAGATTGTTCCCAAACTTTGTTGCCTTGAAGGTAGAAACATTTTTCTAACTTCAGGATGTTTGCTCTCATGTCAAAATTGCCCTTTAGCTGTTTTCTTTTTTTTTTTTCTTTTTCCTTCCCTTTTCTGGTTTTTACTTTAGTGATACATTTGCAGACAGAACAGAACCCTTGTCCTTCTCTCAGCCATTATTTTGGCAAGCTGAAACAGTCTTTCAGCAACCTCTTTGCAATTATATAGTCATTTAAGTCTTGTTCTTTCAGAATTCTGCTGTGAAAATTATTTGGTCTCAGAAGACCAAATAAGCTCCTTAACAATCCCCCTAACCTGATTCCTGTCAGCCATTCTGCCTTTTGTTCCATGCTCAACATCTCCTTTGATTTGAAACGAGGCAGAGTATTTACTTAATTTTTTGTTGTACCTAGATTACCTTTAATCTCTTCCATTTTTTCCTGCATAGCAACTCTGTTTTTCCTGTTTGTTTTAATATCCCTTGCAAAGCCTAATTTTCACTGTATGTCTGCATTTCTTCATCTCTAACACTCAGCTCTCGTGGCTGCTCAGTACTTTCTTGGTTCTGCATACCTAGCATGTTTGTGTTGCTGCTGCTCATCTTACTGGGCAAGCCTCTTTACACATTTAAAATAGTGATTTAGTATTTAGACAAGGAAAACACACTTCCTAAATGCAGTGCTATACTGTACTTCCAGATAGGTTACTTTAGCCCCTTGCTTTTCCTATCTTGAAAGAAGTTCTTAGAAGACAGACACAACCTTTTCCTTGCTTAGCATTGTCAAGTATCCCATCTTGCATGTATATGTTGGCCTCCAAATTATATTTTGGGTGAAATACCCATTTGTCCTCTATAAAGATTTATGTAACTTGGGTCGCTGGTCATGTATATTTCTGCATTCTCTCCCAAGTGGTGATAAAAATAAGCTTTTCTATTACTCCATGGATAACATTTATGGACTGTGTAGAAATTACATAAAGTTCTTTCTCTGGTAATTCTAAAGGAAAAGACAACAGTAAGGTTAGTTTCCTCATGGTAGACATTTTTTGATAGTGTGGTGTAAAATGAATGCTAAACAGAATTTCCACAATAAACAAACTTTTATAAGAATGACAGTAAATTAAGCTCATATATATTTTATGCTGTCATACAGGTTTCGAGATCTCCTTTGTATCTGTTTTGATATTTTTTTCTTATTCTCTCCCTATTCCCCCACTTTTCAAAACACATCCTTATTTCATGTTATCTTTTGTAGCCTTCCATCTTGTTTCTCTTTTATTTCTTTGAACTGCTTCTTTTCCTTATTCCTGTTTAACTCCTATTTGAAAAGTCATTTCTTGCTTCACCTGATTGCCTGAATAACACTAAGCCATTTTTGTTGTGAATATTTTGCAACAGGCAACTTTGAGCACCACAAGGTCTCTTGCCATCTCAGCACTGAGGAAGAGGAAGCTGTCCTTTGCAGCATCTGTTGCCTAGCAATCTGTTTCTCAGGTGTCTTTAGCTGTACGGCATTGTGATCAAAGCTTCAAAGGCAAGTGGAAAGGAAAATAAAAATGGGCTTGAAAAACACTGCAATCAAAGTGCAGCACTTGCTGCAACATGACAGCGAATAGATGCCAGCAAAGCTTTATGCCCTATGTGCCATTATGTACAAGAGGCTTCAACCGTTTTGCTAAGTGCCTTGTGCTCTTTGGAAGATACAAAGCAGTCGTTACTATCTTGCAGCTCTCCACTGGATGGTGTCACATGACTCTGTTCAAGATTTGAGCTAATATCACTCAGCCTTGGTTTCCAAGCCCCGCTGTTTTTTTTTTTTTGTTTGTTTGTTTTTTTTACATCACCATAGACAGTTTTATTAACCATCAGGTTGGATTCTTAACAACAGCCAAGGACCCGGAGTAGTGTGTTTCCTACAGGACAAAAGCTAATGTGGATGAGATGGAGTACCCTGAGAAGCTCTGCATTTCCTCACTCAGACGTCACTCAGAGCCACGGAGCCAGGCATTGCTTTGCATGTAACAGACCATCTGTGTGACCCAGTTGAGCCATTTCACAACACAGCAAATAGCCCAGACTGGCCCTGGCTAAAGGTGTGAAAGTTCCCCATACTTTGACCATATTGTGCTCATGCTTAAAATAGGTATAAAAGAAACCTTGTGAAATACAGCTTTATTAATACGGATGATGCCCAGGTTCTTGAGATGTCTGGCTTAATTTTATTCACACCATGAAGATCATAGAATCACAGAATCATTTAGGTTGGAAAAGACCTCTAAGACTATCTACTCCAACCTTTAACCTAGCACTGCCAAGTCCACCACTAGAAGATGTACTAACTAGCTAATGCCATCACTGAACAAAATTAGATGAAGTGATAAGTACCATTCATGATGTTAGAGGGAAACCAAACGTATCTCAGTGAGACCACCTGGATACAAACAACATCTGGACTAACACAACATAGTCCCAGCCTACTGTGACATTTATTTATTTATTTATTTTTTAAATTTTTTTAGCTTATGTATGTAAGTCCCATTAACTTTTGGTGAGATTAACTGTTTAAATAATCTAGGGATTCATATTAGTGTTTTATCTGTGAAGTGACCCCCGAATAGAAGCACAGAATGTTCTCTGTTATTCAGACATTTTATTCTGCTTATGGTACAAATAAAATAAAATAAAATAAAAAAATATCCAGGGATAATGATAAGTAAATCACACTAAAGACATAAAATTCTCAGAAATCTATAAAGGTTAGGGAACAACAGAAAAAATAATATTAATAATCTCTTGTCTTTCTTTAGGGTTCACAAAATAAAGGAGTTCATTGGCCCATCTTTCAGAAGCATAACAGGAAAATGCAGTAGAAATACAGATGATTTCAACCTGCACTCAAAGTTACTGCACCACCAGAGGGTTAAGCAGGTAAATCTGTTTCCCAGCTAGGCAACTGCTGAGTGATTCTCTTGACTGTGATTTTGGAACTTCACAATGGCATTTTTGTATGCTGCACTGTTGGCAGGTGAGTAAAATCTACACCCCACTGCTTCTCCCCATCCTGCTGTTTTGAGAGTTAGAAGATTGTAGTTATTTGTCATAATTTTATTTATTACATTTCATGAAACAAGATTTTCAGGGAATGGGGTTGTTAGCAACAGTCCTCACCCACCTCCATGATTCCTATGTTTTCAGACTTTAGTCATTCTAGAGCTCAGTTGTGCTTCGTGTTGAAATTCTTTATTTACTACTGAGACAACCTTTTATAATAAGCATATAAGAAGATAGTCAGATGCTTTGCTGACTGGAGAAGAGAGATGGAATTAAAGGGTTGATTTGCCATGAACTTTTCCTTAACCTCCTGAGCTTGAAAGAACAGTTTTTCTGTCTGTTTCATGTCTGGTTTAAAATTTTCTCAGAAAGGTGTTTCCTATTTGATGCTGTATTAAAAAGCATAGGTCTTCACCAGCAAGACAAGTGAATGTCTACAGAAGTAACAGGCATAGGACTTTTGGTCTGAAGGTATTTTCTTTTGCAAGTCTGGAGAAGGGAGGAGGGATGGAAGCATGAGATGGTGAGGATGGAATTGAAAGCCCCACTGAACATTGTTCTGCTTTTGGACTTCTTTCTCTTGCTCCTACAAAATATACTGTATAGATCAATAAAGGAGTGAAGATTCCCCCTTACTTTTAAAGCATTCATTTTCATTGTTTTGAAGGCCTGTCTATGAAAACAAGTTATTAGAAATTATGGTTTTGTTTGAAAACTTCTGCACAGAAACTAACAGCCAAAGTTGGTCATTTCTCACTACTCGCTTAAATCTGTGCAGCAGTGTGTCTGACACCACTGCACAACACCAGAGGTTAGCCTCATAGTATTCTCTCTTGTCACAGGTGAAAAAGCAATTTGTGGTGGTGTTTTCTTTTTCTCTTCCCCAAGTCTTGATTTGAAACTGTACAATAAACTCTGGGAATGCTGGGACTGGGGAGTAGCAGAAGCTAAAAGTCAGTTGTATTATTCACCTGTATTTTGCAAACTTTTCCCATTTTCAAGCTGTTGTCAGCCAGCAGAGAGGAAAAGTGATTCTGTGAGATCCCTCACAACCTCATGATGGAGATGCTGCTGTCTGTATTTGCAATCACACAGCCAGGTGGCTTGTGAAGACCCAGTTGCTTTGTCAGTTTGCACAGAGGAGGATGAAATCTAAGGAGATAATTTTGTTGAATTCTACCTGCACCAAATGAATTTCCAGTAGCTCAGCTCCCTGGGTTCAGAAAAGTAGTATTCATTTTCAGGAAAGGGTGTGAGGCAGCATGAGGATGTACAACAATAAGGCTAAGTGTGAATACCCCCAGCTGAATTTTGGGCCCTTTTCACAGCCCACGTTTCCTGTGGTTGGAGCCCTGCTCCCTGGCAGAGCTGGACAGGCATGCCACTGCTGTCCTGGAAAGCAAATTTCATCCTCTGCATTGCTGCTTTATGATGTCTTTCACTAGCTAGGTGAAGTAAGATTTCAGCTGTGCTTTCGGTGGTTGCAGGGGAGCGTGGTTTTGAAAGGTTGAAAGAAGAAAGGCTGGTGCATAATGCAGGTCTGGATGTAGCCGAGCAAGGCTTGTTTGCTGCGTTTTGCACAATGGCTGTGACAGCAAGAGACACCATTTCTGGCAGGCAAAAGATCTTTGGAGATGCTTTACATAGCCAGCGAAGCTGCCTCCAGCACCTGTAGTTAATTGTGATGCCTAGTGGATCAGAAATTCCTTGTCCCCCTAGTTTTCAGAACTGAATCTTTATTATTCTTTTTTAGTGCTTTTCCAGTGTTTCTGCATATTTAGAGCATGGGTGGTTTTACAGCAGGGTATTGAATTTATGTCAACAACAGCTCAAACGTAATAAACAGTACAAGCTTTAGGGCACTGGAACATCGAACCCATAAGAAATGGTCCAACCATTTAATTGAAAGTAACAGTGTGGATGTGAAACTTTAAAACTATCAAATTCATACAAATGTTTGTTATTAATTCCACAAGAAAATGTGATTTGCTTACTAGAAGATTTTTTTTTTTCCTCTCAGTGCTGAAGAAAAAGGGGAGGCTGTTTCATACAGGAGGGAAAGTGACAGTCCCAGTTTATACTGCCGAGTGGTGTACAGCCTGTTGCTTTGCTTGCCATGAGGGGCAGAGCTCCTCTAAAGAAGGGTAGAGGGTAACAGTACAGTACTAAAATATTTCCCATCTTCTGTTTCCGTACCATCTCCAGAACCCATTTCTGTGTGTCCCTGTGTTTTATAACACTTTATTATCTCCTCTTTCTACAAGGCCTTCCCACACTTTCTTTTCCTGGTCCTTAACCAGACTTCGTGTTCTTATTCTGCCACTCCATTTCCAGTTCCTGACCCAGAAATCTGTCAGGTGTGGTGGGATATTGCTGGGACAGAGCAGAAGTGGTGGTGGAGCTGGGGGAAGGAGTTAAAACTGGAGACCAGGGAGCTTTAAAGCACAACACAATAGTTATTGTGCTCGTTCCCGTCTCTATGGCAACAATAATGCAATGTTTTTCCCTCTCCACTTCCCATGGTTTCCTCCTGGGCTTAGCCTGTAGACCTGCAGGGCATGGCTGTTGGCCACCCCTTTGTTCAGCACAGGGACTTGAAGGATGCCTGTGCAACTCTGAATTGGTGGAAGGGCTGTTGGGAAATTGGAGAGAGGTGGAGAAACAGCTAGGAACCTCTTTGTGCAACTATGTCCCTATGGAGATGGATAGATGCTATCGTGAGGTTTTCCACCAAGGAACAAAAAGGGTCTCGTTAAAATGGCGATGGGAGCTGGTGCTATAGGCAGTAATGTTTTTATTAGTATTGTGGCAGAGATCCTGTCAGAATGAGAACAGTATTACTAATATAGGTGACCCCTCAAAGACACTCTTGCCCTTGAATGCATTATTTTTACTTTAAATTTTATATTATTGAAGGTTTGCACAAACTGCATAGCAAAAATAGACTTCTGCAATAACTTCTCTGAAATCAAAGCATTAATAGTGCTGAGGCTGTGATTAAAGCAAACTGAATACCTTAAAATCTCTGTGCATCTTTAAATTACTTTCTTTGGATAATATATCTTATAAAAGCTGAAGGCAGCTGAAAGCTCAGAGCATTGTTCAAACAGTGAAGCAGAGTGCTATCTCAATTGCATTTTCTCCTATGCCTGCTATCTTGGTAACTATGCTTGCATTATAAGCTTTTTTTTTTTAACCATTGAGGTACCATCATACTGAATGAGATAGGGTGATTACTTGGGAGTAAAGAGACTTTCTGATATTCCATAAATGCAAGTGTTCCCAGGTGCATTTCTTGTGGCTTGACACTGCTGTGCCATTTGGATAATACCAGAGGGCAAACTTTGGAAAGGTGTAAGAAGTACCAAGAGACAGAAGAAAATGTTAGAAAATGCTGTTGTGACAGATGGTGAGATGGTAGGCTGTTCTCAGATGGAGGCAACTTGATGAGCTTTACTTCTCCAGTCTGGAGAGCTTCTTGAGAACAAGCTGGGAGCAAACACACTTAGGAAGCTGCAGAGCAGCTTTCATCTGTGAACTCTAACTACTGGCAGAAAAAAAGTTAGTCAGCAGCTCTCTAGGTAGCTGTATTAAAGCTGAACAAGTTCTGCTGGTGGTTTTGGTTTGCCAGGGCTTCTGGCATAAAGATCTGCCAGGAGCGCTGGCTGGAATTCATCATGCCTTGGCTGAGAAACATTAGAGCTGGCCACAAGTCGTGGGAGAGCAATGGTGGCATTCCTAGCAAACCAACAGCACTGGAGGAGCCAAACCAGTGCCTGCCTTGAGCTTTTCTGTCAGTGGTCCTTGACTTAGCTTGCAGTAGTGGAGCATCCAGATGCTGCCCTCTTGGCTGCTGGTCCTGCTGGATGTATAGCATCATGTATGGTGCCTTTATGGCAAGTAGTACCCTTTTTTTTTTTTTTAGCATATCTCTTCGAGAGTTTGCTGAGGTTTTGGCTAAGATGACTTGCAGTCTTGAAAAAGGTATTTAGATCTACAGCTGGAATGCATCCAGCTATGCAGCAACATTTAAAGTGGAAGTGACACCTGGCCACCCGACAGAAATAGTAAGCTCCCAGGAAAACTGAGAGTTCAATGATGGAAAGCTGCAGGAAAATCAATTCAAAATACAGATGTATTCACTTTTTGCCTTACCATCTGACTGAAGTTAAGTTGATAAGCCATTTTTAAGCATGTGTTCTGTTTCACCAAAGGTCTATGCTTATTATATAGATGTTTTCCTATCCCCCAGATTTTTTTTTTTTGGGGGGGGGGGGGTGTAAACCTGAGCATCTTTTACTTCTTCCACTCCCTTCTGTCCACCCTTTCTGCCATCTTTCAATCATATATGTAAGTCTTAATACCCACATTAGAGACCTTTCTTTCCCCACACATTCAGAGCCTACTGCGTACATGTAGCTTCCAAAGCACTGAGTGGGCTTGATGTACCATCAGGCTGGAACGTGTTAGGAGCTAATTCTGGGATGTGTGAGTGCAGGAATTGTCATGGGAACACAGCTGATAATCAAGAAAGATAAAAGTTCCAGTAGGAAAACAGATTATGGGAGGTTTCTCTGATGTTGCTTGAAACAGTCTTAGACAGAGAATGATTTTGAAATTATTTCAAAGGAGACACCATGCCGTGGAAATCCCTGATAAAGCAAATCACCAGTAATAAATAAAAAAGGACACTTAAAATCATTTTTTTTTCCTAGTTATACAAGGACATAAAGCTGTCATTCTTCTAGACCCTAATAATGCAATAAAATCTAGGGAGTTATCTTCCCCAGACTGAAATTCTGCTAATTAACTTGGGTTAAAAAAAATATAATAATCTCACTGTTCTTTGGTGACAGAAAAGGAAGGGTTGAATTAGCCTGCTGCATAACCAGCCACCAGTCTTTTAATCCAGTTTCCTAGGGAAATGGTCCTTACAAGATCGTGCTGTCTGTCAGTCCCCATGTGTTCCTTAGAAGTCATTGCCTGGTTTTAACTACATATGCAGAGAGATCAAGAGTTCCTATATGCTTCATGAAAACATGCTGCCAAATAGATACCAGGCAAGCCCCTGCTAATGGAAAGGCCACAGCATGAGTTCAACCTATTATTAGACATCAGAGAATCTGTATGAGCAAACAGAAGGACTGAAAACTGTTGTAGGAACAAAAGCTACAAAAAAGCAAGCTTCAAAAGGTTCACTGCTCAAAGAACTTGTTGGGAGTTGCGATACTAAGCTCTGTATGCTCTCTTCTAACCAGTGCGGGGCCTCCTATAATTAAACCGGCAACATTTCTGTGATGAAAAGCTGTATTCAAAGTCAGCAATCAGTTGACATTGCTGCATATGGGGAAGACAGAAGCCTTGGAAGGGTCTGCAGAACCCACTGTGAATGTCTCGTGTCACCTTACCGGGATGGAATAGCTGCAAAACTGAATTGCCTTTCTCCAATTCTTATCCTTTATACTTATGCCTGGCTACAGGTAAAGTCAGGGACACATCTCAGATGTGGAGGCCTCCAAAACCACATGCCTTGTTTAGAGCTTGCTTGAGTGAGTTTGCATGTTCTTGTACCAAGATCACAAACTGAGTAACCTTGAGCTAGAAGACACAGAGAAGTTTGTCGCAGGAAGATCTGTCAGTCCATGCAGTATACATGTAGCCCGTCATTGCAGAGTTCAAGTACCTTTTACTTGTCTACGTATTTTTCTTCCTGTTGCCTTGTTAAACATGGAACGTGCCTTACCTTGCCTTATGGGTGGGAGAAGTGAGACACTGGGAATAAATGATGAGACCAAAGATGCATGCTTCAGCAGAGGATGAAATGAAGAAGGAACCCTCAGTGCCACAGACTAGAGGTGACTCTTGTGTGCTGTGCTGTGGGAAGGGGCAGCCTCAGGCTCTCCACAGCATATAAAGCTCTTTCATATGGTCTCTGCCCTTCCTCCCTCCTCAGACGAGCTGTAATTCCTGTTTATGCTTTTTGATTGCACTACAGCATATCAAATATCCCAGAACTGACCGTTACACCAATGCTTTTGAAGTGACTTTCAGCGTATCCCAGTGCAAGACACTGTATTACAAGCTTGGCTACAAAAGTGGCTTGCTACCTTCCCTTTCAGCAATTGTAAGCCATGTCCAGAAATGCTCTGAATTAGCTGCTAACAGCCTAGATTGCAGTTCTGATTGCACAAAAGATATTGTTTCTTAATGACTTACATCATTTGATTTATTCTTTTAAAGTCTCTGTGAAGTTTTTAGCCAGGTACTTTGTCCCCAAATAGTGCTCTGTAAAGGCTGAACTTCTGCAATCCATTAACATTTCCACTGGCCCAAAAATGTTATTTCTGTTTCCCTGCTCTAGATGAGCAGCCACCAGGCACTGCCCCACAATACAGCCCGGCTCCTGCCATCTTGTCGAGGAAGAACCAGCCTGAAGCCCGCTCACAGATGGTGTGGAGCATGTTCTCCAAGGCAAGGGGGCTGTACAACATTTAGCATTACCAGGCAGAGGAGGAAATTTCAGAATCAGCAGATCCCTCACAGCCCTTGTGCTGTCCTCTTGCAGGATGCAGAAGCAGCTTTCGTACCTCTGTTAGCTTGGCTTCCTCAGCATGGTGCAAGGAAGGAGGCAGTTTCTCAGGCAGTCTGATGCAATCAGTGTTCTCTTAGACAAGACTCCTGCCTTCAAAACTTCCTCACAAGCAGCGCTGTAGTCAGCAGTGAGCATAAAATGGTGGTGCTGGCTTGTGTGCATGTGCCTGAGAGTTGGCAAGTTAACAGTCGGACAGCCTGTTCAGATAAGGTTTTGCTTTTACCGTCACTTCCCACGTAGAGCCTGGTGCCACAGTCTGTGCTACAGCCTCCTTGTTATCATGCTGGAGAACTTGAAAAGCAGAGACTGCACTGGGAATATTTTTATCTTTTCAATTGATTCGTTTGTGTGTTTACCTGGTTCTGATAGGGACACTTCTTCTACATTCCACTGATTCCTCTAGTCATATATGTAAAATGGCATTAAAAAAAAAAAAAGACAAGCACATGTGCGCACACACACCCAAAAAGATCTGAACTGGTCTGCTCACTGACTACTTAGATGTAACTGGGAATTTAAATTGCAAACAAATAGTAAAAAGTAACTGTCTGGATAACCTTCCAACAGGCAGAAACACCTTCTGAATTACCTTCTTAGTTCCTTCCTACAGCACATTATCATCACTTCAATCTAAATTGAATTGAATCTAAGCCAGTTTACCGCAACAAATGAGATGCTCTCTTGTAGATGCTCTGGCCTAAAAGCTAGGTGTGACACTGCTCACTCTTAGAGGCATCAAATGAGAGTGGTGAGGACAGATCTGTGTAGCTTCCTTCACTACAGAGGAGCACTGATTCTCACTGTTTGGGTAGGTTTTAGGAGGAGCAGAAGATACGAAGAAGGGTGTAATTTTCTCATTTTCCTCCTCCTTCTCCACCCTCAATATAGAAGACTTTTTCTTCCCTGGTGGGGAGGTATCTGTGCCCTGGGAAGAGCAGTTCTGCCTACAGGGTCTCTCCATTCCTTCAGGGCATTTCTTTATTGCAGCTCAGCTCTTTCAGAGTTGGTGACTGTTGAAGGCAGAAAGAGGAGAATCTGAAGAAAGGAGACAGGGCACCAACTGTTTTTCTTACTGAAGGCAAGAGCAGTACTTCTTGATCCTTACATTCATTGATTCCTACAACTCTTTAAAAGGCAATGCATCTCGTGATAACATTTTCTTGACAGGTGTTGGTCCAAGAAATTTGTAATGGAATGAGAGGGGTATGATCTGTTCTCATTAGCACAGAAAGGCTTTCTGTTTCAGACGAGACAAACAAGTCTGTATTTCCTGTCTTCTTTAATTATTTCAATTTATTAAAATATTTGGTTTTATGTTCTTAATATCCCTGCAATGCTTTGAGTTCTTGGGTCAGTGAGTCATAGTTAGAGCTGTATAAGAGCAATCTTTTTTTTTTTTTTTTTAAATATATATATAAATGTCTTACTTTTCAGGCTGACCATGTAATTTTATCATTCATCAAATGATCCATGACTCTCTAGATTAAATGAATGAATTTCCAGCAGGTAAATTTGCTTGGGCTCAGCAGACAAAGCTTTATGTCAGGTTACTGCCAAAAAAGTCTACGCAGTATTGTCTCAATAAAAAATGAAAGTAAAAATCAGTTAGTCACAGGTGTGCTACACATTAGATTAGCAGAAAAGGCATCACAAAATGATGACATTGCAAAATAGTTCACTTGGAAAAGGATACACAAGAGTTGGTCACACCTAGAATATGTATTGCTTTTATGAAAAGAATTGGCAGAAAAAGTCAGAATCACATTTATAAGTGAAGTCAGTTCTGATGAAATAAATCAGCTCCTGACGCTTACAGTGTTCCTTCCTGCGTAGATGGTGTTTCAGCCTACATGTATTTTCAACAAATCTCTCTGCCAGTCTACCTTTAACTTTGAAAATCAGTGCAACAGCATGGAACTATCTAGATTCCTGTGCCACTTCCAGTATGGTGCCTTACAAGTTTATTTAAAAAAAAAAAAAAAGATGTATTTTTTCCCTCATTCTCTTTCATGGTTACAAACCTCTTTTGCAGGTGTTGGAAGTTAGATTTTGGCAGATAGCTGCATCCTGGTCAGAAAAATGTTATATAACTTCTCATCTTTCTGCTTTTTAATTCCATTTTAATCTTTTTTTTCTTCCAGCTAAATTCTGGCCAAATCTCTCTCTCTCTCTCTCTCTCTCTCTTTTCCCTTCCAATATTTCTCCAGTATTTCTGCAAGAAGATTGTTTTTATGAATTTTCTGACTGAGATAGAGATGAGCAATTTCTAAACCACCAGACAAAGTCCCCTTTGGCTGCCACAAGCTGATATTAATGTTGCAGTGGTCCTGATAACTGTTTGTGTAGAGGTCACCAGTTTAGCCTCACCACATTCCTGAGAAGTCGCTGTCATTGCCATATTACTTGGGAAGATGAGAGATGAGCTTCCTGATCTACCATATCATCCCTGGCTTTGACCATAGACAGCGGTCTACCACTCTCTCTGAATCAAAAAAAAAACCAAAAACACACAACTGAATGGCCATTCTTTCATCTTACAACTATGATGATACAACCAGTGAAAAACAGGTGAGAGCAGTCCTTTATGGAAAAGCAGCACCTCAGTGTTAGTCCATAACAGAAAGCACTTGCCAAAGAGAATCAGGACTGATTCTCCTCTTTCTCCGTCCATGTGTCAGGATGTGTCCAAACACAGCAGATAACTTGCAAGATGTTCTTGCAAGTGATTTACATGGCTGTGGCACAGACATTGAGATTGTAGTGTATGGTTTTTCCCCTGGTTTTCATGTGTTGCATCAGATAGTCTTCATAGACAGGTCCTGAGAAAGATTAATGGGATTTTCTGCAGAATTAGTATTAGATTTCTTTTTGGTTGTTGTTCCAAATTGCCAAAAATATGTTTCCCTATTCATTTGGACATAAACACAAAAACATTGGATGTTGCATCTCTTGATTTTCTTTTATTATTCACTTTTACCCCAGCGGAGGTCAGCTTTGCCTGTGCTGGGGAAAGGTAAAACAGCTCCAAGCTTGGGCGTCTGCACACCTAACAACACACAGTGCTGGTTTCTTCCACCTTTCCACTTGCAGCTTCTAGCCAAAGCCAGTTTCAATCCTTCTTCTTACATGGGGAAAAATGTCCTTTGAACCAGGACACACAAACCTTAAAGAGTGCCCTAGAAAGATTCTTAGAGAGCCATTCCTGATGCTGTTGCATGGCTCCTAGTCTGTCTGAGAACAGCAAGAACAGGAGAGCCAAAGTGCAGTGTCCTCCTCTGCTGTACATGAGGATAGAGCTTTCTACTGGAGGCTGCAAGAAGAGACTCCCCAAAAGAGCTAGAAGCTGCACCTGAAATGTGCTCTCCAATTGCTGAATTATTAGGAAAACAGAAATACTGCCTTTCTTTTGTAACTCTCTTAACTTATTTGCTGTATCAAAACTTAGAAAAAAAAAGAAAAAAAAAGCATCTCTGTGCTCAATTTTTTTTTTCCAAAGTTTTTATTTTATTTATTTTTTTGCTGGTAAATCTACTTGGATGTATTCAGAAACAATTTTACCAATTTAAATTGCAGTGTTTCAGCAAATACATGGTTCACCACAAATATCATTTCCTCAGCTTCATCGGTTACAGTTGTTCTTCAATGTTTGTTCTTCAGAACATGAATGCAGGTACCTCTGGGTAAACATTTCTTTTTTTTTTTTTTTTTAAACTTCTATGTTCACAGAGCAGTACAGAGATCACTAAGTTGCTGAAAACAGTATGGGGAACAAGAGTGCTCTCCCTAAATGTATCATGGATGCTGGACTTTTTTTATGCTGCAACTTTATATATTATTTAAACTGTTCAATGGAGAATATAAATCTTAGCGTCAGAGTAGGAAGATGCTGGGAAGTTTGTGATACATCCATGACAGACACAAGGTAATCAAAACCAACTTTCCTTCTGAAAAAAAAAAAAAAAAGCTCTGAAAAGCTCTCCACAACAGTACAATATACCTTTAAATGCCAGAGATAAATTCAGAACTGCCATGAAGAAAATACAGTAGAGTTGTGAGAGGGCTCATGTTTCCTGCATGAATCTTGACTTCATTGCAAGTTTGCACCCATTCTCCAAAAAGAGAACAAGGCGACAAATTCCCTTCCCACTTGGCATCATTTTCTTTCCATTCTTAGTTTAACTGTATTTTATGTATTTTCTCTAGTTTTCCAGCGTTCTATAACAAAGCATTTAAGAGGTAAGTCTTCCATAGAGCTATTTCTTTGATTTTCAGAATACCTGAATTTTTTCTATTTCTGCTCAAGTGCTATCAGCAGAAAAAAGACCAAAAAACAAACAAAAAAAAACAACAGAAAACAACAACAACAACAACAACAAAACACCCAACAACAACCAACATTTGTATTCTGTAGTTTAATGTAAGGCATTTGAATGTCTTATTTTAGAAATGGTTTGTGGTTGTTTGTTTTGTTTTGCTTTGACTTTTTGCTTAATTTAGCAGAACTTCGCCTTTTCACCTAACATAAATATGTCTTTAAAATACAAAGTATCAGTAAATAAGCCTGGAGATTCTTAAATAACTTAAGCTTCCTTCAGTATATGAAATAAATCACAGAGTTACAGGGCATAATTTTCATCATGATGCCCAGACTTCCACAAGTTTTTGCTCCAATTATCAACCTTAATGTAAGCAGATATGATGGTCCAAAAGCTGAAAAGACCTCCCGTGGGAAGGATGACAGTGGGATGCACTAGCAACAGAGTAGGCAATGCAAAAGAGCAGATGTATTGATGCTGAGCAAAACCATTATAAAAGCTGTAAAAAAAGACCCTTAAAAATACCTTTATTAAAACGTTCAGTGTAATGTGTTATTTATCAGAAATAATTTGGTTCTGTAAAAAGAAATATCCTCATGTCTGAGAAGTATATGTACATGTACCCAAAATTCTGTTATTTTCTCCATTACAGAATGGGCTCCTGGTACTGCTGCATGGACACTGAAACCAGGGAGGCTGCTTGGGCTGAGACATGTTCTTCCTTTGGGAGGCTCAGCTGAGACTACATGATTTATTTCTGCAAAACGGAAGCCTGCCTTTTTTTGAAAAAAAGTCTCCAGGCTTGAGGTAGGATGATTAAATCAAAAGCTAAGCTCTCTTTGTACCCTGTCAAAATCCTAGTACTGTGCACTACAAAATGGCCCAGCTATTTTACCTAAGAAGTAAAAGTAAACGTTTTTTCCTCGTGAAGCTTAAGACTTGACACACCATGGAGCTGCATTCACAGAGTAGTACTGCCATATAGCTACTTGCTGTTACCATGCTTCATGCAATCACTTATTACTTGTGCTGAAAAAGTGGGAGAAACTGAAAAGAATTCACTCAGCCAGGTCAAATCTTCTCAGCAAAGAAGGCAGAAATGAATTCTGCTGCCACAGGGGTGACAGTCTAGGCTGCTCCCACTGTGGAAATGGTTCAAACAGAGGGGATGATTCAGGCAGAGCCCTAATGTGTTGGATTTGCAGTTCCTGGAGATGTCTTCTCTTTCGAGCAGCTGCTCACCTTGATTGTGTGTGCTCTGGCTCATTGCAGCAGCTCTGATTTAACAGAACATCATTGTGAGCAAAGAAGGTCCCTGTCTGTTGTAGTCTGCTGCCCTAGCATCGTTCGATCCTGCCTGTGGTTAAAGCCTATGACCAAACCCAGGCAGCTTCAGTGGTTTTACTTCTGTTCTGAGTCTTCTATGCTTCATGTGATCTCTCTTTAAGTCCCCCTCACAAACACACAGACCTAATAGTTTTAACCACAAGGCTAGTCTTTGAATTCTTGGCAAAGCAGAAGTCTAAAAAAAACAAGTTGTATTTATATATGATTAAACCACAACTAAGTAATGTTGTCCTTGTTTCACCATCTAGCCCTAGAGTTCCCCACTGCCATGGGCTGGGACGTGCTCTAGTTTAATAGTGGAGTTCATAGAATCATAGAATGGCTTGGGTTGGAAGGGACCTTAAAGATCATTTAACTCCAACCTCCTGCCATGGGCAGGGATGCCACCCACTAGGTCAGGCTGGCCAAGGCCCCATCCAGCCTAGCCTTGAACACTTCCAGGGATGGGGCATCCACAGCTTCTCTTGGCAGCCTGTTCCAGTGCCTTACAACCCTTACAGTGAAGACTTTCTTCCTAATGTCTAGTTTAAATCTACCCACTTTTAGTTTAAGACCATTCCCCCTTGTCCTGTCATAATCTACCTGAGTAAAGAGTCCTTCTCCATCTTTTTTATAAGACCCCTTTAAGTATTGAAAGGTCGCAATGAGGTCTCCCTGGAACCTTCTCCAGGCTGCACATCCCCAGCTCTCTCAGCCTTTCTTCATAGGAGAGGTGCTCCAGCCCTCTGATCATCTTTGTGGCCCTCCCCTGGACTCACTCTAACAGGTCCACATCTTTCTTCTGCTGGGGCCCCAGACCTGGACTCAGTACTCACTTCTCCAGCCTGTCCAGGGCCCTTTGAATGGCATCTCTTCCTTAGATAGATAGAGATATCCTATAGATATCTTACCCTTTCCTATGTGTAGAGATAGTCAAATCCCCTTGAAATGTTGGTACATGGGTTGCTGCATCCATTTCCACCCCCTCACTCCACCAGACGCACAAGTGGTCTTTGGCTGGGTGCAAGGGCAGCGCTACCAACCAGTGATGAAGCAAGAAACAAACAGAAAAATTCACAATCAGACAGGAAACATTTAGATGTGGAAGGAAGTGGCAGAATGTTTTCAAAACTGCATAGTTCAAATCTTTGATTTAGTGTCCCTCAGTTAACATTTCCATTTTTCTATTTTTGCCAATGCACATTACACATTTTGTACCTCAACAAAATGCTCTTACCTAGTCAATGGAGTTTGAGGGCTGCTCTCGTGAGTGACAGCTCCTCCCACTCTTCTTTCTTCTCACCCTCTTTGGTTTCATAACCTAGCCTTTTTCTTATGCTTTCTCCCCTTTTCCCACCAGTACCCAAGGAAGAAACTGTTTAAATATTCAGAAGTAGGGCTCACAGCAGCATGCTGTATTATATAGCCCTGAAAATGTGCAAGCTGTGTTTTCCTCTTTTCTTTTTAAAGACTAAGTTGTTACATTCAGAATTTTGCTAGTTGTCATTAATGATTGATGTGCTTTTTCTAATTTTTTCCCTAACTTTCAAAATTAGAAATTGACTGTTTTTCTGAGATTAAACATCATGCTTTAGACAGAAATCTTTAATGCAACCGGTGATGTGCACCATTGAGACAGTAGCTGATTATGAAGGATGATATCTAAAAAAAACCAGCAAATCTTACCATGTCTAACATCTGGTTTTCTTCATTCATATTTTCCACACTTTTCTGGTACTTTTATATTAAAAACAGGTGAAGATGCAGTCCAGCTATTAAGCATCCTTCCTTCGTTTTTTTCCCCTTTCTATTAGAGAGATTTAGTAGTTTGAAGTGACTAAAATAATTAAACGTGGTCTGCTATTTCTTAGATGTAGCTATATATAACAAAAGATGTGTGTCATTAGCCTAACGAACTGCCAGGAGAGCCAGTAAATGGTTTCAGTGTAAGATCAAGAATGAGGCTAATGAACAGCAAACTCTACTTGTTACCTGAGAATAGAGAAATGAAACACAAGTGCACTAAAGAGAGATAATTAAGGAATGCCATCATGGTAAACCTGCACTCTGTGTGAGTTTGTGTTGGCCAAGCTGCAAGGTTCTGGAATAGCAGACGAATGTTTACGAAAGTAAGTAACGCTAGTTTCCATTTTAACGCTTGCTTTTCCTGATGGTGTTATCTGTTACATGTCCAGCAGCTATGGATGACAGCTTAATAGGTCATCTTAAATAAGATATACACACAGAGCCGCTGATCAAATATTACATAAGTAAGTAGATGAGACATTTGTTTTTTAGATGGTTACAGTGGATTAAGAATTCCACAACAAATATATAAATTCCTGTCACAATACCATGTACACAGAGCACAGGCTTTTTCACTAGGGACTGTGCAATTGATTCACCAGAGAGCAACTCATTTTCTAGAAAAGTGTCAGCTTTTGGAAAGCTCCCATTCTTTGCTCTTACTATGGGATTTGGAAAGCCCACCACATAATGATACCTGCTGTCAGTAGCAGATTCTGTGCTTACGCCCTCTTTCCTTGTCTTTCCTTAGTAGCTATATATAAAAATAGGTCTGTTTTCTAGTTCAAATCTACCTTTACAGATGGTTGAAAGTGCCATTGACTTTTATGCCAAAATCTAATGGAGGCATCTTAGGCTGCTCATCTTACTTCATTTTGTCATCAGTCTCTCAGTAACTGGCTGGCCCTAGTGAAGAGAGCTTTGTCTACTTTCCCCAAGGAGAAAACTTGGTGTCACTAGGCCATTGTAGAAATCTGAAATGCAAAAAAAAAAAAAAAAAAGAAAAAAAAAAGCCTCAACCAAGCATATCTAAACAGAAACAGATGTCTGTACTGCTGGAAGATCCCTGCTCGCTAGCCCAAGAGCCACAGTGTGCCCTGTGCACATAATACATGTTAATCACCATTTAGTGCAGTGGAAGCAGCTGTGCTCACACTTCAGGGCACCTAACAAAGGTTTCTGTGACTCAAAGAGATTATTACTGTTTTTTTTAGAGGTTTTATGGTTCAAAAGAGCTCCAGTGGAATGAAAGATTTAATAGCATAATACCAAGGGGGAGATAGGTTGAATGTTTGTAGATACAGCAACAGGGTTTGTGAGCCATTAAGGGTAGAAGGTCTGCTGGGAACGCACTGGAGAAAACTTTGTAGGACAGAAAGATCCAAATCTGGGTATGGTCTCAGCTATTGTGCTTATTTGAAATGGTCCCCTCTGCAAATAAGTTCCAGATCCCTACCTGCCTTTTGTCTTAGAGGGAACTGGTGGTTTGCTCCAATAAGTTTCAGGAACAAATTAACATTGATGCAGCTTGGATGATTAGAAGATAGGGACTTAAGAACAAATCAGGGAAGTGATAGTGTAGACATACCCACAGGTCCTCATTAGTAATAGAAAGTAGTTCTTTATTCTAAACATAAACATCCTAAAATATTAACTAAAAAACAACAACAACAAAAATACACCAGCAACAACAAAAACAAAACCAGCAAAAAACAGCCACCCTAGGCTTTTAGTCTAGATGAAAGGAAACATACATTTCATCTTTCCCAAAACAGCAGGGACCTTTTTTGCCACTGGCAACTGTCAGTCTTCAGGTAATTTCATAATAAGTCCTGCAGTACAGTCCTTGAGAAGAGCGAGGGTTGGCTGGAAGAAAAAAATCAAAAGCCTTCAGTAAAAGGCAGAGTGAGAATGAGCTTAATTTATAACCCTAATGTAAAAATTCTTTGTGCAGAGGAGATGGTAATGATGCTATTATGTTGGGCAAGCACAATATAGAAGATTGTTTATGTAGATACAAGTGTTAGAGAGGGCAGAATGTAAGTCATTTCCCTAAGAAAGATATCAACTGCCTTAAATGCAGCTTTTACAGAGACCTAAATGATATTAGACTCCTAAAGTTTGACCTCCCTGTTTTCTTGAGCAGATAATTGTATTATTTTCTTGTTTTATCTGGTGTGTTTGGATTTTTTCAATGTCACTGAAAAATGTCAGTATCACTGTCTGCTCCTGGCTGTCCTCCCTGGATGGGTGGCCCCTGGCCCTGGTTCATCCCCTCACGACATCTGGACTGTCAGTGGACCCTGTTATCATCCCCTGGCTCTGTCTGTCTAGACCCTGTGGGCCTGTGTCCCCTTGGTTGAGGCAGCACCTGTGCTGGGGTCACTTCAGCTCCCTGCACACTCCCCTTGCAGAGATGCCCTGCTCTCACTGTTCCTCATGTGCCTAAATTCAGGATGTGGATGGCCGTGTAGCAGTTTTTCAAAAACTATCTGCTGATTACATCATCTGGACATGAGTCAGCCCTGTGATGTTGTTGATGTATGTTGGCATGAATGTCTCTGACTGGTCAGTCATTTCTGATCTTCCGTTCACCCTCTTGGTTGTTTGTGTCCAAGAGCATCTTTGATACTCATTCTTTTGAGCTACATTTCCTGTAAAAATTTAAATTCCAATTCCACTGTTCAACTTATTTGCATTCCTCCTCAACCTGGTATCACCTGCACACTTACCAAGTGTACAAGTTACTCCCTCTGCTAAACTGTTAATGAATAATTAAATGCTAAGTATTATTAAAATTTTAATTAAAACATTACATGACACCCAGGAGAGTCTCCTGGTCAACCACAAGTGGTACATGCCTTGCAATTTGACAGTAGTTGTAATAATGAATTATTAAGACCTATTTTCTAAGTAAAGTTTTCCAGACAGTGGTACACACCCCTTCTAATATTTTCACTCAAGCCGTATTTATTGCTTTGTGTCTGTGGCAAGTTAGAAGCTTGTTCCGTAGTTACTAGGATTTAATATAACAACAGCTGGAAGCATATATTATGATAACTGGCTGGGCTGTGTCTCTAAACAATACTGGATGTGGTCCAAATTTGCCTGCGTTCTCTGATGGTTGTTGAGAGACCAACAAACCACAGCCTGAAATCTCTTCCAAAGATCATGTGTTAATAATAGACGTCTCCATTTCAGTTCTCTCTTTTGGTTTCAGAGCTCTCCCTTCTCTTCAGTGGCTCAGTGACCAGTAGTCATCACAGTGAGCTAGGAAACTTGTACTCTGTGGGCTCCATCACTAATAGACTGGTTTGGCCAAGCCATGCTGATCTTTTATAATCTAGCACAACACTAAGGATAAGAGAATGAATACTGGTAGTTACTTGTTTTTTTTTTTTTTTTTTTTTTCCACATTAAACTTCATAGATAGTCTTATGCTTAGTATGAATGAGCTGAATAGATTTAATGCTACCTAATCAAGAGTGTTTACACCAGGTAAAAAAATGGGAATGCTTTCCTTTTCTTCCATAGGAAAGATCAACTCTTCTTCAGCAAAAGACCAAATTATGGCCCAACTCTGTATCTAGAGACTAATGAATGTGGTTATGATACAAAGAAATCATCTGCACCTTACAGCTGGAAAATGCTTGTTTCTCATATACTAAAGTATACTACATATACTACTACAAGTATTTTGCACACTGATTTCCCAACTAGGGGAAAAGCAAAAGCCGCAATAACTACTGCTGTCCACAGTGAATGTTTTTCAGTCAGGGCAGTGTCAGAGCATTTCATGTGAGTGCAATCAGAAGCAATCCAGGAATTCAGAAGACCAGGAAACAGACAGCTGAGGACAAGGAGAGCGTGGTCTGCCTGAAATCTAGCTGCTGTCAGGTAAGAAAGATGGTGAGACTGGGAGGAAGAAGGAATAGAGAAAATGCAATGTGATGCTGAAATCACACTATTGTGCTGACCCTAAGAGTGATTCACTGAGCTCCTCTGTCCTCCATCAGAGAAAAGAAGCAATAATCAGAGAACGTTCAGAATTTCTGTCCGTGAAAAGGCCCAAGCCAACTGTTCTGCTCTCATCAGTACGCTGCTATAGGAGCTAACTACAGACAGTTCTGGGAAGCAAGTGTTACTGTGGGCAAAAGGAATGAAATCTGGTTAAAATTAACTTTTGTTTCCACTACTGTGAGGGGAAAAAAAAGAGAGAAGGGGCATTTGACTGTTGTCTTTTTGTCCAGAATTGTTATTGCAGATGTGACTATGTAGTTACACATACAGTAGTTAAAGACTCATAAATTCTATTTTGAAGGTCAAAAGCCACTAAAACTTATTATAGTTTTGATTGTGATTTATAGCTGCAGAGATAGGATGTTCTACTCAAGCCAAGGGAAGCTGCCAAATGCAACCACACTTCGATAGGCACAAAGTACCCTTTGGAGGAATTCCTGGTTTTGCTTTATCATAAAACATCCATCAAATTGTAATCACTTCACTGTTGCACAATAAGTAGCTTTTCTAGGTTAAGTAAGCCAGTTCAGTCCTTCTCACCTAATCTGTCCAAAATTTACACAATGGGTCAGACCCTTCTGTGGTTCTCTTAGTTCTCCTTTCTGCTCTCCTCTCCTCTTTTTCCAACTGATCATGCTCCTAATGTTCCTTCATAATTCATCACAAATGTTACTCATTTTTATGGGTTTTGTATTTGGCCTCTATGAAGTTGGTGTGTGTGTTTGTATCAGTATGCATATATATACACAAGCAGGTAGCTAAATCACCTTCGCACCTCATAGTGACAGTCTTAGGAGATTAAGCTCTGTATACAATGAAATATTCCTTGTGGTGAAGAATGATTTTTCACTTGTTTAGCTCCTAAGGCATAATGGCTGTGTTTGCTAGCGGGCCAGCTGACTTGCTAATTCATGCTTGGATGTTTTGCCAACAAGCCTTTGTATTTTCCATCACCAACTAAAAACCAGTTCAGTCAAGGCCTGAAACAGTTGCACACTTATTGAACATAATGAAGTGATGGTTTTACCAAAATGCAGTGAATTACTCTCAGAATGGCAACAGACTGTTTCTAGGGAGTAATAATCCAAAACTTTAATGGGTATGGCTGCTTCTTCATTGTGATAAGCCCTCAAAAAAAAAAAAAAAAAAGGCATTTCAAAGTCCAGCTTGCATTTTGTCGTTAAAAAGCACTACTTAAATATATTCAAGAAGGCTACTTGTTTGTATGCTGATGTAGGTGGGTTTTTTTTTTCTTTCTTCCAATAGACAAAATCACAACTCGTGCTTTATAGAAATCCTCTCATTTGTTGATGAAGCCAGTGCATGGGAGTATTTGGGTTGAACCTTTTGTGGTGCTTAGCTGCTGATACTTCATGGTAGAACAAGCCGCGTTTGATATATAAAGCTAACTACCCAGGCTCAGGCTCCCTGCTTCTTTCCTGGCAGAGAATCTGCAAATGCACACACAGAAATGCACAGCTGTAAGAGTCAAATCTAGTTTTATATCTCTTCCACTTCTGAGTAAGCCTTCCAGATTATGATATGATACCCTCCTACTATAGGCAAGGGGAACTCAAAAGTAATTAGTTCTTAGAGTGTCTTGGTCTGTGTAGTTTTCTGTACTCTTTTGTGTTTTCTTTCTCCAGGAACTGAAGGAAAACTGATGACATGAAGAAAGTGTGAAAGAAATGACCAATAATTCTATTCTCGTACTCCATCACCAATTTGTAAGAAGGAACATAATGAAAGTAATGCTTGAAATTAAAGACGTATGAGACACATTCCCAATATTTTCTGAAGTATGTCCTGGTTTTAATTAAAATGTAAAGTGTACAAACTGAAGGACTTGCTTTTCTGCCAGGAGCAGCTGCCTTGTGCAACCTTTCTTACCGTGGACATCAAATGTCAACTGAAAAAAATGTTTTGTTCTTGTATTGAAACTCATACAGTTGGAACCTTTATTGCAATTGGAAACATAATGTAGAAGTAGAGGGCAATATTATGTTTCATGTATAATTAGTTTGCAAAAAAAACCCATAACCAAGGGACACGTTTTTGGTGGAATAACTTCACACAATAGAAGCAGAATAGTGGATCACATTCATAGATCCTTCTTGCTAAACTCCATGACAAAGTAAATGAACATTTATATAAAACTGCTATAATAGTTGAAGCTTGAATTAGAGAGTCTGTAACCTTTGTTTGTGATCATAAATTAGAGAGAAATCCTGCAGGCAAAATAAATGCAACACTAATTAAAAAAAATACAACAACAAAAACCAACAAAACCACCAACATTAAAAGTCAACAGATACAACCCATCAAATAGTGAAAACATTATATTGTGTACCTAACATTAATCACTTAGGATGCTATAGTACAAGTTGTCTCCAACAATTTCTGTAGTTACCTCACAGGTTAAATGGACACTTACACGTGGAGTTTGGTCATATAAAATACAAAGGTATAAAAAATGGTTTCAAATACTAAAGCTGACTAAAGTCAGTGTTTCTTTCGTTCTCAAGCTACAAAGTTTTTTTCCACTGTTTCTGGGTGAAGGGCTAATACTAGGGGCAAGCCACTGAATCTGGCAGGTCATAACAGTTTTTCCAATGAATAACTTGGGGCAAAAAAAACATTCTACTCTTGTAGTTGTAACTTCTAGCAGCTGTGCACCAGTAGGTTACAAAAGGGATCTAAATTTTAATCACTTATGTCTTAGATGCTAAAATAGTGGTATGTCATTCTCAGATGTGGAACTGGCACAAAAAGCACTGAGCATCTGAGAGATGTCATGTGCAGTATGAGCCTTTTTGTGTGTGTCTAACCCCGGCTCAAGAGGGATCTCAGTATTGGGAAGTCAAACTCTGCAAGCAATGAGTGCCTCCTGCCTGTGTGTGTTCGGTTAGCCCTTTCATTTGCTGTCTGGATGAAAAAAAACAACACAGGTAATTTGGAGCTTGCAGAGGGGAAGAAAGGAAGGAGGAGGAAGCCTGGACTTGAATATTTGCAGGTTTCACTGAAACCAGTGAGAGACAGAAGCAAAAACCTGTGGGAAAAAACTAAAGCAACAGAAACTCAAATATTTTTTCCTCAAGAAAGCAGAACTTCTGACTTACCTAAGAATCTATTTTAGTTCTTGTATTAAAATTTCACAATGGTTTGTGGTTCATTACTTTTTTTCCTTTGTTGACTCCACAAACACTTCACTCTCCATGATGAAAATGAAGAAACTTTCAGATATTTATGACATGCCAAAGATAGAAGGTGCTGTCTTGCCCATGAGTGTTTGATAATTATGAAGAGGCATAGGCTGGGGTACCAAGAGCAGTGTGCTTACAGTACCTTAAAGCAACCTGATGTAAAGGTCAATGCTGTACTCTTTGCAGTATTCAGGCAGTAACATTCCCTGGAGTTACTGATGCTCTGAACAGCATTGTTGGCCAGTCACTTAAACATTCATCTCCTATGTGCATAAGAAACTGCACTCCCTGCTTCCCAATTCCTCTTTAATGCAACACTGCAGGAAGTTAGAGTCTGGTGTCAGGACACAGCAGCACACGGGTTTGGGAAAAAAATATAAACTTTGCAGATTTGTTTCTTGGGTCAACAGCTCTTAATATTTAGCAATCTAGAAATAAACAACTAACTTACGTTCTATCCTGTTTTCAACAATAACAAGATAAATGATAGCTGGACATAAGTTTTTGGAAGATGAATTCAAATATAATTGTAATGACAGCAAGCAACGTTTTAGAGCAGAAGCAAATGCTATGCATGTTGAAGGGTGTGTGGCATCCTTTTTCTCTTCGATTACTGAGACTTGTCCTCAAGCTAAGGTCCCTAAAATAAGTCCCCAAGATTAAGTGTTGTAAATCTCTCCTTCTGCCTTTCCTTACCATTGTTTGTAGACTTCTGTGGCTCAAAAACTGGAATCACAAAATCTTGTGCTTGGCTGCTATCAGATTGGTATGTGTGCTTGTGCAGAAGCATATGTACCTGTATGCACAGGTAGGTAGATCAATACATAAATGGCTTCTCGGGAAGCAAAGAAACAAGATCAATGAAGAGCTACAGAGTCTACACTAAGCTGAGTTTTTTTTCTGAGTTAAAACTTGGAAGTATAGCTCGTATTGTAGAGCTAAGTTCAGGCCAGTCATATTTACTAGCTATGAAACTATTACTCTCATTTTTCCCTATTTTATGAGAATAAGAGAGTCTTTTTTTCCATGTATATAGTAACTTTTTTTTTTTTAAAATAACCTCTCATTTCTATTTTCCTCATGTAAATGTCTGCTGGGTTACTGCTCCAAGAACAAGAATATCTAATAGTAGAAAGCATAAATATACATGAAATAATAATATCTGACAAAGCAAAGACATATAATCTCCTAAAGTTTTATAATGTGCAGAAAGCCTGGGGTTGCCCGGTGTCATAAAGCATCCAACTTTATGAATGTATGTAATTAATATGTATAAAATTAATTCTCTCTCAAACAAAAGCCTACCGGATTAAGAAGCTATACAAATCATACAAACTGTGCAATTCATAGCATGTTTTGATCACTTAAATAATTATAGGGCTGAGAAGTACCGCTTGATTTGTTTTGGGTGACCTTATCTTGGCAGGATGTACGAGTTAAATTAAGATGAAAACAGATGACAGTTCACATGTTGACATTATAAACTAAAAAGATTCATAGCCTACTTGGATTTTCAGATGTGAATGCCAGCATACACAATCAGTCAGCATACAGGACTGCATGTGTGTAGCATACACATATATATGTTGTCTCAGCATCAGCAAAAATTAAGCTAAGGAAAAGCAAAGTCAAAGGAATGCTGTCACATGAAATCTCGTCTACGTTCAGGTTAATAAAACAAGTAAATGTATGTGCAAGGCTGGTATGAACTGGGAAGGTTTCCATTCCTCAGTCCAACTTTAGGATAAAGCAGAAACTGAGTCCTGCTCTGTTAGAAACCCCAGCGTTTCAAGTTCTCCAGCAGTACAAGAGAAGCTAATTAACAAAAACCAACGGACAACGAAAAGAAGCCAGATAAGCCATAAATATCTGCAGGTATAAGCACACAGCAAGCGAGATAATGAAAAGTTAGCCAGATTTACCGTTTCAATTATCCAGCTGGGTGGGTTGGTGGGGCTTGGATTTTGGGGGGGGGGAAACGCCGGGAGCCGTTTCCACGAGGACCGGTCCATGCGCATCCACTCCGGCGCCGCGGAGCGCGAATCAGCAGCCCCGGCTCCCCCCTCGCCAAAAAGGCGAAGAAAAAAAAAAAACGAAAAAAAAAAAATTAAAAACCACGAAGAGGGGAGGGGAGGGAAGGGGAGGAGGCAGCCAGCGGCCGGGCAAACTCTACCGCCTGCGCTCCGACGCCGCCCCGACAGCTCCTCTCCCGCTCCCCGGCCCCGGAGCGCTGCGGGAGGCGGCTCCGCGGAGAGCCGCGGGGAGGAGCGGAGCGGATCGGAGCAGCCGCCAGGGGAGGGCAGTGGGCTGCGGGCTGTGGGCTTCGGCGTGGCTCCACCCGCGGATCCCGGGTTGCCCGCACCCGCCGAGCCGGCCCCGGTGGGCCCCAGGGTGTCCGAGGTGGGGTGGAGGGGCTGCTGTGGGGTTGTCGTCTTCTCGGTCTGAGCCTTGCGCCGGGGAGGGGAGTGGGAGGGGAAGGTCTGCATCAGCCGCCCATCTTCTGTGGGGTTTGGGCTCCTCCGAAGTGCACGCTCTTGGGTGAGGCTGTTCTCCGAAATGTTATGGCCAGGCTGCGAGGAAGAGTTGCTAGGCTGCGTGTGATGTGGCGTAGGGGTGGACAAGGATGCGCTAAGCGCTTCTGCAAAGGCAAAAGACCAGCTGGCAGAGCAGCGTGTTTGGACGGGGAGATTTTTGAAGTGAGTGATACCTTGCTGCTGCTCAGATGTGCTTGAGATGTAATCAGCCTGCTGTCAGCTGCACACCTTTTCCGTCCCTTTGCTCTCTCCTTGGCATGCAGCACTGGGCCTCCCAGCTTGACACGTCCCTGTGGATGCTTCTAGTCCATCATCCCAAAAAGCTGAGAGGTCACGGATGACCTAATTGCAAGCAGTACTTTCTGCTCCTTTTTCAAACGCTATGTGCAATTTACTTTCCTCATGGATATTTACCTAGGTACTGAGTGATCCTAGGTGCTAGTTAGTAAACCATATGTGCCCCTTTTTTGGCTCACGAGGTTTGTTGTTTGCTTGGAACTCTGTTTATACAAGTCTTTGCTTTGGAAGGAAACCAGAAATGTGTTTTGGTGAAACCAGCCCCTATATACCATTGCAAACTTTGATCCCACAAATACTGTAAAAAGGTGAAAGTTCTAGGGGTTCTTTTATGCCTTTGACTATTCAAAAAGGCAAAGGAAAACGTAAGTAGATAGCAGCTCTAACACCTACCTGCATCACACAGCCACATTCTAGTTCCATAGGTCTCTTTAGAGGTGGTATCCCTGGATCATTTGATGTCTGCCAGGATCTGAGGAGGCTGCTTAGAGCTGGTATTCTTCAGCTTTTAGCTAGTTTTTTAGTTCTAGTTTTATATGAAGTTCTAGTTTTATATGAACTGAATACCTTTTTTTTCTTTTGCAGGTTATGACACTACTGAATAAAGTCTTCTCCTCCCCCAGCTACCAGTCAAGTGTATCTCCTGCTGTTGTTTGATTTAATGAACAAAGTTTTAATTATACCACAAGTGACTTAGAAATAGCAGAGGTTAAGCAAAATGGTCCTTTGTCTATTGCTGCTGATGAGTAGGAGCTGACCATGCGTTAACCTGCGTTTGCACTATCGCCTGCTTCTGGCCTTAGATCAATGCCATTACAGTCGGTCTAGTGGGGGATGTGAAAGTGCCTCTCTAGAACCAACAACTTAGTATATGACCTTCTGCAGCACCTATAAACCTTTTACAAAGATTTTCTCCCAGGGAAAACTGCTCAAGTGACATTGACGGTGGCAGAAATTCTCTAGTGATTCCCAAAGCGGCGTGCAAGGGCACTAGTTGTCACAGTCTGAGCAAGTGACGTCTCCAGCTCCTTCTTCAAATACCTCCTTAGGACCTCTTGCTTCCTGTGGTATGATGCTTGTGACACAGGTGGGAATTGCGCATTTCTCCTTTGTGCTTTGTGTGTTCTTTTGCCTTCAAAGCGTGGCCCAGCCTGAGATTGCACATTTGAGCAAAGCTGCCCCCTACCCAGTACAGCGTCACCTTGACCAGCGTGTGTGTCTCATGGCAATAGCTTTGATGGTAGCAAGAAGGGGCTGTTCTGTTTTGATTATAATAGGTAGCAATCTAAAGCTTATTTTTGAGAGCATATTTCTTGTTGTGTTCTTTTACATAGGAGAAGTCACACTGGGTCAGGCACAAAGTCCTTCAAAGTCCATTATCTCCTCTCTGAGGAGAGCTGGTAGTCAGTATGCAGGAAAAGGGCATAATACTGGGGCAAACACAGAATGCCTTGTCCTGGTACACCTTCTCATCTTGCTGAAGCTTACGCACTAGTCACTTTTTGAACACGTTCATGCTTTTGGTATCCACATTGTCCTTCTAGCAAGCTGTTCCACAGCAGAGCTAGCTACTGGACTTATATAAAAAAAAAGCCCTTCTTCGTTGTTTTAAACTTATGTTTTTTGTTTGTTTGTTTGTTTTCTTCTGTTTCTGTGTGTCACACATAGACAAACAGCTGTGGCACTTTTTTACTATTAGATAAAGCTATTTAATCCCATTAGAAAAAAAAATGTAGGTCAGTGAATGGGTAATAGCTGCATGCAGGGCCTTTACTTTATGCATTTACTAGGGGAAGAAGGCCCATACTTCTTATATACTTAGATCTCAAGTTTTTTGAGCCAGTCTTTTTGCTCTGAATTTCCATAGTGCCTATCTCATTAAAGTCTTGATCCTGGACTTGAGCTGCAAGACAGCATGACAGCACAGATAATCATAATGATGGATTGTTTGAATGATTAGTAATAAGCAATTAAAACATTGGCATGGTGGCTGGGCTGTGAATGCAGAACACTGATGGGTTTTGTAACATAACTGCATGCATTTCAGTCCCTTTCTGAGCAACTTTATGCAGCAAAACATCTTTATTAGATGAAAAATAATATAAAAAACAGATTTCTCAAATTCAAGACTGCACCTCATTTTTCCAAAGAGTGGTCATCTCCAGCAATGAGATGGAAGTCCCAACTTCTTCTTGAACAGTCAGGGTTAGTTACCAGCATGTCAGAAATTTGTTCTGAGACAATTCTCCAAGTGTCTGTGGTCAGGAGAATTCCAAGGGGAATTTCTGTCCATTTTACCATAAACTCTCCACAGACTACATTAAATTGGAAACTATGGGTCTGAAGACATCACTAAGGCTGTGGAAGATTGGCATGAGTGAGGGTCGCTCGCCACTTCAGAAGACAGCCTTTCTCGCCTCTTGCATCTTTCTCACCTCAGTGCATGCAGAGCCTGGGGATGAGATGTGAGTTATGGAATTATTTCCTGTGCATGCCAGCTACTGGCCCTTTCCTGCACCTAAGCTCTGCTTCCCCAGGGCCAATGTAGTGGGTGATAATGAACTGGACTGTGAATCTGGTGTTGGAGAGGTTGGGACAGGGAATCCTTGTTTATCCCAGTGTTTGAAGTTCCAGTACCCAGCCATGAAGTCCAGGTTGCTTTTCTCTTTCTATCTCTGCAAACCGTGCCCCACATCAGTATGGAGTGAAGAAAAAAAAAAAAAAAAGAAAAAAAGGAGATTTGGAGCTGAGTTGTAAGCCACCATCCTTTGTAAGCTCTCCTAGCTCCTGAAAGCAAGAGACTTGATAAGTCTGAAAGTCTGGGGCTTTTTCATCATGTTTAAATCACCCTTGTGCAATAAATCAGGTGGACAATTTCCTCTCCTGTGAGGGATTCCCTTGTCTGTGGGGTCTGGTTTTTCTGAGATGTTTATTTCTTAAGGGACATCAGCTACTCCTTGCTGCTTGCCTTAGTTGTTCCTTGCTGCTTCATTGTTTCTCACTCACTAGTGTCAAACTGGTGGCTGGGGTTTGCTGCCTGTCTTTCTTTTTCTTTTCCTGGATTGTATCCACATGTCTGAAGATTAATGATGTAGAGATTGTGTGCTCTTTTTTTTTTTTTCCTCACACACTTTCTCCTTGCCAGGTATGGGTTTGAAAAAAGAAAGGCAATACCAGATGCTCTGGAAGAGCATGTAGCATGCTGGCAAAGCTCTCAGTTCTGTGCTGCAGATGGATTAGGGAGTTAATGGATGGCTAGTACTCCCTTCTTCCTCCTCAGTTCATGGTATGCCTGTGCAGATTTACAGGGCTGTTTTTCCAATAATCAAAGCAAGACCTGAGCATGGAGATGAAATTACCATTGTAGCTTAAGTTTTATCACACTCATGGGTGTGATGGCAGCCTGTGCTAACTATCAGTCTGAGACGAGTTCAGAGGAGATCCCAGGCCAAAATCCACTATGGAAACTGGCTGCCTGTCGTAACAAGCTGCTATGTGCTGTAACTAGGTATTTGCTGCTTCTCCTGGTACCTCCTTGTTACCTTACCTCTGCTGTGCCATCCCACCACTGCCTGTCAGTATGAAGCCAGGGTAACACAGAAGAGCACTACTGAGCTTTCTACAGAGTTTATGAAAGGTAAGTGTAAAAGTTGATGCTCAGTATCTAAGACCACACTGCCTTGGAGAAGAACCTCTTCTATGGCAGAGATTTATCAGGGCAGCAGCCCAGCATCACAGGGGTTTGAGATCTCTAGTTGACCATCCCCTCCCTTTAAAAATCCCTGTCATCTTTTGCTGCCTTTTCTGAGCATATCTGACCGTTGTGCATATCCTGACTAGCTTATATGGTGTGAGGGGACACTTGAATCACTGTGACAGTGAGATGCAGAGCAGGCTCAGCTCAAGGACTGAACACCTCAGAGCAGTGCGCAGGGGCTCCATGAGTGGTTTGGTGGACAGGAGAGGTGAGAAGATGCTTGCTGAACCTGCAGTACGGCTGCCAGTGCTTGGCATCTGTCATCTTTGGGAGCTGTTGTTGCTGAGTCCCAGGATGACCACAGGACTGATGCCTCATAGTCCTTGCCTTTTCTGCTTTGCTATAAATACCTACATGTTTGGGATAAAATATGGCATGAGGATGCCTGAATAACCTTGGTTAAATGACAGGGGTTATGATGTTATTATTTATATCACCATGTGTAAAGAGCAAGGAATTTAGCCGCGTTGACTCTGCCTTGCATAGCCGTCACCGTGCTGTGCTTTGGTGTGCCCTTAATGAGGGTCAGTGGAGCAGGTCAGTGGGGGCATTGACAGACCATCTGTGGTATGCAATACCAGGTGCTCAGCATCTCTCAAAATCAGGCCACTTGTTTGCATCCTTTAATTAAAACACTCTCAGCTCCCTTAAAGTCTGACTATTAAGTGAGAATGAAGACTGCTACTTAGGAAAACAGCTGATTATTTTTGCTTAATGAAATGCATGTATCTCATTGCTGTGTGTCTAGATAGGGGAAAATGTGAAAATGTTTACCCTCTGTAAATAATACTTACACTCAATGTATTCAAACCTGCTCTCATCATAGAAGCCATTGGATAAAGCTCAAGCATGCCCCACAGCAAATTTAGCATGGTATATAGGACAAGTCTTGGTGGGTTACTCATATCCAGGGAAAAACAGAGAGGCCAAGACTCCATCTTGGAAAAGGGAGATGCTGCAACTTCTGTGAAGAGAGAGGGGAAAAGAAGATATACAGCAGCGGGTAACTGAGGAATAGGAAAGGGACTGAGACTTGAAAAAGCATGGATGTTATCTCATGAGGTACATGAAACGAGGAATGAAATGGCAAGTCATGCAGAAAGAACACATGAAATGTACTGTTAACAGAAAAGTTCATTACAGAGTTTCCTAAGTGTGAAAACTCAATATGACACACAGCTGAAAGGGAGGACAAGGCTCCCTGAATGCTGATACCCTGATTTACAACTAGATTATGTCAGGGAGAAGATTAATCTTTCTTTCTTGATTTAGTAACTTCCATTCCAGTTGTCCACTGGGTTTTTAGAAGATTTCTTCAAGCCAACATGTATCAGTGTGGATATTCATGTACAGAGAAAGAGAAGCCAGCAAAATCCATATGCTTTCCTCCTTCTTCCAAAAGTGAGGATGTCTTCCACATTTCAGTTTTTTTCTAAAGTCTAGAGACTATGCAATACAATTCTTTATCTAAAATGATAGCAGCCTAGGAGATTAGGTGGATAAGTCAGTCTTTCGTAACTACCAAATCTATTCTTTATCGAAACAAAGAACATAAGGGTCTGAGGGACCCTTTAGATGAGAGCCACTAGAGAAGTCTTGATCGTTTTCACTGCTAAATTACTAGCTACATTTATCAGACTACTTCTTTGGGCAGATTGTTGTCTCTAGGAACGCATGTTTTTATCTCCCGGAAATTATATTTTCTGCTTGGCTGGGTGCTGCTGTTCTGTCAGCTGCTGTGATCATGCTTGCACATGCACACGCTCTTGTATCTGAACAGTATGCAACTGGAAACCTATGCGATTCATAAGAAAAAGGAGAAAATGTTAATTGCAGGGCAAAATGGTACGCATCATGCTTACAGCTACATAGGTAATAATGTCATTACTTAGAACATCATTAAAATGTATCTGATATCTCAAACTAAAAGGTCTGCTGTAGGGTATAACACAGTAATATAAATAACAACTTCAGTCCTCAGCTCAGCAGTAATAGTAAAAAAAGAAGAGTATCTCTTTTTCCCCAAAGAGAAATGCCTTGCACAAATACTGATCATGGGAACCGCTGATGTCATTAGTGCTTGTAGAGATGTATCAGTGTTGATAAAAAAACCAACAGTAGCTGTGGAATAACTTCTGAAAATGGCAAAAGAAAAGCATAGTGTCTATTTAAACATGTGCCAAAGTGCCGGTGACAGAATTCAGGTCTGAAGAGGCAGCATTCATTTGAGACAAAATATATTTCATTCTACTTCAACGAAATCTGAAGCAATTTTAGTTGAAGAAAAGGATATGGACTAGCCCCTGCTATGTTCCACTTTACCGTGCTTTCTCCTAATTTCTCCAGACATTACATTTTTTCTAATCTATTCATCTTCTGTTTATAAGGTGTGTTTTAATTTCCTGCCATGTTGTATAATTTCTTTGATTCTGTCCTTTTAGTGCATCCTCCTTTCTTATTTCTATTTACTTTGATTTTTCCTTTTTTTTTTTTTTTTCCCACAATTACTTCTATTAAAGTTTATCTTGGAAGCCTCAACTGAAGACAAAGGGTCCATTGTGCAAGGATTGCAGATACTTACTATTGGTAGGTGACAATCTCTTCCAATTGTATTAGATGAAATAGCAAAGTGGGATAAAAGAGAACAAACACACTGTCACATGAGGTGAATTCTTAGTCTTTCTCACCTCTTGAAGCTCACTCATATTTATGTAAATAATTTGGTTACTTTTTATAGAAGGAAGGTTCAAGGCAGAGTGATAATAATAGAGTTCAAAAACATATGATGTACTGTATCAGATGAGGATAAGTGCTGTAGATAATAGAGAAAAGGAAAATTCCCACAATTCCCACCTACCTAAAATGAGGAAGGACCTCTATATTATCAGTGCTATGAAGCTATACCTTTACTCAATCAAATTCACATGCAAACATTTCAAAATCCTTGGGAAGGAGCATATGTAAGCAACATTAACTGAAAGAGGTAAACTATGTACCATAATACCTTTTGATGCTACAACAGTCTTTCACTTTGAATTTCTTAAGAGAATTTTATTCAGTCAGAATCCCATCCAAAAAGCCCATAGTTTCATTCCGTGCTAATAGGCTACCAGAATTATTTTGATAACAAACAACTTTGATCTTTGCCAACAGCAGTCGTCTCAATAAGCAGGCTGATTTTGTTCTGATTCAGATCAGTTGAAAATGTTCTGCTAAAGTCCATGGGACACAGTTGTTTTCACTAAGAAGTAGACGCTTTGTCATCTTGGAGATATTTTCAAAACTAAGGAGAGCTTGCCAAAGTGAATTACTGCCTTCTCCCTGGTGTAAAAAAGCAGGTCTAACAACCTAAATCTTATGAGTAGCCAGATCTGTTTTCTTTGGGAAGGAAAAAGTAGTCCCATCATTCATCAGGAAGGACAGAGAGGTAAATACTTAATCTTTTTCAAGATGCATTTACAAACCATGCTGGAGAAAGCAAAAAAGAAAGGCAAATAGTAGTATAGTAATAACTAATAGCTAAAGGAAAGCACATCTTCCCTGGTGGCTGAATAGTAAGTATGCATTTGTCCCAGTTATATCTAATTACTCTGTCAAGTTCAACATCTCTTGCTCTAAGGCCTTTTATACACTTTGCTGGACATTTATGCTGATTTTAGCGGAATAAGACCAAGAAGACCTTGCCCATGTATGGATCAGTGTTTGTCATTGTGGTGCCGCCAAGTGCTGACTTCGACTAAGATTGCAGGACTTCTCAAAAAAATCTTCATCCCTTTTCCTTATCCTTCTTAGTCCAGAAAGATACTGATAAATTTCCAAAACAGCCTCGCACTAAATCACAGTTCTCTTAAGGAGATCTTTGTGTGTGGTTTTGACTGACTAAAAAATAAATAGAATGCACCAGATAATATTTAATTTAAGATAAAATATCAGGGTTTGTTCAAACTTCTCAGAATCTTCCTATTTTCTTCTGCTTTGATTCACATTTAGAAAATTCCATGGGAAAAAGAAAAGCCCAGGGACATATTTATTGCAAAGGTTTTAAATATTCCATTATTAAACAACTAGACTGATTGCATTGTTCTTAAATAGAGTGAGCTCAGGTGAGGATATGGAAGAATACCTGAGACAAATATTCTAATGGCTTTGAAATAAATGCATCTTTCCATGACAGCATTTGCTTTTAAAGATCCCAGTTGCTGAAATAGCTTCTTGCATCATTAATGAGTAGTGTATAGCTGGCTGATTGTTCACCTCCTTTTGTGCAAGAACTTGGATTTGCTTTGAATACAGACTATGGAATGAATACATTTGAGATTTTAAATGTCCCTGCTTTCTGAAAAGCAGCTTTGTCGCCAAGCCACATTTCTGGAGATGTGTAACATTATCAGTTTCTTCAGTTTCCAGACTTGCAAAAATGTAAATCATATTTTAGGACCACCACCAATCTATCTTTATGTTTTACTCTGTGCTTGGATGAGCATACTCTTTCAAAGCTCAGATGAATTGGAGACTGTAAAATGCTCTTCTGAAAGGATATAAGAAAAGGCACTTGTGTTATTTTCTATATAAATCACTAGATTGTCTTTTTTATTTTTTCAGTAGGTGTTTCAATATTACTTTGTAAGCAACAGTGTGCTTATAATGCAGAAGTACTGTTTGTTAGTGTGTTTTCTTAAAAAATAAAAATCAAATAGATATCTGTTGAACAACCAACTATCACATGAGATCCCCAAGATCTAAGGCTGGTAAAATTCATGGCAGTTCACTACAAGTTCACTACAGTCAGACTTTCAGTTATTCACAAGGGGCAGAAACCTGCTAATGATAGTTGCGTTTCTCCAAAGTCATCTAGACTGGGGAAGTTACTGTCAGTTCTGCTTTTACTCTTAAAACCTTTTGCTGGACATCCATGCCTTTACCTATAGATAACCATCCCTCCTAAGTTTTTTGTCTTGCTTTATTCACCGTTGTGACTTCCCTATTTCTTAATAGATAGTGAGCTCCCTCTGTCACCGTGGAGCTTTGAATGTTTTTCTTCTATACATTTCCCAGAAGCATCCACTTTTCTACATTTTTTTCTCTCCATTTTCATTTGCAGTTTTTTTTTTTGTCTTTTCCGACTTGCAAACTCCTGCATGCATCCAAAGCCATTAGACATCCACCTGCTCCATCATAGAGAAAGATGCCTTTTAAAGCATGTTCTCTATAATTCCTGTGCTGTGAGTGCTTCTTACTTTCTCAGTCTCCGTTCTACTCCCCTACCTCTAACAAAACCTTTGCTCTTAACATTTAGTAGAGACAATCTTTCAAAATCGTTTTCATAGCCTTAAGGGTGTCTCTTGCATTCTACTCTCATTATGTCTTAGAATATTTAGGAGGAATTGTAAAATATGATTAGGTGTTCTGTCACATCCATGGTCTTAAGATTTATTTGATATAAGAGTGATCTGAGGCTCATTAGTTCATTCCTAACACAATCTGTGTGAAGCTCAGCTATAGTTTTCTTCAAACTTTAACCATTGTCTGTTTGCTGCTATTTTTTATGAAACTATCTTTGCAGAGAAAAAAGAAAGTCTTAGGTGAAAACCAAGATTCCTCCTAAGGGTATTTTTGCTCTCTACCAAAAATACTTGCAGGCTGGTTTCCTGAACATGAAAACTTCCTTCACCAATGTGTTGAAAGCTTTTTTATGAGGGAAAGTATTTGCAGTTAACAATAAAAAACATTAAAACCTATAAATACATTATTTTGAATTTATAAATTTAAAGCTTGATCTGCTTTTTGGGTTAGGAGGAGTTTGAGGCTAGGGAGCCAGCTGGTTTTCGTTGATATCAGATCCAACTGGGAAATAGCCAGGTGATTTCTATAAAGGGATAGAAAAAAGTCAGGTGAGTTCGGTAGCTGGAAGGAGGTGGAGGGTTGAAGTGTGGGCAGCCTGCCTTGGTCAGGTGAGTGGCTGGTCTTTGTGCTTCAGCAGTACAGCCTCTTCTAAAAAACAAAACATAAGCTGCAGCTCTAGCTTTTCTGGGCAAGCTGTTAATTTGTTTTGGTTCTCAGCAACTGAAGATTGAGAAGACCTGAAGCAGGAAGTTTACCACTGGTAACTGAAATGGTAGCATTCAGGCTGTAGGCAAAAGTTTTGATCTGTCAGATATTTGGTGAAATGGGAAGTACAGCTGGATTCACAGCACCTCTCTCCTTTCATCTGTTGCAACTAAATCAAGGTAAAATGATTTAAAACTTATACTTGTCCATCTTACTGAAGTTATGTGCAGGTGAGGTTGCTATATCTCTAGGTGCTGTCTTGCAGGGCTACTGTAGGGATGTTTTCCATGAACTCAAGGTGGTCTGGTGGCTTGGCTTTTTTCATCAGGGTCATATTGCCACTGTCTGGCTCTCAAGGCTGTTTTAAGTGATAAAGCGTTGATGGTTTTGATGCATGTTATGAATGCTTTACTTAGTGGTGAGGAAACATCTGATGTTATGATGTTACTAGTAGGTAACATGGTCTTTAATGAAAATATTCATGATGATAACATAGGAGAGATGAGTCCTACTGTTTTGTGAGTTGAAGCTTCATCTGAGAAAGACTTTGAATATGTGAAATTATATTTTACCATTAACCTTAAGACAATGTTTAGAATTAAAATATTCAAGTGCTTTGGTGTTCTGGGAAGATTTATTCCTATATTAACACTTATTATATGTTTTTTTTCCTATTTTTTTAAAGAGGAATGTGTGTGTATATACGTGTTAATCTCAGTCAAAACCCATGGTGGGGAAAAATGTGAACAGGTTAGAATATCATCAAGGTGTGGGTGTTGATTTTTTTTGTTGTTGTTGATTACTTGTGTGTGTGTGTGTTTTTTTTTCTTCTTTTCTTTTTTGGAAAAGTAGCAATATACTTTATCTCGTCTCACCAGAATCTTTGATAGAGATTAGACAAGAGCTCTGTGTTCCTTTTCTGTGTAGCTACTTGTGATTAACGAAATTCTACAGAAAGGCTTGGTAAGATTTTGATGAAGAGGCAAAAATTTCACCATTAGCATATTTCCACACTTATTTTTCCTAAGCAAAGCTATTCTGTTATAGTAACTTTTTCCAATACAAGGTTCAAAAAACACCCCAAAGTTTCTCAGAACAACACTTGAAGTATTACTGAGAGATTGTACCTGAGATACTTTTTTACTATAAAATAATCTTTTTAGTACTCATCTAGTTCTTCTTACTCTCACATTATTTCAAACTGACTTTCTTTTTGGCTTTCTTGAAGAATGTGAATGTGCTGATCTTTAAGATGGGCTGTTTATATTATATGGACTATGATCTATCATATTTTCCAATAAAGAAAACCTTTCTTTATGCTGAATATAAAGATGAAATGCTGCAGGTTCTGCAGAAAAGAGAACAAGAAATGCTATGTTTTTAGTTGATCTGAAGTTCATCAAATGCAAAATTGCTAGACTCCTGTTTTCTTTGTAAAGCTGTATACATGTGTATGCTGGATATTGAAAGTTACTACTTGCTGAGACTATATATGGGGTATACAAAATATCATTGGGATTTGTGCCTTTGACTTTGCAAGTTTCTGTAGCGGATGTTGAGTACCTACTTTATAATTAGTCTCTTAGACCCTAAAAATTGTATGTAAATATGCTTGCAGTGTGGATCAAAATATTGTGCCTTAAGCTACAATTAGAAATAAAAATCTTGGGGGATAAGTCTGCTGTTCCTTAATGGAAAGGTCAGAAGGGAATGATCATAGATGACTGTAAATATACTTGTTAACAAGCTTATTACTGTTGTGTTATTGTTTTCTAAACCCATTCTCATGAAAGGTGAGAAGAGAAGTGGTGAGAATGGAGTACTTTTTTTTCTTCCTTTTTTTTTTTCCCTGGAGTAAATTTAAGTGAGTCAACTACTTAATGAGTTTATAGCTATTATGACTACTTGACAATTTCCCCCTGCTCCTGACTCATTCAGGACAAAAACTGTGCTTTGGAGGAATAAAACATGCTAGAGAATTCTGGCTGAAATGTTAATATTTAAATATTCAAGAGTGTCTTAATTTCAAAAGAGCTGCAGATTAGTGGAATTCTACTTGAAATTAATTTCTTATAATTCAATATCTATTTCTGATGCACTACAGAATGTTGGTTGTGCATTGTGCACCCCCCCCCCCCCAAAAAAAAAAGGTACCTAAAACCCACAACAAACTAGAAATAGAAGAGTGACTTAGTGTACACTAAGTACAATGCAATGCTGAACATACTAACTGTACTGCTTTAAAACTGCTTTGGAAGTGGCTTATTTTTATAACCCAATAACATACAATGCTTATTTTCCAAAATTTGTTCTGCTTGCATTGTTCTAAATGACTCACGCATTTTCCCTTCAAAAGAGTGAAAAAACAATTCCTTGTAAATACCTTTCACTGAACAAATTTTTAGATATAAGTTGCAAAGCTTTCTTTAAGCACTTGACCAAGACTAACTAGCACTTGTTAGTACTGCTAACAACATTTTTCTAACAAAGGCTTAATAAATATTAACTGGGAAATTGGAGAATGTAAGTTATTTGCTTTATTGTGTACTACTAAGTAATTTTTCAGCTTTGGAGAACAGTCTGTCTTATAAACTTCAAATTCTATGTAACCTGATTTTTTTTTTTCTTCTTCCTCAGAACAATAGCTCACATGAACATCAGGGTCTTTTTTTTTTTTTTCTCTACTGATATCTATCAGATATTAACTTTTATTCAGGCTTACAGGATGCAGTCAATATGTTAAAATGTCTTTTAATATTAAATGTATGTAGCAGAATCTGCAAACTCACCTTTCTTTTGCAAGAGTAAAAATCAAACGATGATATTAGTCTTTTGCTCAAGGCTACAGCACTGCAAAAGGATCTTAGGAGGCTAAGATATTTGCAAAGCTTTTCTGAATGTTTAGAGATGGTCTCAGTTTATTTTTCTAATATCTGCAAATCTCAGTGTATCATGTCTTCATCCATTTTCCCATGTGCAACATTCACTGTACTGTTATGGTGTGCCTTCATGCCAATGTCTTGCCATATATGAAAAGGTCAATAATTCTTTCTGTGATACAAGTAAGAGTCAACATATTTTTTCTATAAATTCAGCAATATTGTAGTTGGACTCGATGATTATTGTGGGTCCCTTCTCGCTTGTATATTCTATGATGATTCTATTGTATCTTTCTACCAACCTCAGGCTGAGAGTGGAGTTGGGAATAGTGCAGGGAGCGTGTTGGGGTTGCTGTGGCCTCAGAATCTGAGGTGAAAGGTGAGGGGACTGATAACTGCAGTGCATGAGACTTCCCTGGGGAGCCTCTCTGGATGCCTGGTCCTGGACAACATCGTTGCCTGTGTTCAAGACCTTGGCAACACACGGTGACTTCTTGAAGTGTTTCTTATGTAAGTCTCTGCCTGTTGACAGGAGTGATAAGTATTTCAACTACTTTTTTCCTTCTGTCCACAAAACATGCTACAGCCAGAAGCCCTGATCCTGATCAGTTAATGGGGATCTTATTAGGATTGGTGCCTAGTGGCATGAGTGCCTACGTTTCAGAAAAACAGTTCAGCTTTTCAAAGCTGCTGTTCCCCTCTTACAGGAGGAATACTGTAGTAGCCAGAGACCACTCACTGAATACTAATGCTTGGAAGAAAAATAACTACCCTGATTTTTGTTTTATCCCACAGAGAAGTTGGAAAGAATTTGATTTCTGGGGAGGTGCCCTACAACCCCAACTAGCTGTTCAACTGGAGGAATTCACTGTGTAATTGTAATTCTGTAGCCTAGAGTAAATGTAAAATGATCTGTTGAACTTGTCTGATTTGGAAAGCATTTTTACTCCAGAAAGCCTCATGGCTCTGCAGATGATGATGTTTTGAGCAGGAATGGTAGTTACGGTTTATACAACTGATCTCTACAACAAAGTTTTCCTGTTCATTGTGCAGAATAATACCAGCAGTTAAGTACTGCATTTATTTTCCTCCAGGTTATGTATAATTTCACTTCTAGTTCAGTATCCTTGTTGTATCTGAAGTTATTTACAGGCAACTTTAAGGAAAGATAGCTAAAGCACTAAGCATAGTGCAAATTGAACAAATGTTATGATAATTTTAAAGGACTACAGAAGGTTTTTGAAACTGCAAAATGATTTTTACTTACAGTAGAAACACAATTTTATGTATGGTTGTCATCTTAGTAACTATTTGAACTGCTCAGCAGTTAATGCAGTATAAACCAAAGCTAATATCTGTTTTGGAAAACAAACAAAAAACCCAAACCACCAAACATTATTGGGAGAATGTAACCAAAATGAAATAACTTGCAAAAAAATTTGGACTTTTCTCTACAGACAGGAGACATCTCTTCCCTTTATACAACACGTCTCATTTGTGCTGCCTACTGTCCTTTGCTTTCATCTTACTGACCTCTGTGATAATGTACATGTGCCCTATAACGGTCCCAGTTGTAATGCTGTCTTTAAGACATAAGTAATTATGGCTTTGCCATAACTTGATAGTGAGTAGCCATAATTAAGATCCAGGTTTTGTTTCCTTTATTCTTAGATAATCTTTTGGGAACTATTTCTCAACTTCTGATTTTTCACTTGAAAGAGTTTTCAAGTGACAACAACAAAACTATTAAACCACGTTGATAGCTGCTGCATGTAATATTTTCCTTTTCTAATGGCAGTAGTATAAGTGGAAGTTATTGGTTCATTTTTTTTCTTCTAGTAAAAGAGATATTAATAAACAAGGAATATTGTAGATTGAATATGTAACAGCCATAAAAAAAAATCTAAAATAGAATTAACTATCATCCCAGATCATAACATCCTTTCCACAAGAGTATAAATAAGACAAACAAATCATCCTCAGAAGATGACAGGTAAGAGAAACATCCTTCAGAAGAAAAATCACTGGTAAAATTCCTTGTTAAATCCTGAGCAACAAATTGTGTGAGATCGGATAATTCTAGCCTCTAGATACTTAGCTCAGTGAGGGGGAAAACTGTACTGGAAAAACAATTTTTCTGGAGACTGCAGTGCCAAGATCTGTCTAGGAGTCTGGGCAGCAATGAGGTAAATGGCTTATCAACGTGACGTTGTTGTTGTTGTTTTTAAGTAAACAAACACTCAGATGGTGAAGAATTCTTCACTTCTTCCACCCCCCATTTCTCCTTCTCTCCACTGGATTGTGAAGCTTGGCTTAGATCATGAGATCGCAATATTTCTTGTGTGGTGTGGGGGCTGTATGAAGGAGAAGAGGGAAGTGAAGCACGGGGGTTCTATTTCAGGGCACTAGGTAGGAAGCCAGGGTTTGGCAAAAAAAAAAAAAAAAAAAAAAACACGTTCTTGGCTGTTTTTTAACTTTAATTGGAGAGGTATTTTATTCTTGTTTGTGTGTCAGTCCTTGCAGTATTTTAGTAATAAAGTGAAGGTTTGTTCCTTCACTGTGTTTCTTCTAGAGTTGTGTAAAATCCTGTAACATCAAGAGGCATATCAGCAGAAATAGCAGATCACTAAAACTGCAAACAACCTCTACTGCAGTTGAAATCCCCACTTTAAAAAAGCATACCATCCCTTTTCCTTGTGAACTGTCTTGCTTGCTGAATAAGCACTTCTGCTTTGTCCCAAGGGTCTGAGTTGCAGTTGCCTGTAATTTGATTGTCACTTGGGGAAAAGGAATACATACAATTTTTTTTTCTTTAAGTAATAATCACAATATATGGCTTGCAGTACATTACATACCTGACTGCCTCAGCATGAGGGGAAAATTCCCTTCTTCAGTGAGACAGATGCCATTTAGTATACACGTTTGTCATAAAGCAAAGGAACACTGTTCCAGGGAATTTTTTCTCTATTTTAGAATATTCATGTTTCTAGCAAAAACAAAATGCTGCCTACAATAAGGGAAAGGAAACTATGGCAAAAACTTAACTGCATCCCTATCTTGCTTTTAATTTAAGGAGTTTCATGAGGTAAAAGACAAACCTCTAGAGAGCTGAAAAAAGTGAAATAGGTACTTGGAGCCTTAAAAGGGAAGAATTTAGACTATAAACTCAAATAGCAGCAGTGTTGCTGTGCAAATACTATAGAGGCCAGTGTTGAGAAAGAAGGCTTTTCTGCCATGGATGTTTATAGTTTAGAGATTTGCCACTTGTATATTCAAATTTAATTGGCCACAATGAAATGCATTTTAGTTTCCAGCAAGTGTTTGCTGTACCCATTTACAACAAATATTTGTGGCTCTTCATTCCACATCATTCCTCTTTTAGTGAAATAGTCTCTGCACCCAGTGTCACTGCACCATTGGTAAGGTTATCACAGGTATTGGAATCATGAACTCTCAATCTGCTTGTAGTTTTAAAAAGGTATTTAATTTTGCTTAGCAGAAGAAAAACAACAGTTGAAGAGGTATCGAAGAACATGAGATAGGGAAGCTCATGGTAGTTAAAAACATTTATCACTTTAATGGTATTTTATTGTGTGCTCCTGCATCTGCATCAACAGGTTGCAAATAAAGCAAAGGATTTGCACGACATCAGTAATGCTTCCAGTGTCCCAGTCTTATTTCAAGCTGTGGCAAATAAAGCATAAATATTGCAGGCAGCAATTTTTTCTCGTCTTTTTCTCATTTAGTCACTTGTAAAACAGACTTAAAAGGAACAATGCTATGAAACCTGGCTTAACTGACCACTGGGGAGAGAAACAAAATGGAGTGGAAAAAAAAATACTAATGGATGTGGATCTGTGTTTTAAAATTCCAATGTATATTTTACAGAGGATTTTTTTTGTTGTTACAAAAGATGCTTCATGTATAATTCTTAATGTATGGAAAATATCACTTACGGAAATGATGGCTTGGTACTCCACCCATTACAAAGGTTTAGTGAGCAGTATTAACATTACAATGACCCCCTTTGTTTTACTGAGATCATAAAATCATGGAACCATAGAATGGCTTGTTTTGGAAGGGAGAGACCTTAAAGATCATAGAATCATAGAATATCCTGAGTTGGAAGGGACCCTTAAGGATCATCAAGTCCAACTCTTGATACCACACAGGTCTACCCAAAAGTTCAGACCATGTGACTAAGTGCACAGTCCAATCTCTTCTTAAATTCAGACAGGCTCGGTGCAGTGACCACTTCCCTGGGGAGCCTGTTCCAGTGTGCAACCACCCTCTCTGTGAAGAACCCCCTCCTGATGTCGAGCCTAAATTTCCCCTGCCTCAGCTTAACCCCGTTCCCGCGGGTCCTGTCACTGGTGTTAATGGAGAAAAGGTCTCCTGCCTCTCGACACCCCCTTACGAGGAAGTTGTAGACTGTGATGAGGTCTCCCCTCAGCCTCCTCTTCTCCAGGCTGAACAGGCCCAGTGACCTCAGCCGTTCCTCGTACGTCTTCCCCTCCAGGCCTTTCACCATCTTCGTAGCCCTCTTCTGTACACTCTCCAACAGTTTCATGTCCTTTTTATACTGTGGTGCCCAGAACTGCACACAGTACTCGAGGTGAGGCCGCACCAGTGCAGAGTAGAGCGGGACAATCACCTCCCTTGACCTACTAGCGATGTCGTGCTTGATGCACCCCAGGACACGGTTGGCCCTCCTGGCCGCCAGGGCACACTGCTGGCTCATATTCAACTTGCTGTCTACCACGACCCCCAGATCCCTCTCTTCTAGGCTGCTCTCCAGCGTCTTATCGCCCAGTCTGTACGTGCAGCCAGGGTTTCCCCGTCCCAGGTGCAGGACCCGGCACTTGCTCTTATTGAACTTCATGCGGTTGGTGATCGCCCAGCTCTCCAACCTATCCAGATCCCTCTGCAAGGCCTTTCCACCCTCATTCGAGTCCACAACTCCTCCAAGTTTGGTGTCATCAGCAAACTTGCTCAAAATACCTTCTATTCCTACATCCAGATCGTTTATAAAAATATTGAAAAGTACCGGCCCTAAAATGGAGCCTTGAGGGACCCCACTGGTGACCGCCCGCCAGCCTGACGCAGCCCCATTTACCATAACCCTTTGGGCCCTGCCCGTTAGCCAATTGCTCACCCATTGTATGATGTTTTTATTTAGCTGTATGGTGGACATTTTGTCCAGTAGGATCCTATGGGAAACCATGTCAAAAGCCTTGCTGAAGTCCAAAAAAATCACATCAGCTGGTTTCCCTTGGTCCATCATACGGGTGATCTTATCATAAAAGGAAATCAGGTTAGTTAGGCAGGACCTACCCTTCACAAACCCATGCTGGCTGGGACCAATGACTGCTTTGTCCCCCAGGTGAGCCTCAATAAGTTCGAGAACCATCTTCTCCATGATTTTACCAGGCACTGACGTGAGACTGACAGGCCTGTAATTGCTAGGGTCTTCTTTCTGACCCTTCTTGTAAATCGGCACAACATTTGCCAGCTTCCAGTCTACCGGGACCTCTCCAAATTCCCAGGATCGTTGAAAAATAATTGAGAGAGGTTCCGCGATGACGTCTGCCAGCTCTTTCAGCACCCGGGGATGAATCCCATCCGGACCCATGGACTTGTAGGGATCCAGGTGGAGTAGCAAATCCCGCACACGTTCAGGGTCGGTTGGGAATTTGTCATCCCCACCGTCCCGGTCCTCCAGCTCAGGGCACCCTGGGTCCCGAAGCCCATCATCGGCACTGAAGACAGAGGCAAAGAAGGCGTTAAGCGTCTCTGCTTTGCCTATGTCATTGTCTGTGAGGAGACCTTCCCTATCAAGGAGTGGCCCTATGTATTCTTTAGTTCTCCTTTTTCCATTCACATATCTGAAAAAGCCCTTTTTATTTTCTCTCACAGACACAGCCAGCTTCAACTCTAGGTGTGCTTTGGCCACACGAATTTTCTGCCTACAAACACGAACAGCATCCCTGTATTCTTTCCATGACACCTGGCCCTCCTTCCAGTAGCGAAACACTTTCTGTTTCCGCCTAATCTCCATTAGAATGTTCCTGGTCAGCCACGCCAGCCTCCTGCCCCGCCTGCCTGACTTGCGATATTTAGGAATTGCCTGATCTTGTGCTTCTAGGAGGCATCGCTTAAAGAATGACCAGCACTGGTGGACATCGAGGCCTTCAAGAGCAGTTTCCCAGGGGACCTTGCTGACTAGTTCCCTGAGCAGCCTGAAGTCCGCTTTCCCCATATCTAGGGATGAGGTTTTGGTGGCACTTTTCCTTCTGTCACCGTAAATTTTGAACTCAACCACTTCATGGTCGCTTTGACCAAGGCGGCCACTAATCACCACATCTCCCACCAGACCCTCTCTGTTTTCTAGCAACAGGTCTAGGAGGGCACCTTTCCTAGTTGGCTCCGTTAGCACCTGCACCAAGAAGTTATCATCTAGGTGCTTCATGAACCTCCTGGACTTGCTCGTGTCAGCCGTGTGGCACTCCCAGTTAACGTCTGGCAAGTTGAAGTCCCCCATAAGGACAAGGGGAGTTAATCTTGAGGCCTCTCTTAGTTCTGTAAAGAATAATTTATCGGCGCTATCGTCCTGGCCAGGCGGTCTGTAATAGACTCCCACAACGACATCCCCTTTATTCGTTCGTCCCTTGATCCTTACCCAGAGGCTCTCAACTTTGCCATCGCCGACCTGAAGTTCCACACAGTCCAGCCCCTGCTTCACATATATCGCCACCCCACCACCTCGCCTACCCTGCCTGTCCCTCCTGAAGAGCCTGTAACCATCTATCGCAACACCCCAGTCACAGGACTCATCCCACCAGGTTTCGCTTATGCCGATGATGTCGTAGTTGCGGGACTGGGCCAGGACTTCTAGCTCATCCATTTTATTCCTCATACTGCGTGCGTTCGTGTAGAAGCACTTCAGGTGCATCTCCTTACACTCAGCACCTTGTGGATCTGCCCGAAGGACCTCACTGGCACCCAGCCCCTCTGATTCTAGCGTACCTTCCCTTAGGTTTTCACCGGCGTGCCTGGTTTTAGCCCCTTCCCCCTTCGACTCTAGTTTAAAGCCCTATCTATCAGCCCTGCCAACTCCTGACCAAAGATCCTTACCCCTCTCCGAGAGAGGCACATCCCATCCGGTGCCATCAGGCCCTGTGTAGCATAGACCTTCCCGTGATCAAAGAACCCAAAGTTCTGCCGGTCACACCAGTCTCGAAGCCACGAGTTTATGTGAACAGCACGCCTTTCAGCTTCGATCCCCCCTATCGGAAGGACAGAGGCAAACACAACCTGCGTCCCTGATCCTCTAAGTAGTCGCCCCAAATCCCTAAAGTCTCTTTTGATCGCCTTCGGACTTCTTGTTGCTACTTCATCGCTACCAGCCTGAAAAACCAGTAGCGGGTAGTAGTCAGTGGGCCGTACCAGGCGCTGGACTTTCTTGGCGAAGTCTCTCACCCGAGCCCCAGGGAGGCAACAGACTTCTCTGCGGGTTGGGTCCGCTCGGCATATCGGTCCCTCTGTCCCTTTCAGAAGGGAGCCCCCCATAACAATAGCCCTTCTTTCTTTTTTGAAGGATGATGTGGCAATGCGATGTGTAGGTCGCCTTGTCTTAGGCGCCCCCTCCAGCTGGGACGGGTTTTTATCTACTTTGTCATTCGGATTGTCATGTTCTAGTCCTTCATATCGATTATTTAAGGGTAGATGAGAAGGTGAGGTGGGCAGAGAGAGGGCTCGCCTACCACCCCGAATAGGCACCTGCCTCCATTCCTCCCCTTGATCTAGGTCTCCTCCCGCTGCCTGGCAGGAGGAGGGAACCTCCGTTTTCTGCATAACAGGAGACGCCTGTGCTGTGGCAGGTTCGTGAGCCTGCCTCAGAGAGGGTAGAGTGCACCTCCACCAGTCAATTTCCATCTCCGATTCCCTGATGCTTCTGAGCCTGTTCACCTCCTCCCGGAGCAGATCATCTAGTTCCAACTCCCCTGCTATAGACAAGGATGCCACCCACTAGATCAGGTTGTCCAGGGCCCCATCCAACCTGGTCTTGAACATCTCCAGGGTGGGGCATCCACAGCTTCTCTGGGCACCCTGTTCCAATGTCTCACCACTCTGAGTGAAGAATTTCCTCCTAACCTCTAATCTAAATCTCCCCTCTTTTAGTTTAAGACCATTTCCCCTTGTCCTATCATTATCTACCCAAGTAAAGAGTCCTTCTCCATCCTTTTTATAAGACTTCTTTAAATATTGAAAGGCTGCCATGACGTCACCCTGGAGCCTTCTCTTCTGTAGGCTTAGAGAGCTGGGGCTGTTCAGCTTGTCTTTGTAGGAGAGGTGCTCCAGCCCTTTGATCATCTTTGTAGCCTTCCTCTGGACCTGCTCTAGCAGCTCCACATCCTTCTTTTGTTGGGGGCCCCAGACCTGGATGGATCTTTTGGTTAGGTGAAAATTTTTCAAAATAGTGGTGACAGCAAACTAGTAATGGAAATCTCTCTTAGCTGCCAGTTCACGTAGAAGTTAATTAACAAAAATCTCTTTGGTCCTAGATGAAGTTTCTAGTCATAATTGGGAAGAGAGAACCACCTGCAATAATAAATAGCCAGTCCCTGTTGTGGTAGGGTTTTGCTAGGGGTCAGTTAAAACTGTCTCACATTCTCTTAGTGTGTATTGGCAAACTGTGTAAGCTCAGATGTAGGAACAGCTGTGCAGTTGCTCTGTGCCCTTTCTCCTTCCTTCAGCTCAGACCTGCAGCTACTCCCCTTGGGAGTCTCAGATTGAAATATTTGATGTAATCAGAAAAACATGGAGACTTGGGGGGTGTTGAGCCTGGTATCTTTGTGACCTATGGAAAAGCTCTGAATATTGGTTGCTTTGGATCACTGTGTTTTGATGGATGTTTCTATAAGGATTAGTCCTTGTAAAAATCTCCTAAAGGTGCATTTATATGTCCTTTTGAAAGACCCAAATTCAGTTGGGGTATTCTCTGGTGGGAGAGACAAGGAAGAGGTGGTCTTGGAAGCTTCAGGCTTTCAAATATTTATTTTCAGATACGTGTTCCAAATTAAATGTGCTTATTAAAAAAGTTTCATTGATACTTCTAGGTATATAATGCAAATATACTACCGTGTAAACAATGTCTGAATATTTTGTATTCAGGTGTTGAAAGCTACAACTTTCAGAATGATGCAGAAGATTGACTGCATTGAGCAGTTTGATCAGCCTTGCATTGTTAAGAAGCTACAAGCCCACAGTTATTATTTTGGGATCACTAATTACTAGTCAGTCACTGAAAACTCAAAGCATGCTGTTTCTGAACAAACCAGCCTTTTCTTAACACTCTGTAGCAGAGGCTGCACTACACACTGTGATGGGTTATGCTACAATGCTTTTGTCTGTTTGCAAGAAAATGAGGGAATGGGTGAAGGACAGCCACCTTCGCAGGTGTGCTGTAAAGAAACAGAATGGAGAAAGGTCCATTCATTCATAGAAAAATGAGTGCAATGGCCAAGATAATGTGCAACGAAGAAGAAAGGAGATAAAAATTATCCAATTCTTCAAACAAGCCCAAAATATGTCAGCATAGAGAATGTTCTTTGAAACTTTTGGATATTCTTGACAACCATGAAAGTCTTCTAAACTTTTTCATCAAGTAGCTGAACTCACCATGTCAGTTTTGTTGCTAAACCTTCTCAGTGGATATTGTCACCAGCTAATTGTTCTGATTACTCTCTATCTGCATGTTGCTAAGCACATCTGGAGTACCACCCTGTTTATGAAGTATCTGTGGTACCTTGAAGGGTTCACAGGAGGCTTTCATCTCGTGTTTCGCCTTGGAGTAGGCTCTGCACACAGGAGCATGTTTTGTGTAAACTTCCTAAATTCCTTGCAATGCGTGCATATGTACACATGCATCTACAGATTTAATAAGTTCCTCATTTAGCTATGAGGAAAAACTAATAAGCCCATGTCTTGGTTGTCTATATCTGAAATCTATCATGCAGGGATGTAGCATGATATCTGCTTCTAAAACAGGAATTAAATCACTTCATCTTCATAAAAATCACACTACATAAGCGGCCAAAACTGCAATACAGTTTTCAAATAATGGCAAGGTCACCAGGTTGCAGCCACAGTGGCTGAAATAGCAGCTGCTGCTTTTTCACATATTGGCTGTGTAATGGGCTTGCGTCACTAATTATATAATGAAATAAATGAAAATGTCTGCAAGAGCTTTTGGATTTTCCTCCTTAGAATGTCAAAGGGTCATACAACTTCATGAGGGTAACCACTACCAATTTTTCTTCTAAGTTTAGAAAGAACTAGTTCTGTTGTTTGCAGGTAGTGCCCATACTCGAGATGAGGAAAACTATACGTATGAAACTGTGTTATGAAACACTGGTGTTTGGGCTGAATGATTGAGAAATATTGGCTGAGTGACTGAGTAATACTGGTATGTCTTGCTATTATGTACCACCAATTTGAACTGCTGTGTTCTGCTTTTCCTTTGGGCGTGAGTATGTCTTCAGGAGCAAAAATTTAGTGAGAAGTTCTTCTGAACTTCATACTTTGTTTCAGTGAAATACAAATTTGTAAACATGGAAATACAGGTAGGAAGATAAACAGCTGTATAAAATGGATGAAGATGGAACTTATCTGTGCTTGGAGCTGTTGACTGAAAATTAAATCAAGGTTTTGGAAGCCAATGTAGTTCAAGGTCAACACCCAGCTCTTTACTTCTGAGTTTTTTGAGTTTTTGGTTTATTTGCACTGAAGAACTATTTCTTCCTGACCTTAAATCTTGACCTCTTTTACCTCAAAGGTCACATTGTTGTTTAAGCCATTGAACAGTATGGATCACATTAATATCTATTTTTGTGTTGACATAAAATCACACTATTTCTCACTTTCTGTAGGATAGACTGAACAGCAATTTTACAAGTGTTAATGTTATCTTAGATCAGTATTTTGTGTGTCATTTACAGCAAGAAACTGCTGTGAAATCACAGTGTAGTCAAACTTGTTATGTTTGTTGTAATTTGAATTAGGTTAAAGTTTATAGTTAGCTGAGAAAGTACATTGCTTTATAACCTTTTATAATCCACCAACCATCTGAGTGAAAATCAAGCATGTTTTCCTACGGATGGACTGTTAGGTTAGCTCTAAATTTTGTTGTTCATCAATTTCTGTGTGCAATGCGGTAGTTATAATGGATTTCAGGCAGTTACAAATACTGAGGTGCTTTTGGTAGAAAGAAAAAAAAGATGCCCGTAGAACACTAATGTTGTTGCAGGAAATATCATGTGCTCTAGTATCACTTATGTGAATAAATGAAGCCAGATCTTTACAAGCGTATATATTTTTTCCTGATACTACAATATTCTAAATGTGAAATATAATGTCTTGTCTGCATTGATCTTTTACTGAAACTGCTAAATCTACATCTCAATTGAAACTCTAAACAATTTTTTGTTATCTTCTGCCTCTGTTAAGACTATTTTTGATTGTCTCTTAGAGCATTTTTCTCCCCGGTGTCCCCAGGTATGGGGTTGGGAGGGATGAGGGAGGATCCTTGACACTGACGAGTTCTCATGGTGAGAATTTACTAACATCATATAATAATGACTAGAGCTAGTCTTCTGATGTTTGGTGACTGCAGCTTAATTTGCATGAATAAAAATGTTGTTTCCAGCTGTGTGTGCAAGTGCAGTGAGCTGGAGTCTTGGCCCTGAGCAAAAACTTAGAGTTGCCGTGGAGATCTGGATACTCATTTTTTCTTTCTTTACTGTAACAGAACTTAGATATTCGAATCCCCTGGGTGGCTCTAAGGCTGTTGCATCGCATGGATGTGCACGTGAGCACCAGATCTATTTACATTGTATTTTTCCTTCTTGTTTAGGAAGTCATCTTTTCTGGTACTTGCTGCTGTAACTTCATTTGTCAAGTTAATTTTATGTAGCTGTGAAATACCTTGGTCCTCTTCCACTAATGGTAATAACATATTCTGCCACTGAAGTCTAATGGAAATTGAAATAAACTATTTTTCCCTTTTATTTTTTTCTCCTCATCTGCTTGTCTTATGAGCTACAAATATGAGGAAGATCTCGTTAACATTAGTATTTTTTTTTTCAATGGAGGTGTCTCCCATTTAGATCTTAAGGCCATTATAAAGTCATACTGTTATTGGTTGTTAGGAGACCTTTTCACATGGTTTTTGATGCAATGAATTAATTGTCAGCAAACATTGTTGAATTCTCCCATCATGTTCCTAGAAGAAAAAGCAGGAGTGGACTTGCAGTGTTCTGTTGATGGCCTGAGACAAAGTTAATGAAGGTAGAACTTGTTTGAGTACCTTGAACTACGATGAGCAGTATTTTATGTGGGTATATGTTGTATGGCATACAGTGTTGAACTACTATTAATGACCAAAAACTAGTTTGAAGGTTTTTTTCTTAAACCATCAAAATTATTTACAGTTCTTGATCAGTGCAAGTAGACCCTATTGACGGATCAGAAAATTAGCAAGAGAATTGAAGGGAAAAATACTTCTTCCTAGAATCAAGTTTGAGACCATAGATTAAATATTTTACTAAGTGTTGCTCCTAAGCAAAGTTTTAATAAATGATTAATGTGTATGTATATCTTAGGTGTTTTTTGTACATTTTATTATGAACCTTCACTAGTTTGCTGGGATAGTGGTGTTTGGCAAAAGAATGTCTTAATTCTAACTTTCTTACATTTAAGGAATACTCTTGCTTTTTTAAAGTCTTCCTGAAACAATGAACAAAAAGTTCTGATCTTGAGCACAAGGTAATTCTCATCCCAAGGCTGAATGGTTGAATAGTCTTGTTTAGCTTGCTTTCTCATAACAGCTCCCCCCCCCCCCCATTTTGGTTTCCCTTTTCATTCTTTCTTCCCTCTTACTCCCTGGTGCTCAGATGAGAACACACAGCCCTTTACTAAGAGTGGTGAGAGAAAGAATTGTAATTACAGTAATGAAAAGACCATGTGATTTATTATGACGAATGATTGTCAATTTACCAGGAATTGTGATTTATTAAAAAATAAAAATCTGGTTGCATAATTAACAAATCTGTTGGCATAAGCCTCCTCCCATTCATGAGAGAGACCAAAATCCACCTTATAATCATGGCAAGGTAGAAGTAGTTACCCATTTCTACTTGGCATTGGCAACAAAACGGTCTGTTTTCTATCTAAGCCAGCTCTTGGACTGGCACAAATAAATTTAAAGTGATGATGAAGGATCAATAGCAACGCTATAGAATAAGAGAAAGCTATGTAAGAGTTTTCATCTTGAATAAGCATAAACCTTCAAAAAGAGCTTTTAAAGCATTGAATTAGCATCTTCTCAATTTGTTCATGTTTGGCACAGAATACACTCATCAATGTTGCAATAGTGTCGGTTAGAAAACACTTCTGCATCAATAAGAAGCATTAGACATTGTTCTATTCTAGCTTATTACTAAAATACTCCAGTTATAAATTGTCTGACTTCTCTTGAATGGAGAGATTTTTTTTTTTCTTCAGATGAGATGTCTTGCCAAAGTCCCACATTCTTGCAGTAGTCTCCAAGTATTTTTAAGACTTTCCTTAGTATATCAACTACAGCTCTGAGATGGTCAAAATTCTTTAAAGCTCAGCCTGAAAGTAATTGGTGAATCCATCATTACCTTGTTGTTTCCTATCTGTTGATTGTGCTCTGAGTCCCTTTCTCCTTTGAGCTTTCACAATGTTCACTGACTCTGGCATATTTAATTTGCTTTGTGAATTACATGTGACAAGAAGCACCTTGCTTACTGCACAGGGAACAGCCTGTGCTGTGAACTGTGGTGCTTGTCTGCTGCATGTGGCATTAATCTCAGCCACAGATACTTCTAAAAGTCCATGTAGGATTACAAAAGAGAAAGATTAATTGGGGAAAATATAAACATGCCTTAACTATTGAAATGGGCTTGAAGTATCACAACATAGAAATCAAAATGAGACTTTTTGGTTTTGTTTAGTTTTGTTTTGATGTATTCAGTCATTAGGTTTCAGGTCTGCAAGGTCCTGGCCGATATCTCTTCCAGATGCATGGCACCTATAAATCAGGAGTGGAGCATTACCTAAATTCTGGATGCAGTGCATGGATTTGAAGTGTGTTGTCATTAGATGAGTGTATGGCTCAAGCTCTGGAGATCTTCAGTGTTGCTTCAAATGTTTTTCTGAGCTTTCTCAAAACAATGCAAGTGTTCTTTTTCTGCCTCTAGAGAAATTGTGAGATCCCTAACATTCCTCCCCCCAGATGTCTTGGGGGTTTTGAAGTGTGTGGGGGGGAAATCCTCAGTTTGGTGATGCTAATGTGAACGGATAAACAATAAGCTGGTGTTATGTCAAATTAAAATCATGTTGTTTTTGAACCAAATTGTATCTCTAATCTCTGGTATGGTGGCATGCTTTGTGGTTATAAATCTGAACAAAACTGTTTTAGATGAAAACCATTTATCTCTTTAGTGTTTATTGTTGCTAGATCACTTCAACATCGCTGTGTGATTGTTCAGGTTAACCTTTCCCTCACTGCAAATAACAAACAAAATTTCCTGTACCTGAATGTGGGTCTAAAGGACCTAAGGCGTCATTAATATGATAAAACTGACCTTCATATCCACATAACTATTTTTCTTTGTCTTGTAAAAAGATGTGGAGAAGCCTGTTCAACATCTCCAGTCTAATAAAATATTGACAAAAAATCCTTTCCGAAAGGGTTGAAAAGATTAGTTTCTCTTAGTATATTATTACTCCTTACCAGTATTAATAAAAATATAAACCCTTAAAAGCATAGGAAGAATAGCTCTTTTTACTTCTTGCAATGTAGTTTATGAAAGTTGAATAAACTGTTCTTCAACCTTAAAATTCATGTTATACTGGTAGGTTACACTCTGTTCTATAATTAAGTTATTGAAAGATCCAAAAGAACTATTGGATAACATGGAGAGAAGACGGTTGATGAGTGAGGTAAACTTGTATGAAATGTGCAGAGATGGAAAACCAGAGCCTTCTCTACATTTGAAGTAGAAGGTTTAAAGTCTCTTTCTCTTAAATGAAGTCATCTGTACAGTTAAAATGAAGTAGCATTCTCTGTAATGTTTAGATTCTAATTGGATAAATAATTTGGACTTTTTTCCTGAAAGGTTTTCAGGAGGATTGATGTTGTTAAATGAGTTTAGGGGAAAAATCCAGTTGGCACTGCTAAATGTTAAACTTCTAAGAAAATTGATAGTGCTGTGTGAAAAATTATGCATGCTACCCTGTGCATTATCAAAACGCTTTGGGATGCAAACAAAAGTTATTAAGCATGGAAAACTTTTTCTATATTTCAAATATGTGAAGTTTCTGTGTCAGTCAAAGAATGAGAAGAGGTAGATGTGACTTATCCACAGCAATAACACAAATCAAGTGTCTATTTGTATCCAAGTGAGCAAGCATGTGTATGTGAACAGTTGTTAGTTACTAGTTGACTACCAGTTCACTAGAAGAGATGTGGAACTGAATAGACTTTCCTTGCCCCTTCCACCAATGATGTGCTCTCTGCATGTACTTTTGTTTCCAGTGGGGCTGGGGGAAACCAAGAGCAACAAGAATGGTACTGGTCAGGAATTCTGTGTAATAACAAAAATGTGCTGTTAGCTGTTGCTCTGACACAACCGTTGCTAGAGGAGATGATACCATCTTCCCTCTTGCTTAACCAACCACAGTAACTTCTGTAGAAGAGGATTATTTTTTAAAAATTTATTTTAAATCACTTTTAAATAACCAACCAAAAAGACTTTAAAAGCATGGACAATTAGAACGGATAGTCATTATAATTATTGTGCCTTTCACTTGCTAAGGGATGTCAGAGCTCTGGACACCCCAGATGTGTAATAATGTAAGTACAAATTAGGACATTTCTGAAAGAAGCTTTATTCACTATGATCATTCTCACTATGATCATAGCGAGACAACATTTGGATGACATCACCACCTCTGCTCCCTGTTCTATGCTAAATAATTACAGAGCCTCCAACCTATACACCGTTTCAGAATAATAGAGAGGTGAGGATAAATGATCACTCTGGTGTTAATGTGGCCAGGTATCCATCCATGTTCCTGGAGGGATGGACTCCTCAAGCAGCTTGCTGACAGGGCTAAGAAGGAATCAATCAGCAAATAATGTGACAATGTGGAGAGATGGTAGAGCCTATAGGAGTGGCACATCCCATATTATCTTAGCTCAGAAATGGGGAGTTGGAAACGATTGCAGGCTGTTAGCTTTCAGTTGAAAGGAGTTCTTGTCATAACAAAATTCTTAGCCATTTCTTAAATCTTATATTTTAAAACCACTGAACATATCTGGTCATTTGGGCTTTGCTGATTAATGTGGTGGTATAACAGGCCTCTAATAGTAGCTTGTTCTAGTTGGAGGGGTACTTTGCTGCTGGTTTGCTATGCAAAATGCAGACAACTCTTCTGGAAAAAAAGCAGATGAGCTGGTTTGTGGATTCCATCTGCACACCCAGGCAAACAAATAAACAAGAAAAAAAACCCTAGAACTGGTATTTCTCACTGGGATATCTTTGTGTTAAGAGACAATGCAAAACGAGCTGCAATGTGTGATTGCTACCATAGAGCACCCTGTGAATTGCATCAGATTTACTGGTGCCCTTTTCGTGCAAGTCTGCACTTCTCTTTCAGATCTATGTCATGACTAAAGTTAGGATTTCACTAAACAAACCTACTGTGCTAGCCTGACACCCAGTACAGGAAAAGTGTGGTGACTCACTTGCATCAACAGTCAAAGTTGTGAAAGTTTTTGTGGTGGAGGGGTAAGCTACTGCAATTTTGCAGCAGTTGTCCTGACCTGGTTAACATCAGTCACAAAAGATGCATTATGGGACAATGTCTGATCTCTTTAATGGGGCAACACTAGATGCTTTAAGTCTGTGAGGCATGTCTATATGCAGTGTGAAAGGGTGCATTATCTCTAAACTGGTTCTGGTAGCTGAAGTCATGTTTTTGGTGGCTGACTACTGTGGCTTAATCTGACAGGCGGCTAAATGCTACACAGTTGTTCACTCACTCCTTCCCCCTGCATGCCCACAGTGGGGTGGGGAAGAAAATTGGAAAGAACAGTTAAGGAATTCATGGGTTAAGATAACAGTTTAATAAGGAAGGGGGGGGGGGGGGGGGGGCGGGGAGGGGTGTTGACACAACAACAACAAAAAGCTAAACCAATTGTTCAACACCAGCTAACTGAGCTGGTGCGCAGCCAGTCCCCAAGAAGTGGCAACCCCTCTTCGCCAAATCCCCCAGTTTTAGGGTTGAGCAGAACACAGTATGGCATGGGACATCCCTTTGGGCAGCCGAGCCTGGGCCAGCTGTCCTGGCTGTGTCCCCTGCCAGGGCAGCACCAGGACCTGGAGCATACTTGGCTCTGCGTGAGCAATGCTCTGCCCCAACTGAAACATTGGTGGGTTATCAGCATTCTTATCCTAAATCCAGAACACTACGCCATACCAGCTACTAAGAAAAAAATTGACTGTCTCCCAGACGAAACTAGGACCTTCATTTATTCAGGTCAATGGAGAAAAACTTGGCTTCCTGGGACAGCTTCCACCCTGATGTGTAATCCGCTGAGATGTGATAGCATGTCTCTGGTCACAGTACGCGTTAAACCATGATCTGCTCTTCCTAGGTAATTCTGCCAGCATAAGCAACATAGTTTAATAGCAGTATATGCTCTGGTCAGGTCGTTCTCCAGCTGATGAAAAGGTTGGTTTGAAACCTATCTGGGGAAACATCACTGAAGAGTGATGTTCACTGAGTACTCAATTAACATTCCTTTCTGCTCTTTCTGCTGCTTCTTTCTGTGCTTTTGTCACTACTGCTGTGGCTGTAAGCAAGGTTAGGGCTGTACCCAGTGGCTTCATACAGAAGCTGCCGAGCAGGCTCTTGCTGAAGGCAAGTGGCTCTTGCTTCCTAGCACAGACAGTCTGGTGTACAGAGAGACTATGCTTACCCCTTTTCTCTCTCCCTCAGAGGGAGAAGAAGCTGTCTCTAAGACCTGCTTGCTGTCAGCAAGCCTGTCGTCTCACACAGCACCTAAGGCAGACTAGCCGGTTGTTCGTTCTGTGGTTTACTATGCTACGTGTTGCCCAACTTTCTTGTTGTATTGGTTTGGCTCTACGTTAGTCTAAACTTTTCTTAGTGCTGCTCAATGAAAAGATGAGAAGTCATCTTCTAAGTGATTATTCATTCTGTCGTGTGAGAAGTGAGATGGCATGTGCCAGCGGGAGAAAGCCCTGTCTTGCTCCAATAAAGAGTGGGGGTCATGTTGGCAAAGTCCTGTCCTACAGCCCTTGCTCAGAGACTGCCTTGAGACTCTGCCTGACTCCTGTCTTGCCTTGGCAGGCAATTTGTTTACAAGTGGTTTCAAAATCTGTAATGACTTGAAGGAAATTTGTGTTTGCAACTCCTAAGTCAGAGGCTTATGCAATGTGTCTCAGGCTTCTCTTCTGCTTTGTCACATAGAATGTCTCTTGTGAGTAAAGTATGTAGTACGTTGGAGTGTTTTAATTATCAATTAGCAGACTTTATGAAAGTATATCTTGCCTCCTGGTAGTAGTTATAGACATAGGGGAAAAATGAGTTAATATTTTAGTTGAGAATGTAGGAGATACTAGCTACTAGTTTTCATATCTTGACATCCCCCCTTCAGGGATTTACTAATCCTGTAAGTAAATCTATGGTTAATATATTTAAGATGTAAAACAAGATATCTGTCTTGCCCAGAATTCAGAAACAAGTCTTTGCTGCAGGGTCTACTTTGCAGCAAGCTGATGTGCTCTGGAACATAACTCACTGAGGGGAGAAAAAATTTTGGTAAGGCTGGTGGAGAATCTACATTCAGAGAACAAGAGCAGAAGTGGAGTTTATTGATCCAGGTCATAATGACAGAGCGCAGCCTGATAAGTATGTTGTCTTATGAAGAAAGGGCTAAAGTTGCCAGCAGAAGTCCATGCTGTATTCCACAGGGTGACTGCATAAGTAGGAGCAGGAGTTTAGCTGATTATCTATGTGGCTGTTGGTGGTTCTCACCTCACATCAACATGCAGCATGTTTGCATCCCAAGACTGTCTGTATAAATTTTGCCTATAACTAAGTGAGCTCATGCGTCACTCTTCTAAGTACTAGGTCATATTTCATTGACTATTTGATATGGTCAGCTCCTAACTGGAAAACAAAGGTTTCAAATGCTTTTGTTTAAAAACAGAATGCAGTATTTTGACCAGAAGACAGCAGCCTAGTGACTGAACTGCAGTATAATTGTATCTCTTGTAATGCAGAATGTGGCAGCCTAGTGACTGAACTGCAGTATAATTGTATCTCTTGTAATGCAGAATGTGGCAGCTATTCTGATACTCTGGTAACCTCAGAGCTGCAAGGTGGCAGGGAAGAAGGGTAAAGAGATGACCCCGTGCAAGGAGTCTGATGAAAGAGTCTGACCTCAAGGACAGTTCTGACAGCACTATGGGCAGTGACCCATATGAAACAAAGTACTTTTGGCCTGGGCTAGAAACCTGCTCTATCCTGAATTGTAACTTTTCTGATAGCATGCTATGTTTTTTTTCTCCCTTATATCTTTTCAGTTTTCTTTTATTTTGCTCCCCGCAAAGCTCTTGAAGAGATAGAACAGTCAGAAAGATTTGACAAGGTGGGACAACTGCTAAAATACAATGATCTTGATTTTTATAATAGCTTTATGAGCCAAATCTATTGTCTTTTTAACGAAAGTAGAAAGTTTTGCTCTTTGTTAAATGATGAAACATGATTTTCACCATTTAGGCAATCTGCATAAGGAAAATCTGGTCCATGAGTTCATCTTGTATTTTTAGTTTTCATCAATTTTGGTAGCTATTGTGCTTGTTTATGTTATGCATGGATACTGTGCTGTCACTTGTTATATGATCCTTTTCGAGTTGCTTGGTTTAGTGCTGTATTGCTAGGTCTACGTATAATCTTAAAACTATAGCTGTCATTATAGAAAGTGAAAGCTATAAACGAGGCTTTGACTTTTTCCTTTTTTTTTTTAAACTCAGCTGATGGCAATACCATTATATTTCAACAGTAATCTTGCTATGAACCTCTGCAGTCATCAGAGGTAGTGCAAGCTTCTTGGAAGATGTGCTTTTAATCTGAATTTGAAAAGATTGTAAGGATTAATATAGCTGAACTTGAAAATAATGGCATCCTGACAATATTGGCGTAAAATATTTTTTTAGAAGTCCAAATTTGTCATTGTAAGGTCAACAGCTTCATTTAATTTATTTCATTAGCATAACAGCTTAAATATCAATCTTTCCATTATTGCTGTATTTTGTAGTGTTTTGTCAGGCAGTTAATTTAAAGACAACCTTCATGCAATTTGTATTTGATGGATACATAAGAGCCTGCATGATTGCAGGTGGTTTGATTTGTGCTTTTACAGAACTTCCAGTAGCTTGAAATGCAATTATTGAATTTCTTAAAGACATACATCTGTGAAATTCAGATAATTTTTTGCTTGTTAGGCAGAGATGGACTATTATAAAAGTACTTGAACCTAGCAACGCTCTCTTCATTCTTATTTTACCATGAAATCATTGAATCAAGTTCATCTTCAGTATCTTTGTATCTACAAATTACCTTTATTCTACTCAGGAAGTTGGTCAGGTTGTCTTCTTAAGGAAGGGATAAGTCGCTTTCTCTGTCCTACCCACTCCCTAACTCCATGAAAAAAAAAAATGGTGTGGGGGGAAGATTGGAAAGGAAGACTGGCTATAATAGCTAATATACTTCATTAAGAAGAAAGGACTTTGGGCTTTGTGTATGTTTTCTGATTACCACTGGGAATATTGCTGCTGGGAGGAAAACATCTTGGCTGGAAGAGAAACTATGTCTAATAAACTTGGAGCTGTCTTTTTTTTTTAATTATAAATAAATTGTTGTATGAGCTAAATTAAGAGGAAAATAACAAGACATTCCTTAGCTAAAAGCATGGTGTTTTTTAACCTCTAACCCAAAGATACTATAAGTGCCTTAACTCGCCATCACTCTTTGCACTGCAATCCAAGGGGGATAGCATGGGGCTCCAAATCACCTGCATGTTGCAAGAGGTGGAAAATTTGTACAAACCATCAGGAAAAAGGAGAAATGCCTTCCAGTGACTGCAGGCTATGCTAGAAATCTTGGACATGGTATATTGAGGATTTGCTTCAGTTTCAAGTGCTGTGGGAACAACATATCATACTTGCTTTGTTGCCCTTCCCAGAGTATGTCCCTACTATCTGTTTGGCTGAACTTCTAGACTAGCCTTTAGAGAAAGCTTAAATACACTTGATTTTTTGAAAATTGTTCTGTATTATTTTATTAATCTTTGTTACACTGAAACCAATAGTTTTCAATATATTTTAAAAACATTTTTTTTAATGTTTAAGAAAAAAGGGATTGGGGGAGCAATAATATCTGCCTGTTAACTGCTATGATATTAGTCACTTTTCCTATGTAGTATTTGCAGCTTTGTTATTTGAAGTTAAGAAGGGAAAGAGATGAATTAGTCCATGTTGAGGGGGAACTATGGAAGGAAGAAGGCTTTTTTTTTTTTAAATTTATTTCTTTGCACCTTAAAGACAGATGCTGGTCAGATAAATGATCTTTCAAGATTAAAAATATCTTTCAACATAAATTAAATCCTGCTTGAAGCATTAGGACTGAGTCATACAATAAGTATCTAAATGTTCTCAGTGATTGAAGCTTTTAGGTATAGATATCCATCTAAGCTAGTTCTACTTTTCAACAGAAAATAGCAAAATAGCTGTTTGCCAGTGTAATGATAAGACGGGTGTCACATAAAAAGAGATGGTCATAAAAGGGAGGGTGAGCATGAAGCAAGGAACATGTTGATTGTTCCTTAAGATGAAGTGTTTATTGCTGAAATGGTGATTCTTCAGATACCATAGCACATGTGGTGTAACTTTTACTGTTATGCTGGCTGTTATCATGTAGCAATGTCTGAATAGTGCTATAGGAAGATTATTGTTGTAGGCTATAATAGGACTTGCTTCCAGAAACAAGATCTAGATCACTTCAGTGGTGATTGCAGTATTTCTAGCTTGGTGAATACATCCAGAACAAACAGCTGTTGATACACTGCTTGTGAGTTAGGATCATGTGTTCTTGGAAAACTCCTGCTACAAAACAAGACTTTGCTTTTATTGAACGGAGCTGAAGGAAACAGATAAAAACACTCCAGGATAAAGTGGGTAATCATTTTACTGAGTAAATCACCTAGATGAATATTTCAGTGCTTCCAGTATATTTTCCTGTACCTTCCTGATGTGTAAGATGCAGATTGAAAGTGTCATCTCGATGGGATGTAGAGTTACTATGCTTACAACACTAAGTATGTAATAAAGACTTCGGGTCTAACAAGCAACATCTCTGTCACCGAAATGGGTACTCTGAAAAGTGAAAGGGCTTTCCAAAAGTGAGTGGCCACAAAGTGAGCCCAAAAGCTGTCATTTTGTCATGCAGTTCTCCACTGAAGTTTTCTTTTTAAGGTGCTGAAACTGATGTTGCAAATTCTGCCTTAACTTCTTTCAGACTTTAGAAGAAATTAAAGTGTGATGTATGTAGTCTGCAGTCAGCCAGCGGTTGTGCATTAGTAGCCCACGGGATCCTTATTGTTGGCTTGAGCTGTTTTGTTATATGGCGCTGTCTTGTCACTTCACAGCTGTTGCATTATATGAGGAGTTTGAGCCACAGGGAATCGTCTTTCAGTATTAAGCCTTTTGCAGAGACAAGCGCAGGACATAATAGCATTCTGTAAGGTTGCAGAGAGCATTTGCGTTAAGACAGTTATAAGTACTAAATTCTTTTCTTTTTGTTGCACTGACTATAGGAATGATTTCCAAATAATAATGAGCCTGCTTTTAAAATCAGCTTTAGAAAGAATTGTCTTTTTCCCTTTTTCTCATGTACATCCTTTTTCTTTGGATGAGGGAAGAGGACGTGTTCTGCACCCTGTTGCCTCTTGTTCTGCCTAGTACTCAGTGGTTGTCTTCTTGCCTTACCCCTCCCTCCCCACAGCAGTCCTTACCTGATTCCATAGGAAAGCTATCACTTGTTGATTCATCAGCTCCTGTTTTCTGCAAAGATTAAACTTTTTCCCCCTCTTCTTTTCACATCTAATTACTGAGGAGGTCCTCTTCAATTTGTATCAGCTTTTGTGCTCCTTAAAGAAAAAGGAGATTGTCCTCCTACTGAGTTGTCAAAATTCACACCATTTAGAGCTCAGACTAATTCCAAAGGGTAATATAGTCCAGAAAATTCTTTTCTCTATATGCGAATACTCTATTTCATGATACGTAATTACAGTCCATAGATTAAGATTTGAAACTGTTACAATAGCTACCTTCTAGGAAAAGCTGATATCAAAGGAGGTGCATGTTTTCATGTTCATTTTATGCCGTGTTAATTGTGTTCTTCATTAAATTCATCAAGTAATCATCTGAAATGATCATTATTTCTTGCTTAGCAAGCTGAGCCACCTTTCTTCTATAGCTAGGCAAACAGATAAATGGTGCTGGCTGTATGTAACTCAAGTAAAATGAAAACTGGTCTGCCATGCCTGGAATCATAACTTAAAGGCAAAATCTTTAGGCAGACCTAAAAGAGGCCCTGTGCTTACCAGGCGCCTCAAGGATATGCATTAGTAATTTCATAAGCCTACTCTCTGGATTCCCAATTCTGCAATTCAATGGTCATTTCTGAGTATACCTAAAATGAGAATGTTTTTTGACTTGATTCTGGAGCAACCTGAAAATATACCTCCTTGTGAGCATCCTGTTGCTTGTCAGCTTTGAGACAGATTTGCTTACCAGACCTGTTAATTGTTGCTGCAGCCTGCACAGTGGCCCTTAGCAGGAGATTTGGATTTGTATGACATTGCAGAAGAGAATACAGTGTGGAAACCCTGTGGTACATCCTGTTTTGTTCTTGATGTTGATGATGCCTCTGCAGCCACTAAATCAGTTTTCCCCCATCAGAGTTACCTAGAAGTTAGAAGTCCTGTCTGTCAGATGTCAGGGATCCTTGTAGATTCATCAAAGGCATCCTGATACCTTCTAAGGATGTTTCAGGATACTTTGATATTAATCTTAAAACAGGATGAATTGCCCTCAAGATATATGTACTTTTCTCCTTTTCCTGACTACAGGGAGAGTATAGCTTGAATATCTAGGAGTTATAGAATATCCTGAGTTGGAAGGGACCCATAAGGATCATTGAATTAAACTCCTGGCACCACACAGGTCTACTCAAAAATTTTAGACCATGTGACTAAGTGCACAGTCCAAACGCTTAAACTCTGACAGGCTTGCTGCAGTGACTACTTCCCTGCGGAGCCTGTTCCAGTGTGCAACCACCCTCTCAGTGAAGAACCTCCTCCTGATATCTAGCCTAAACTTCCCCTGCCTCAGCTTGACACTATTCCCGTGGGTCTTATCACTGGTGACTAAGGAGAATAGATTGGTGCCTGCCCCTCCTCTCCCGCTTGTGAGGAAGCTGCAGACTGTGATGAGGTCTCCCATCAGCTTCCTCTTTTCCAGGCTGAGCAGGCCAAGTGACTTCAGCTGCTCCTCATATGTTTTCCCTTCTAGTCTCTTCACGATCTTCGTAGCCATTCTCTGGACACTCCAACAGTTTAATGTCCTTTTTGTACTGTGCTGCCCAGAACTGCACACAGTACTCGAGGTGAGGCTGCACCTGTGCAGAGTAGAGCGGGACAATCACTTCCCTCGACTGACTAGCAATGCCGTGCTTGATGCACCCCAGGATACGGTTGGCCCTCCTGGCTGCCAGGGCATACTGCTGGCTCATATTCAACTTGCTGTCAACCACAACCCCCAGATCCCTCTCTGTGAGGACTGCTCTCCAGCGTCTCGTCGGTCAGTCTGTATGCATAGCCAGGGTTGCCCTGTCCCAGGTGCAGGACCTGGCGCTCGCTCTTGTCAGTGCATCTTGTTATGCATCCAGCATGAAGTCATTCTGTTAATAGGACTGTCAAAAATACTTTTGGCAGGAGAGGACTAAGGTTTTCAGTGTATCAACACATCAGACTATCTTGTTGTCAATACTTTATATTCAGCTAAGTGTTCAAACATTATCTTTTAAAATGGCTGTGACCTGAGTTACTGCTGGGTGAGAGTCATCTTGTTGATTCTTTTGGAGATAATAAATTTGTTGCTAGTAACTTGAGATGATGGAATAAGTTCAAACTCTGTTATGATACTCAAGTACAGATAAGGCAACCACTACTTGCTATTGTCTTGCCTTTGGCTGCAAAGTTGTGAAGTATCTTTCAGGATTTTGACTTCCAGCTGTTGCTTATAAATAAGTGTTACCTGTGAGAATGATCATTAGGTACAAAACCTGGCTCACTGCAGAAATGTAAAGTGCCATCAGGAAGAGTGCTGGAGTACAAACATCTAAAGCATACTGTTTTTTCTTCCTTATTCCCCCAATAGTTTAGAGCAGGTAGACAAACAATGCAGCTGAAAATTAATATTCTCATAATGGCTATTAGTAATTGGTAAAGATTCAAATCAATTATCTTCTATGTGCTTCTTGAATTTTTACCCATTATTAACTGCATTATTTTTTCTGCCTAGACTGGGAGAGAAATGTTGGGGAGGGGCAAGGCTAACAACAAAAGCATAATAAGATGAGATATGCTATACACATTTCAATTACTTTGAATTCCAGCAACTTATGAAGGGCATGGATGTACACTTCTTCAAGGGGAAAAAATTACATATAGTACTGTGTAGTTCTTTTTGGTTTTCTCTTTGGAGATATATACAGGTGATTTGGGCTAAGGAAATGTTCAATCCAACAATTGGAGACCATGTTGAAGGGGCTGTTCCAAGAACAGCTGTCCTCCTGATCTGCAGGTCCTTCATCTGGCCAGCTAGTGCACCCGTCATATGTTCTCTGCAAGAATTTCTTTTTTGTCCTAATTTCTCTGCTTTGTGATTGAGTGTACAGAGGTTTATGTATCTTTATGATTTTTCAATAGGTGCTATTGAGTTAGAGTGCATATGTTGGAATGATTCAGTCTTCTATGGGACTTTTTGGTTGTTAGAGTTTCTTAAGAAATACAAGCTGGAGTCAAACATGGCAAAGTAGCTTGTTGCATTGTTCTCCTTATGCTTACTTTCATGCTATTTCTAGATAGCCAGTTGAGGCAGAAATTGAAATAATAACGGGTTTCCAAGGTTTTTTTTTCTTTTTTATTGATGGAGAATTAAGGATAGAAAAAGGCATATGTTATAGCGTTGCACTATTCACAATCTGGTGTGGTTGAACTGTGGTTTAGCTTCTGCATGCTACAGAAAGATGATATTTAACTGAAATCTTCCCCCCCCCCCCCCCCCCCCCCCCCAAGCTATATAGTTTACTCTGTTTCAGTGGAAGTGTCTGTTTTGCTATGGTTTTCATACCCTCCTAACGTTGTTTGGGAACCTTTTTCTAAAATGTTTTGGTCCATTTCAGCTGACATGTAGGTAGTGAGGTCTATTATTTTGAAGTACCAAAACCTGAGCTCATTATTATAGCAGACTTTGGAAAACTGAACACCTTCATTCCAATATGTCCATTCCAGAAACCCAACAATCAGTCCAATGTCTGTTACCCTGATAAAATCTTACAGTTTAGAAGACAGTATAGAGACCCAGTCATTTCTGGGGGTAGTGTTTTTTTTTCTTTCACATTTAATTCCTAGTTAAACATTATTTACACTGATTTTTTTTTACTCTGCACTCTATTTGTAACCAACCTGATGGGTACAGCTGTGGTAGGAATACAAGCTGCTTTCAGGATTTCTAAACCCTTTTATCTTCTGCATCTGGATGGAAGGAAGGCCTAGTTATATCTTTTTGCTTTGACGTGGGATCCTGGCATAGGGGAAAAACAAGGATTCTGTGAACTGTTGAAATTTTTATGCATAATTATAATTATATATTATATATATATTATATATATATATAATTTCATATGTTACCTGTTATGGGTGGAGGGGCTAGTTGCATCCTACTTTACCTCTTTTGCACCCTAGTACGAGGAAAGCTCTCATTTTTTTAAACCCTTTAATGTCTGCTAGTCAGTTTTACTTGACACAAAACAGCTCAACACTTTCTGCAAGTAGTCTTTGATAGTCCTCTTTATTTTTCATTTTTTTTATTTTTATTTTTTTTTTTTATTGTGAAATTATCTTCCAGCCATTCTTCTCAGAAGAAAAACAACAAAAGTTTCTCCTGGATTCTCTGTGTACTATTGCTGTCCTCCTTCACATCTTCTCACCCTTGGTATTCTAGGACCAATGTTTCCTCTTGTCATACTAAAGAGCTACGTGTTCTGGGTGGGTTCTTGTAATGTCTTCCATGTCAGATGTTATTCCTATTAACCAGCTTTATTTTGGCTTGATTTTTGTGAACTAATCTCAATAGGCGAACTGTTGAACCAAGCTACTGAGTTAGCATCTTCTTTCTTGCTTTCTGACAACTTGGTGTTTGTGCTGGCAGAGCCTAGCAGTAATGGTTCCTGGATTAGTCTGATTTTATTGTTTCAAGAATTTGGTTTTGGCCTTCCTTTCCATGGGAACTTACTTTCTCCAAAGAGAAGAAAAAGCAATTAGAATCTGCTGATTTTGTTCAATTTGAGTAGGTGATCTTATTGTGCTTCCCTCCCAAACTACGTTTTCTGTATAGAATAATATTGTGGTCTAACGCGTGTTTCTTTTTTTTTCTCCCCCTCTTAATCCCAATTTCAGCTACTGGACTTAGTTTTTGTTAGCTCATAGAAAAGTCCCAGTGGGACCATACAAAATATATTTGGGAGGGCCTGCCATTAAGAGCAATAAAGAGTAGTTGATTCAATAAATAGTATTTTAGGTTGCAAGCATTTAAAAATTGTACTAGGTGTTTTGGATTTGTGCACAGAGGATCAACAGCCCTATTTACAAAATCTGGAATCTGATATAAGCTTGATTTGCCAGAGAGCTGGAAGAGCTGAGGACCTCGGCTCTTTCCTTATTCATAGGAGACTGTAAATTCAAAAGGATATTATGGATATTAATCCATATCAAGTGTAGCAGTCACTAAACACAACTATTTTTGTATTATCAAATGGGCTAATATGTTGTTTGTTCTAACCAACTTTTCTACCACCTTCAATGAAAAAGTAATGCTGGCATCTAAACAAGCAAAGATGCTTATCTAGGTATCTATCAGGCTATTCTGGTTAACCTCCAAGTAGATATGGGGAAATAGCTAAAAGTCTGGGATTTCTCAAGATCCAACAGTGTCATTGTTTTCATGATAAGCAAGTAGCTATGATTTGGGATTTAAAACACCACTAAACTTTCTGTATTACTTTTTCAAGAAGTCTTATTCTTCCTATCTGTAGAGATTAACGTAGCATCAACTAAAACACTAGAGAGCTGTGCTTCTGTAGGCAGATACCAGCAGCTCTGTGGAAATCCATTTGAGAAACAACTGCTCAGTATTTTACCTGTCAATGCATTCTGGGTGTTCCTGAGACAAGGGTACCTTTTTTGATGTCTCCAAGCAGGCTTCATTTTGTTTGCTTCACAGAAGCTTGATTTGCTCTCCTTCCCTCACTTCCTGATGGAGTTAGTATTTTTAATGTGTGTTCAGGATGTTCAGACTGAAGCTCAATCAAGAACCTGGGCCTGTATATGTTTTGGTGAGAACACTTCTCTTAATCCAGTGATTTTGAATGTTGCTTCTCTCTGTAGATGGTGTTTGTCACAGCATTTCTGATGTTTCCTTGCAGCTGTGTTATATTTCAGCTAATTAAGTTACTCTAAGGTTTATTTTTCTTTTTACTCTATGAATTTCCTTCCAAACTGGAACCTTTTGGAGAGAACAGTGTTTTAGTTGTCCCCCAAACATTTTCAGTAATGTTCTTGGAAAGCTTCTATCATGTGGAAAGAGGAAGGGTTTTGTAGTGAAACAAGTTTCTTGTAAAACAGCAGACCTCAAATTTCCATACTTTTGGGTAAGTGACTGAGCTACTTGTTGTCCCCCCTTGAAAAAAAATGAAATAATAGTTCAGGCAAACACTGCAGATGATAGCCAGTATGTCTTGGTTGGTGTGCTGTACTATCAGGTATTTTGTAATAGGCACCTCTCAGTTTCTCTGGTTTTCTCCTCCCTTCTGTGCTACCTCATACAAACAAATATTTCTTGGGCCAGTGAGAAGCCTTGCAGACTTGTCTGGAGTGTTTATGTATCTGTCTGCTGGCTTGAAGATTAATTCTTTAAGAGCAAGAGTATGCACTAGTTTATGCATCCAAGCTTCCATTTTTATCATCATCTGGGACTTTTTTTTTCCCCTCACAGCTATCTGTTTTTCAGCCTCTCTCCTAGAATAAGACTAGCTAGGAAAATCAACTGAATCTATCCAGTTGTCTTGCTTTTACCAAGAAATTGAATTTCAATGAAGCCCCAGGGAGAGATTCTTGTACAGCTCTAGATTATCCTTGTTTATCCTGATGTGTTTGTTCATTGCTTTTTCTTTAGGTGCAAAGAGGACTTGCTCTTTACATGAATTGAGTTAAAACATCCTTCAGCACCAAGGTCACAAAAAAGAATTGGAGATATTGAGAGACTCAGTAAACTAGGAGGAATTGTCAGTATAAATACTAAGCTGGATTAATTGATGACCGAAAATATATGAAACTTTGCCCTTCATCTGAGTGATGGCTGCTATGGGTAAACATTACTTTAAGAAACTACTTCTTATGATGTAGTCCAGAGAAATGAAGCAACAATGAATTGTTTGTAGAGTTGTTTTTTTTGTCAATTAATGTTCACTATAAGGGGGATGGAAGAGTTAATAAGCCTTTCTGGCAGAAACTAACAATCTATAACACAGATGAACCATGGATTGTGTTGTCTGAGAAATGTAAACCCAATGATGCTTTCACAAGAATCCAGAAAACAATTGCAAAAGAAAGCCTATGTTCAATCAGAAGTCTTCTTGCTTGTTGTAGTTTGTTGTTGCTTGTCATGGTGTACGGTGAAATGTTGAATATGGTGCTGTTTATAGTTGTTTAGTAGTCTTTCTTATAAAGTTGCCTAAGGATTTACGTAATGTAATCACAATAGGCAGGCTGCTAATCTTCTTGCAAGGTAACTGTAGCCTTACATATTCAGGACAGGGTTAACTGGTTTTAATAGCCCAACTGCAGAAGTTAACTTATCTCTGCATGTAGCATTCAAATAAGCTTTTGTTTTGGTAAGGTCTTAGAATTACACCAATGTTTTTCTGTTTTTAATTTCTATATCTAAACTATTTGTACACCTCTGAATCTAAGGCTTCTCTGTCTCCTGGTAAGTCAAACTCAAGTTTGAAAAAAGATTTTTCAAACATTTTATGGACCTCTCTGAGATATTTTAAACCTCCACTGTTTTAAACAACTGTCCTGGATTTTTTTCATTGTCTTAAGAGGCTTTTTTTTTTCTTTCAGAAGAAGTATTTGAATTTTTTCCTCCCCCTATTAATGTTTTCAAATGACCTTTAGTAAAGCATGGAATATATTTGTATTCTGCATTCTGACAGTTCTGCAATCAAAGCATACGCAGAATTTCCCTAAAAGAAAACATGTTTCCTACTGGCTCTTACATCTGGTTTATTACCTTTTGGTAACTATAGCATTTTACGTCTACCCTATCTTTTCTCTATTTTTTCAACCCAAACATTTTCATGCAAATGTCTAAATTCTTGAGTCATCTTGTGGAAGTGTTTTCTTGCCTTAGTTTTTTGATGTATTTTTTTTAACACCCTTACTGAGTTCTTGCTTTGCGTTAGTATGTGTAGCTTGTCCTCACACTGTTATTACTAGACAGCTGGAATGTGCTACTCTGAAAAATGAATTTTCTTGAGGAGATGTAGCTTGGATTTGGAGAGGCAAACTTCTTATTTTTGCTTCTGATCATGCTGCCAAGTAGTAAAATACTGTGATTGCTATGAAGAGTATTCAGTTGTCACCTTGATTCGTGTTGAATTGTTCCCTATTTTACAGAGAGCTTGACTGGTTCTAGTAGTGTGGTTATTTACTGCCTGTTTCTACAACTGGATGTCATTTGTAGATGAGCTAATGGATGCATAGGAAGTGATTAAGGACTACTCAAAGGAAGCTCCATCCAGGGGCTGAGTTTGCAGTAGCAAATATTGGGAGAGGGACTTTGAGCATTGAGAAAGATATATAGAAATCCTTGGATCTGCATAAATGATTTCTTCTGCCTTCAGTCTGAGCTGAGGAACTTTGTAATGCTTTATTCTAAAGAATGCCACTACATGTTCCTTGAGAAGCTGCAGGCATGAATGTGGTGTTACCAACTTGAGTTCTGCTGTTCAGTCCTACTTCGTGTCTGCCCTCTGCTTATCGTTCTCTGAGATGTGTCAAAGAAACATGCCAATGAAACTGTTGGTGGGCTGGTCCTGAAGGAGTGTGAGAAGAGTAGGCTATGAGGGAGAGACTGCTTAAGACACACCAAAGAAAATACTGGCTCCAGTTGCAGATAGTGTTTAAGCTAGAGTTTTTTCAGCTCTGAGGCATCCTGATTTGCTGCTTAATACTGATGTGCTATATTAAGGAGTTTTGCAGGGACCTGGCAAAACAAGGCGACTGTTAACATGTGGTAAGTCAAACTGATTGCTGATGTATGCAAGTTAATGTACAGCAGAAGGAACAATGTGAGTTGTTTACATACTGCTCTGATAGCTTCAGACTTAACTGCAGCCCATAAATAAATAAAAATAGAAAAAGATTTGGTTTGTTAAGAACCAAAAATTACTAACAGGTTGTGGAAAGAACAGAGGAAATAATACTTAATGTCAGTCACCCTCGCTGTGGTGTGTGCAGCCATCTGGAAAACTGTGCACTTTTAGCCTGCCTGCTGCTGACAAGAGGGTAGAGATGGAGGTGGAAGAAGCAAAAAATAATTAATGGTATGGAAAAATCCTGCAAGGAGGAGGCATGCAAAGACTGAGAGCACTCTCACGGAGGCAAAAATGAATAGAAAGAATAAGTGAAGAAAGATTCCAAATGGGTTGAGTTGAAATACTGGGCAAGAGAAAGACCGTTAATACTTCTTTCATGACTACAGATCAAACCTCATAGTTGTGTGGATAGTAATTGTAAGGGTTTTTGTTTCATTTTCTGCCATATTATAGGAAGGTATAAGGATCGTATCTGAGGCAAGAGATGAGGACAACTGGAGGAGGAGCATGAATTATACGTGAAGTAAAATGTGTAAAAAGAATCAGCAAAGTTGAAAATGCAATAATAAATCTGGGAGCACAAGTGCAGGCAAGGGCCATAGATGAGACACAGCATTCTTGTGTGCTGGGGAATCATGGGCTGGCACAATTTTAGTGACTTTGAAACATCTGAGAATTGTACCTGGTGTTCATTGGCATCAAAAATATTATCCGTGGGAGGTGCTGTTCAGCATGGTCGATGTCATTACAAGATGATGAAGGCTGTTCGTACAGATAAGTGAGAAGTTATGGAAAGGGTCGGCCAAAAAGTACTTTAAGACTTATTGACCTTTACTTTGGTTTGAAGACTGGGAGGATGCATGCATCTTATTTTTTTGGAGACAATATGCCAGTGACTTTAGGAAGGTATAATATTCAGTTTTAAATAAGGAAGTCAGTGTTTTATATTAGAGAATATAAGGCTTTGAAAAGTTTTGAATGCAGTGACTGAAATTACACTTTTTTCTTTTGTTTTGGTTTGTATGAATTTGAGAATGTTTTTGTTTGGGGTAAAAAGAACACTGTATATCAGTTTTTCTCTTTGTTTCAGATATTGACAAAGACCTTAGTAGCATTTGTGTTTACAGTAGCCAGACAGTATATCAAAGAGTCAATCAACCAAATTATTTGGTTATTATCTCATTATTATTATTATTATTATATAAATTATCTCATTGGGAGGTGAGTGGCTGGAAAGCTGCCTGGCGGAGAAGGACCTGGGAGTATTGGTTGATAGTTGGCTGAATATGAGCCAGCAGTGTGCTCAGGTGGCCAAGAAGGCCAACAGCATCCTGGCCTGTATAAGAAGCAGTGTGGCCAGCAGGTCTAGGGAAGTGATTGTCCCCCTGTACTCGGCTCTGGTGAGGCCGCACCTCGAGTACTATGTTCAGTTTTGGGCCCCTTGCTGCAAGAGGGACATGGAGGTGCTCGAGAGAGTCCAGAGAAGGGCGACGAAGCTGGTGAGGGGTCTGGAGAACAAGTCTCACAAGGAGCGGCTGAGGGAGCTGGGATTGTTCAGCCTGGAGAAGAGGAGGCTCAGGGGCGACCTTATCGCTCTCTATAGGTACCTTAAAGGAGGCTGTAGCGAGGTGGGGGTTGGTCTATTCTCCCACGTGCCTGGTGACAGGACGAGGGGAATGGGCTGAAGTTGTGCTAGGGGAGGTTTAGGTTGGATGTTAGGAAGAATTTCTTTACTGAAAGGGTTGTTAGGCATTGGAATGGGCTGCTGTCCTGGTTCCAGTTAGGACAGAGTTAATTTTCCCTCATAGTAGCTGGTAGGGTGCTATGTTTTGGATTAGGATGAGAAGAGCGCTGATAACATGCTGATGTTTTAATTGTTGCAGAGCAGTGTTTACACCAGGCCAAGGACTTTTCGGCTTCTCGCTCTGTCCTGCCAGCGAGCAGGCTGGGGGTGCAGCAGGAGCTGGGAGGGGACAGACCCAGGACAGCTGACCCAAACTGGCCAAAGGGGTATTCCATACCATCTGACGTCATGCTAAACAATATATAGGGGTGGCTGGCCGGGGTGGGGGGCCGGGCTGCTCGGGGATAGGCTGGGCATCGGTCAGCGGGTGGTGAGCAATTGCATTGTGCATCACTTGTTTTCTTACACATTATTATTATTAATACTATTATCATTATCACTATTATTACTATTATTGTTATTATTATATTCCTGTCTTAATAAACTGTCTTTATCTCAACTCACCGGCTTCACTTTCCCGTTTCTCTCCCCCATCCCAGAGAGGGAGGGGGGAGGGTGAGCGAACGGCTGTGTGGTGTTTAGCTGCCAGCTGGGTTAAACCACAACAGCCCTTTCAACGTGGGGCACGAACCCACGACCCTGAGATTAAGAGTCTCATGCTCTTTGCGAGAGGTAGCGGGATCGTTGCCCGCATTCTTCTCTCCTCTTCCCTACAGGCCCGTGTCTCAGCCATGAAGATGATCAGAGGGGACCCGTCCAGCACTTCCGGTGAGTCTTCTGCCCTCACTGATGCATTCCTGCCCTAGAAATCCTTGGACATTTCATCCCAGCACTCTAAAGAATCCATCACTGCGGTATGGCCATGGCCTAGATCTGGAAATGAAAAGGCAGCAGTGCAGGAAACCAACACACAGACCATAACATTTGTTGGAATGGTTTGCATTCAAGTTGAGCTTGTCAGAAAATTGTTACCTCTGCCAAGGGTGCCCCTGGGCCTGCCGCAATGAAGTACCAGCATAAAAGGCAGCCCAGCTCCCTGCTCTCTCATCCAATTCTCTCGCCTCATCCTCCTTGGGAACCAGGTGCATCTCCACCCCCAAGACATGTCCTGCTACAACCAGTGCCTGCCATGCCGGCCCTGTGGCCCAACCCCACTGGCCAGCAGCTGCAACAAGCTCAGTCTGCGCATATGATAAGCAATAACATGAACAAGGCTTTGCAGCAGGAGCTGGAGCGGCTGCAGGGGCTGGAGCTGGAGCGGCTGCAGGAGCAGGAGCTGGAGCGGCTGCAGGGGCTGGAGCTGGAGCGGCTGCAGGGGCTGGAGCTGGAGCAGCTGCAGGAGCAGGAGCTGGAGCGGCTGCAGGAGCTGGAACTGGAGCGGCTGCAGGAGCTGGAGCTGGAGCTAGGTTGCTAGTAGCATCAATTGCAGCTCGATAGGCACAAGCCAGACCCCAGCACGCTACAGTGATTTGTGTCACTTTGGAACTGCCAGAGTCATGACACCTTTTTTTCAAGCATTCTGCCAGCTTTTTAGGATTTTGCAGTTGTTCAGGGGTGAATGTCCAAAACACTGGAGGTGACCACTGCTCTAGAAACCTGCCCATATCCTCCCACACTCCCTGCCACTCGCAACTATCCCGCCTCAAGACAGATCTCCGGATGAGATTCCTAAGTAGTTGTTTAACCCTCAACAAAACCTGAAGCGCATTCAGGAGACATAACAACAAGAGCAGGCTGGTCTGAGTATCCCAAGGATATTCAACATCTCGGAGAACCACCGTAACTAGCTCGGGGGATAAGAGGGTGGTGAAGGAGAAAGGGAGAGTGAACAGGTAGGGAAACATGTCTTCCCCTGTCCCCTTCACAGATTGGCTCCCTGACGAAAACAGGCAATAGGTGTAATTGCTAATAGTTTCCGAGATATGGGTTCCAAAGTACAGAGTTGACGTCAGTGCTGAGTACAAATACCAGGTTAAAGTCGTGACCAGGTATTTCATCATTTCATAAGCCATTGTTACACCGCACAGTACCATAACAATCTTAAACCAGGGCCCGGAAAGGATAAACAGTGCAACAGGGAGCACATACAGAAAGTAACGCACTATAAAACTCAATTTGGAATACAGGTACAGCAGACTGGAGATTAAGGCAATCAACATCGTGACTAGCAACTATTAAGCAGGTCCAATACTTATACCAATTTTAGTTTAACACACTCTGGTCAAATTTGTCAATATCTCAACCCTTCGAGCCCCACGTTGGGCGCCAAAAGGGCTGTTGTGGTTTAACCCGGCCGGCAGCTAAACACCACACAGCCGTTCGCTCACCCTCCCCCCTCCCTCTCTGGGATGGGGGAGAGAAACGGGAAAGTGAAGCCGGTGAGTTGAGATAAAGACAGTTTATTAAGACAGGAATATAATAATAACAATAATAGTAATAATAGTGATAATGATAATAGTATTAATAATAATAATGTGTAAGAAAACAAGTGATGCACAACACAATTGCTCACCACCCGCTGACCGATGCCCAGCCTATCCCCGAGCAGCCGGCCCCCCACCCCGGCCAGCCACCCCTATATATTGTTTAGCATGACGTCAGATGGTATGGAATACCCCTTTGGCCAGTTTGGGTCAGCTGTCCTGGGTCTGTCCCCTCCCAGCTCCTGCTGCACCCCCAGCCTGCTCGCTGGCAGGACAGAGCGAGAAGCCGAAAAGTCCTTGGCCTGGTGTAAACACTGCTCTGCAACAATTAAAACATCAGCATGTTATCAGCGCTCTTCTCATCCTAATCCAAAACATAGCACCCTACCAGCTACTATGAGGGAAAATTAACTCTGTCCTAACTGGAACCAGGACAGCTGCCCAGGGAGGTGGTTGAGTCACCGTCCCTGGAGGCCTTTAAGAGACGTTTAGAAGTAGAGCTTAGTGATACGGTTTACTGAAGGACTTGTTAGTGTTAGGTCAGGTTGGACTGGGTGATCTTGGAGGTTTCTTCCAACCTAGATGATTCTGTAATTTAATAGCACGTGAATGTTTCTGTGGCATAATAACAGCCAAATAAAATATCTATTTCTATTAAAGATTTTCTTCATGACTATACAAGAAATTTAATTTTTTCATGATTCATAACTGGTTAGGAATTGGTATTCTTAACAATGCAGTGTGGTTAATCGTGCAGCTGTCTGCTCTTCTGGTGTGTATGTAATATGTGGATGATATTATGGAGGTTGCTCCAGAGTACTGAGAAAATGAGATAAGGGTGTATCTTTTGGTGATAAAGTTAACTACCTATATATTAATAACAATTTTATTGTCAATGTCGCTGTATTAATCCATTTCTTTCTTTTACCTATACAATCACAATAACAATCTGTAATACTACAGACACAACTAATACTAAACACACTGACTTCTCATGATGTGAACTGTTGCTAACAAAATACATGGAAGACATTTATCTAGCATAGGCTGTCTTTATACTGCAGCTGAAAGCTGTTTAGGATGAAAAATCCATTTATAATGGGTTACAGCTTATCTGTTCCCTTGCTTGCTTGCAGAGAGCCTGAGTGACCATTAAATGCAAGTTTTTGAGCACTGGTGCTGTCTTCCTTGTGTTCCCCGGTGCTGATTCCTACACAGCAAACATGTTTGGGTACTGTGGGTGTCTGTTGTCCATATCTCTAGTTGAGAAGGCAGGGACTCTGGGCTGCATCACCCCTCAGGAAGGGGCAAGGGTTGGGAGAACCGCCTCTCATGCTCATGGGGCTCCAGCCAGTTGGGCAGTGATGGTGGGCAGACAGGGATGTAGTGAGCATCCTGGGGCACTGGTGTCCCAGCAAGGGTGACTGCCCTGTGTGACAGAAGTCATTGTTGTGGGCCAACTAGCCAGTCTTCTCCAGCACTTTGTGGAGCTCCTGCCAGCAAGAGTGGTGTTCATAGCTTGTGCCCTCCCCCTGTGGAAGGGGGATCACTAAAATGTGGAGGAGTATGTGTTTTTACATCTTCAACTTTAAACTATGAAGCAATAAGATATAGAGACCTTTTTAACCTGTTAGAAAGTAGGCTTTCACTAAAATGTTATTGGTAGAGTTTCTATGCCATAGTAGAGCTGTCTCAGAGGAGCAAAGAAAGTATTTAGTTATGTAATTTACTCCATAAAATGTGTAAGGTGTAATATAACTCTGAGTTGATGAGCATGCTATACATGCTGTGGCTCTACTGAGCTGAACTTGTTTGCTTATGTTGCCTGTGGTAGATGGCTATGGTTCACAGACTTTTTCTAACACATGTACATGCTATAATTTGCCTGCAATGTGTCTTGGTGATTAAGATGCCAAGACTCCTCACAGGAATACAAGCACCAATGCTCCCTTAAAAAATCAGATTTTTTTTCTTTTCCTTTTTTAATCAAGCCTAACTTGACTTACTACTTCTCAGCAGAAAATAATCAGTGTCTTGGGAAGGAAACCTCAAATGAGATTGCATCTGTCAAGTGGTGTTTCCTCTGGATCAAGTGGAGAAGGAGCTCTAGAGAGATCTTTCACCCTGACATCATTTAGTGTCAAATGTTGTGTATGATGTGGTTCTTGCATGCTTAGTGGCAGTATTTGCTCCATAGATCTTGACTTTTCTGAGGTAATGAGACTGGGGGAAGTAAAATAAGAAGATCAAGTTTAAAAGCCAGAAGGCAGGTACATAGTTTTTGTTTTTTTTTTTGCTTTGAACAGTTTTGCAAGGCCTGGAGTCTCTGCAGCAGCAGAGTTCATGTGCCTTTAAGTACAGTGAAACATTTTTGTTATGTGTAAATTTAGAGCAGCATTATCTACGAAACTGAACTTTAGAAAAAGCCTTTCATGTGAAGGGATGATCTGATTTTTCTGAGAAGCACTGAAAACCCTCAAGTCCTTCTCACGTTAATGCAAGCAGAGGGAGGTACTTGAGCAGCACTGTGGATGGCTGTTCACGAAGCTGCATGATTCCTAGTCACAGGAAACTGCAGATACTAAAAGCTGAAGGAATCCATGGTGACAGGGACGGGGCTGTCAAGGATTATACAATGTAAAACAAAAAACAAGCAACAACAAGAACAACAAAAAAACACCAACAAAAAACAACAGTACCACCTGTTCAGGAGGTCTTTGCACCAAAAGACACTTGTGGCTGTTCTGCAGATGGATGTAAACACGCTGTTTTGTGCTCTTCCCTAAACAACTGCTAATGGCCAGTACCAGCAACAAGCTTGGTTTAATCTGATTTTATATGTATATATCCCCCGTATCAGTAAAAACAAGATAAAATGATATATTTCTCCTATTTCACTGATAACCCATAACAGTTAGTTCTACAGATGTTTGGGTGACACTTTCATGATTGAAAAACTGATACTGGAATCCCAGCATTGCAGTTATCTATTGAGAAATTGTGCCTGTAAACTGTTTAACCTCTTCTAAATGGCTAATTTTCTGGCTCGTCTGGTTTTTTGCATTGCAAGAATTTTTAATCGTATCACAATTTACCAAATCACTGTACCAAAAATATTGGTGGGCTGTTTTGTGGTCCATTAAGAGGCACTTTGAATGCTTTCCTCCAAACTCCAGAAGAACTTGAGAAGTTACAGGCCTGACTGATAAATGAGTTTGTGTTAGGGTAGCTGTTCAGAGATTATGAATCCTGTGCAGTGCATTAATGGCATATGATCAGGAGCTTCTCTAGAAACTGCATTGCACATTGAAATGATTTGGCACTAGGTCTGCAGAGAGTTTTGAAGACGTTTTTATTCCTATTGCACTAAGTGGAGTGTTATTTTTCTTTTTTCCATCTCTTGCTTTCCAGGAGATGTTAGCTATACTGCTCAATTTCACCATTGCTAAGCTTGAATCTCCCCTTCAAACACTAGGGATCACTTTTTTATATTTCTTTTGACAGCCCAAACTGAGCAAGGCTCAATTTGGGGAGGCCAGCCTAGACAAATTCAAGTGATGGATTTTATGAGCTCAGGAAAAAAAAGCAGCAGTAAGAAGAGAAGGCAGAGAAGGGACGCATGAAAAATGGGCTAGAAAGGAGGAGTGGAGGCTGTGTTGATACACTCAGCTTGAGCAGCAGAAGAAGCATCAGGTGCTTATAAGTGTTCATTTGAACAAAATTTTCCTGTCCTGTGGATAAGCAGATGCCTTGGTATGCGCCATCTGTGGGTGTGGTGGCCAGTACAGTAGACCATCTATATATGGGTGACTGATTTAATGTAAGACTAAGTGTGTTACACTCGTGATGCCGCTATATTGTCTGCTGCAACTGCTTGGTGCTTGTCATGAGATCCTGGAAGCACATTTGGCCCAGGGACCCATCCCTGTGCCCTTTCTCTCCCTCCTCTGCCCCTGAATTGGAGTGACTCTCCTTAGGGGAGAGGAGGTGTCCTATTGCTACCCCTCACATAAGCAATGCTGATTATCCTGCTTGACTCTCATTCTGTGGTAGTACCTTTTTCCCTTTCCAATTCCACTCCAGCACATCCCATTTCTGATCCATACTGTTTCATTTACTGCTAAACCAGGATCCTTCAATCTTTGCCTGACAGCCAAGTTTAGATGTTGTTTCCTTGCTCCTCCTTCCCTAGTAGTTTGCTGTACCTCTGTAATGCTTTCTATTGCAGACATTCTTCCCTGTCCCTCTCCTTCCATATTCTCAGCTGTTTTCTTTTCTTCTCTTCTCCAAATGGCTTGTCCCCTTTTCATCACTGCCACGGTTCTATATGTTGGAGATAAGACACCTTCTACCTACTCCCAAAAAGGAGGTGCTTGTGAATTGCTGAGATGTGCCAGGAGGTTGAGGATGCTGGCGAAATGACCATGTAGCTACCGGGGAAAAAATAGTTTGACCTAGAAAATACATCAGTCTGTTGGAGCTAGATGAAACAGCACATTGAATTTTATCTGCTTGGTGAAAGCTGAGTAAAGAACAAAGCATTCTTTTTTTCCTTCTCTCTGATGTTTACTATGTTTTTTCTTTTTGTGCTATAGCATTTGAAAAGAAGAGGCTGCTTACTGTAACTCTGTTCAGCATCATGTCACCCTCATTTTCTTGAAACAATGTGCAGTTCTTTGTCTTTGTGCTCCTACACTGGAATCTAATTATTTCCACCTGTGTATTCCTAGCGCAATACAGTAGGTTTTTAAAAGTGTGACTACTGGGTAAAACATGAGACAGGACAATTCAGGATGAAGAATTGCGCTTGAATTTTGATAAGTGCAAAATTACTTCTGAAGTTTAAAAATAAGAAATCAATAAGGGAGAAGAAAACCACAACCTTTGAGGTAAGACTGGTAGTCTTGTCCCCGACTACTAAACAGGCCATCTTCAGAACCTTCTGGCTCAGCTTCAACATCAGGAGGGTTCCTGTGTCTCTCTTCGATGATACTGTTTTGCCCTGGAATATATGAAGCCATCAAAAGAGAAACCTTACCTCCTGAGAACTGTATGTCACTTCAGCTGACTTCATCAGTTTTTACGCCCAAATGAATAATTTCCAGTGAGGAAGACAAAGCTTGCAGGAGCTAGCAACCAGGTTTTGGAGTTCTGCATTCCTGCTAGCTTTTCTGCAGGGTGTTGTGCCACCTTGTTTACATTTTTCTGGCGGACTACCAAAGCACAAAGGGATTTCCCTGTTGCCCCATTTTAATAAAGAAAACTGTTACATTTGTCACTGTGCAAATATGGCACATGAAATTAGTTTACCCATGTAGTCCTTTTTTTTCTTTTGAAAGCCTTACAGATCACCAGTATTAGAAAAGGAAGTTTGATGGGTGGAGCACTTTTTTTTACAGTTCCAGAGAAATTTAATTCCTTTTTGCACGAAATTTCTTATCAGCATTCCATGCTCTTATTTATTTCCTTTCTCTTCCAAAATCTACAGCCATATTTCATGGATGACTGATTTTTGAAGTGTTCCATATCCATTAAATGAAGTTAAAACTCCATAATATTAGTGGAAGCAGTTGTACCTTCCTGTGGTATAAAGGGAACCTATAATAAAATACTTCAAATAGTGCACAATGCATATAAGTAGAAAGGTTTCTATACAATGTAAATGCAATATTCTGGTAAAGGGTTTGGCTAGCTCTATTCCAATATCCTTATGTCGAGAAAAGAAAGGAAACCAGCAAAATATAAAATATTATATATAAAACTTATATTAATACATATATATATATATATACATACACATATATAAATTTCCCTCCCAGCTTCTTTGAAACAGCAGGGGCTGGCATGGCCATAGTCAGTCCTGGCTATTGGCATGACTTTAGATGAAAAAAGCTGTAACAAGAGAAGGCGACCCAGCTGTGAGGGATTCTGGAACACTGGAAAATGGAAAAATCATGTGACTAACTCTTGCTGTAACTTACGGGATTGACTACTTCCTTTTAGATGAAAGCACTGTCCCTCGATGTTTGAATATAGTCTATTGAAGGTGAAGAGTAGAAGACATCTTCAGTATGTAACCCCATAGAGACATGGAGTAAACTTTTTTGCCAGGTTATGTAGTACTTACAATTACAAAGCTGAGGGAAAGGTATTGCAAACTGAAGAAATAAAACCTATTAACCACAACACAAATGTCAATCTCATTTTAAAATACATAATAATCTTCTAAAACAGTAGTTATGGCTGATGTGAAGATTAAGTTGTTATCATAAATAGCCTTACTGCAATTCTAATGCAGGTGCCATGGATCATTTCACTTAGTATGTCATTAACCTATCATCTTAGTCATCGAAACAACTTCAAAACAACTGAAGTGTTACTCAAAACTCTTCTAAATTAACTCTAATGTTTCTACAGTTCTTAAAATGAGCTTTCAGTTTAAGTAGTAAATCAGGTAATTCAAACTCCCCTTCATATTTTATCCTTAGTGCAGTACTCAAACCTTGTTTGTAAACATTAATCTAGTCTTTGTGTCCTTTGTAGTAAGCATATTCTTCCCAGAAAGTGTACTTAGCATACTTTTGTGTGAATTACAACTATAAAGTAAAGAATCTGGTAATATTTTTTTCCTTTATTGAATTCTACTCACAATAACAATCAAGTAAATTTTATTAATGTAAATTTTCATCTACAAAAAATGAAAGCATAAAGAATCTTTTTCAGCAATTGACACGAAGATGTGAAAATAAAAATTTAACATTAATTTTTCCAACTCTGTAAGACCTATCTTTCAATTTTTTTTGTCAGTTCCTTAAAAGACACAAGTTTCCTGAGTCAAGGAACTTCCTATATTGGTTCCGTTCCATGTGTTGCTGGTGTTTTGTTCTTAATTAAGAAGACAATATATTCAAGTTAACTAAAATTCTTGCAAGCAGTAGTCTGGATTGTGTATAGAGAGCACTTTTTTTTTAAGGATTAATATTGTTATATGCAAAATACATAAAACATAAATAATAACGAATACTTTCTAAGTGAGTACTTATAGCTTATGAAGCATTCTATGCATCCACAGAGGACCAATACTGTCACCAAAAAAAAAAAAAGAGGAAGAAAGTCTTCAGAATTTGATAAGAATCATATCTCCTATAAGACAGACTGTAGGACTTGAAAAATAATTAACCTTTTCCTAGGAAACTGTCAAAAATTAATCCATTTTCAGATGGAAATGTCACAAACAGGGGAAAAGTTTCTAAGGATGAATCCTTTTTCTTCTAGATATAATTATACATCTCTCTATATAAATTTTTGTTTTTTTTTCTTTTTTTTTTCTTTTGTAAATCTCCTGCATAAGTAAACACTTTCTTTTTTTTTAACCTGACATCCTGAATTACTAAAACTTGACCTGGAGCACTGGTGTGGAAGGAATGACCCAGATGTTCAACTTGCATTTTTATGGCACTAAAATTCAGTTGAACTCTGTTGTATGCCATCTTAAAGGGAGTTTGTAGGCATGAAGCAATTTACTAGGGCAAATTTAGTCCTTGAGCATAAAAATCTTTCATTTTTGCAAACTTCCTTTTTAGATTATATCACACCTCTCTGCCTCTATATTGAGACTTTATACACCAGCGAATATAATAAAAATGTACATCTGTTGGGTTCAGCCAATGACTGGGATTCTAATGGGGGAGAAAACACACACACACACCAAAAATCTTCAACATAAAATTGCTCGGAAAATGGATCTGGAAAGGCTGCCATACTAGCCATGGTGCCAGAGGTTAAAGCAGGGCCTCCAGAGCCTAAGCATAACAGCAGATACGTATTCTGACCCTAAATTGCTCTAGTTGTCATATTGTCAAGGAATTGGATATGGGTTCAATAAAGGAAGAAAAGATCTGCATTACTCTTATCACTGGGATTTCTTTTAAATATTTGCACACAGTGACTTTCTATGCACATATAACATGCTGAGTTTACTTTCTTTACCATCTTTACTAGAGTAAATTTTATTTCACTAATTTGAGTTAAAGTCCAAGACACTTAGCTAATGTGAAAGTACACAGCTGATATTTCAGAAAACATCAGTTTAGGTTAAGTTGATACACTAGGGAGAGAAGGAAATGTCACTGATTTGGTAAAAACACTATTTTCCCTTCAGCTGCCATTTCACACTTTTAATGCCAGAGAAATATTCTTTCTGTTCATGGAAAATAGAAATATCAGAAATCATGTTTGCTTCATGGTTTGAAAGTGAACAGTACAAAGCAGTGCTTTTCAGTAGTACTACTTATGCTCCTTTAGAGGGAGGTCTTTGGATTTTATTTTTTTTTCTTGTTGAGATTAAGATCTGGCCTTCATCAAGGCTCTCACAGATCTATCAAAAATCTATGTTCAGAGCAGCGAGGGGCTTCCTGAGAATCTACTGGGCTGATAGCAAAGGAGTGGAAAGAATTGCTTTGGTTCTGTGAAGCCAATGATTCCCTTCTCCTCAAGAACTGCACAGTGCATCTTCAGTTCTGCAAGGGTTTTCATACAGTAGTTTATTTGTTGTCTTCTTGGGCTATGCTGGCTGCTGTGTATGACATTATAATGTCTCTCAGCAGGTGTATGCATCTTCTGTGTGTGTCATTCCTCAGCTGCTTTTGTGACTGTATTGGGGTCAGAAGGATATTTGGTAATACAATTATTCTCATTTTCTCTAGATGAAAATTGCTGACTGCTGCAGTTAAGGCTGCTCTGAAATACTTTAGCTTAAAATTCGTATAGGACTGCTCTGAAGATGAGGTTATCCCAACTGATGTCAATACGAGAATTTCATTGCAGATTTTGTTGTTTCCTGCAAGAGGGAGAGGGAACATATTCAAATAAAAACTTTAAAATACTCTATTTATTTATTTATTTTTAGGGGGAAACTTCTGAAATATTGGGGGGGGAGGGCAAAGAAATAGTACTTGAGAATGATCTTCCCCTTTTATCCTCTCAAGAAAATGTTTAAGAGGGTGGTACCCTCAGTTCAGAGAACAAGCATATAGAGATGTTTTTTCAAAGTAAAAATAGTCAGAGATTAGAATATCTGCATTTAAGTTTGGAAGTGAACTAAGTGGGAGGATTTAACCATAGGTATGTTTAAATTAAACATGTTCTGAAAGCTCCTTATCCAACTTTCTTTGGTCTTCATTGTATTTCTTTATCATTGAAATTATCCCAAAATGCAATATGTGTATTTCACTGCTGGGATATCCTGGAACTGTGAACCAGAAGCAGAGGAAGATTTTACAGAATAGGCTGGCTGGCAGTAAAATATAGAGGAGGTAGGATGTGTGTGTTAATTTTTAAAACCCTGAATTAAATTCACTTTTGTTCTAAACCGTGCTCATATAGTGACCCCTCATATAGTGTTTGTTCATTTCACTTTACTTTTCGGGTGAGAATGTGGCTGGGTTGGAACTCTCTGGACTTGTCTTGCAACATAAGCTGCTGGGTTCCACAGCAGAGGAACACAGAGGGTGATTGCCAGTCTTCCTTCCCTTGACCCAAAGATTTCACTTTGTCTGATTTAATTTTTTTCCTGTAGTATAGGAGGAATAAATATTCCCCACAATAATAAGACTGGACAATAATATGTTATCTTGTCTGAGACAAAAATTTAACTCAAAATATTTGCAGTTCCCAAATGGCCATTTCTTTATGTTAGTGATGCTTATTCTTAGACTGAGGCATTCATACAAATTTAGATTATTTTTTTTTATTTTGCCTGTAACACTGAATTAAGAGGTTAATAACTGTCTATGTCTATATAGTGTTCCTTTCTCCTTTCCACTATGCATGGTCATTCCTCTGAATGAATGTGACCACTTCTTCTTAGGGATGCATGCTGCAAATAACTAAATTTGCCGCTTGCAAGGACTAGGAAGGAACTCGTGCTTCTTGACACCTGGGTAGAATGCTACTTTTCTTGGAGAAATGATCTTATAGCTCCAAACCTTTCCTCACTCAGTACCTCCAACAAGTGTTTTGTCAGGATACAAAGGATGCATGCTCAGGCCTGCAGCTTGCTCTGGAGGAGCTGAATAAGGAGGTGTGGGGCTGGATAAGACAGTCTGTTGTTTGTTTCTAACACTTCATCTATTTTAGAAACAATATGTTACTGAGGTCTTCAGATTAATACCAAGAAAACAACATTTTTTCTCTCCCAAGAAATATTTGTAATACTAGCCTCAACAATGAGATTATATTTGTGTTTTGTAGCCAAATGTTTCTAGTATTTAATGATGTTTCAGGACCTGCTGCTTTCTTGATCTTCCCAGGCTATGTATGGTGTAGAGGTGTTTTTTTTTTTTTTTCCTGTCTTAGAAATAGAAATTAAGGCACAATGGGTAATTTCTCATAACTGCTGGTACCAGAATAAGATATAGTTGGTTGCAGAGCTCCATGGTGGACACAGCCTCATCAGGCTGCACAGGGCTGCATAGAAAAATGCAGGCTTCAAATTCCAGATAGACAGGCAGGTGGTTTATATGAAAAACCTCTTGCTTTTTCCTGCTTTGGAAAAGTCATGCTGTGACACAAAAAATCCATCTTAGGAAGGGAGAGGAAGCCTGGACTCCCACAGAGGCTCAGGCAGGAGGCTGCAGAGATAGGGTTGAAATGTGAGGGGCAGGGTCGGGGGGGATAGTAGGACGTCTTGACATCTCAGGCTGTGTGCTAGGGCTTGCAGAAAGCCACAGTACTCCAAAGGGGGCTCTTCCAAATCAGAAAAAGGGACTGAGTGTGAGATTAATCCTGTTGTCATGAATTACTGATGACTGCATCTAGTAAAAAGGAGACAAACTCCTTTTTAATGTGTTATTAGAATGTGTTATTAATGTGTTATTAAAAAATGTGTTATTAGAAGGAGAGAGGCTGTGCAGTTGATTTGGTTTTCATTTTGTTGCATTACTCTGAGCATGAGGAGGAGAGGCCTCCAGCAAGAGCTGGAGATGATGTGGCTGAGAACTGGCTGTGAACATCTCCAGGAGAGGAGGATTTTTATAGTGTTGTATGGTGGGGAATGTTGGGGTGGGCGAGGGCACATTGGTCGGGTCATGTCACTCAGGCAGAGAGTGGCAAAGGTAGCAGGAAGCTAATAAAATCTCTGAGCAACTGAGATGGGATGGGAAGGGCTCAGAAATTGTCTGAGAAGTCAGAAGCTGAGGCTGGAAACATGGACCAGCTTGTGAGAATGCAGGACACAGGAAGAGTTATGGAGAAACTCTATTCTGTCTGACATGGTAACTATGCTTCTGATACTAAAAATAAATCTAGCTTTGCTTATTTTCCCCCACAAAAAAAAATCTAGCATTTCGTGTTTGAAATTCTTTCTTGTTCTTTAGTGAGCTCCTTTTAAGGAGAAGGTGTAGGCACACCTATCCCAAGACTGTGGTTTATTCTGGGTCCTGGCATTTTACAAGAGTAACAGTAGATATATAGATAAACCTGTGAAAGGCCCAGAAAGAAGGGCAAAATGAGTATGAAAACATAACAAAGTGATGTGAGAAGCAATTAAAAAATCAATTAAACTAGAGGGAGATTCTGGAGATGAAATTAACTTGGGAGACTGCTTCCTGGGTGGTAAGTGTTTTAAATATAAATAGTGCAATTATCTATGGAAACATTGATTACTTTCACGGAGAGCTAAACTTACAATTTAGTAAGCAATTATAATCTAGTAAGACTGTTGTTCTAAGTGCAGGGCAATCAGCTGTCCTCAAACAGCTTTCAGTAATAAATTGTTTTTCATGACTTCCTTCTTTCCAAGGAGAGAAAGAGGATGAAGGTGATTCCCTTTGTTCTGTGATCTCTGATCAAGTGAAGTAAACAATTTTTATTTTAAAGTACCTAGACTCAGAGCCTGGATCTTCATTGACCTGAATCCTGGGGATTAGACTCTATGGGGAGGGGCAGGAGAAAATCACTTTGTCAGAAGAGCACTTTAAAAATAACGTAAAGAAGCACATGGTAGGACTGAACCCAGTTAGAATTTTTTTGGCAATGTATTTCTTAATGGTTGGAACCTGATTTTACTGTTGAGAGATTTTGACCATATTTTGTGATGAGGAAAATCAGATTCTGGGTCTTTTTGTTTATATGAATGTGGTAAAACACTAAAACACTGTATATTCTTAACATTACTATGCCTAAAGGAGCAGGGATTTTGGAGCTTCCTGGGGGAGAATTAGGTCCTTGCTCAATTGATATTTTGGATTCAGCCTCTTCTTTCAGACAAAATATTTTTGTCCTGATAGATCTGTTTCTTCTTGCTGACCTCCTGAAGATTCATCTTTGTTTAAAAGTTACCAACTGTCTTTGAATGTCAGCTCACTTTTAAATACTTTTTTCAAGAGAAAATGTAACTCATGTTAAATTGTAATTATTTCTGTTTAAAACAATTCTTTATTTATTTGTAGTCTTCTGAGTAACTAGATATTTGCTTTTTATTTGCTTAAACAAACCATAATCTCCTTCTCTGTGTCCATTCAAAATCTATCCATCACATGAAAAACTGCATCTCAAACCTAGCAAGGCTAAGACCCTTATTATATTATTATATAAAGCCTACTAAAAATTAAATATCTGGCTTCAGATATTCCAAGGTCTCTAAAACACTTCATATACTTCAACATATTATTGTTTAAAAAAATGGTGAGAGATTTTTAAAATTTACTAGAAAATTTTCCTCTTTTACATAGAGCAAATATCATTTATGCTATATAAGCAGGACAACATAGATAGGTTCTGGGCTACTGCAGATTTCTGCACGTTTCCTCCCTGTTAACAGAAATACAGGCTTATTAAGGAAACTTGGTGTTGAGATATACTTTCATTCACAAGGAGGAAGGAGCTACAGCTATGTATTTTTCTTGTGAAGTTGCTTCAAACTGTTATGTGCAGAGTCTTAGAGATTAAGCTGAAGCATTAAGGACTTGAGCCTTAAAAAGATGGACTTTTTAATGATTATGGTGATATGAGATGTATAGTTAATTCAGTACAGTTAGCTCATTTAACAAATCTCACTTAATTAACCTCAGTCATTCCTGCTGACATAGATTTACAAATTCTGGTACCTCCTCTAGCTGGGACAGGGCTGGTGGCCAAGAATATAATCTATGGAATGACAGTTAAAAAAGATAATCGTGTGATTTTTCTGCTTGTTCTACTGGGCAGAGGTTGGTGGTTTTTTTTGGCTTTGTTTTTCTCTTTGACATGCTAATGCAAATTGTTGAACTGAATTCCCAGACCTGCTAGGGAAAATGCAGTGCTTTTGCTTTATGTATTCAATTTCTTTAGAAATAACTTATGCAGGATGGAGACTATCTTGCCCATTTAAGTATGCTGACTTCCTTCCTACACAAAGGAGAAAGAAAAAGTACTAGCTGTTTCAAATACAATTTAAGAGTGCCTATCTCCCATGGGAAAGTCTCAAGCAACCTACAGATGATAGGTGAGTCTATGCAAACATTCTTCCTATACCATATCTCCAATGGTGAACACGATTGTGGCTGCAGTTTGTCATAGAATGATTTGTCTTGGAAGGGACCTTAAACACCACTGAGTTCCAACCCCCTGGCATGGGCGGGGACACCTCCCACCAGACCAGGCTGCCCAAAGCCCCATCCAGTCTGGCCTTGAACACCTCCAGGGATGGGGCATCCACAGCTTCTCTGGGCAGCCTGTGCTAGTGCCTCACCACTCTTTGAGTGAATTTCCTTCAACATCTGATCTAAATCTCTCCTCTCATGGTTTAAAACCATGACCCCTTGTCCTATCATCACACTCCCTGACAAAAAGGATGGTCCATGGACCATCCAGAAAATTAGAAACTGAAAGCAAATTCCTACTTGGGTATCTGCAGGTTGTTGCAAGCCTGTTGTGTAGGGAAAGCTTTATTTTCTTTCTTTATACAATGGGGATGGTGACCTTTCTAACTGAAGTTAGTGTGATTCCTTTCTTGAGTCAGAAAAGAAAATGGGGGAAATAAATTGGGAATAAACCTTCCCATTTCCAGATCATCAGTCCCTTCCAGCTTAACTGAAACAGTGCATCACTGGATTTTCATGATTTGTTTAGGCTTTTGCTAAATTTCCAAAATTATCAAGAAAACAGAAATGGTTAATCATTCTAAAATGCTGGATGGCTGTATCTCACCTGGTGAGTCTTGGGGAATGCTTGTGCTTGAGGCAGATGCTAAATCAAGGCATTTTTTGCCCAACATCATGTACTTGTGGACTTTAAATGTGCCAGGTGTCTGTCATCTAGAAACAGCGTCCTTTAGTGGGCTGGGCTGAGAGCCAGAGACTCTGAAGCTGCATTCTACCTGTTTCTAGCTTAATAATGCTTTATCCTTATGTAACACTTTATTTGGCTGTCGTCTTTCACTTTTCTCTCTCTTTACCTCCCCCACATCTAGGCTGTTACTGCATCTTGCCAGCAGTAGATAATAGGAACATATTAGTGCTCCACTGGCATCTTAAGATCAATTCAGATCTATAGCTTTGTCAGTGCTACCATACTGCTAAAAAAAGCCACCTTCAAATTATTCACTTTTTTTTTTCCTCTCCACAGGATTTGACATTGTTTGTGGTATGGTCTGTTCCTAGTGCTATTATTTTATGTGGAAATTACTGGGTAAAGTCAGGTGGCTTCTTTTCAGTGGATTTTTGATAAAATACAGGTTGGATTTTACCAGAGATCTTGCAATGAAGTAGCAAAAGACAGATAATAAGGAATTTACCAGGTATTTTTGCAAAGAGTAAATTGGGGGTGGGTGGGGTGGGGGAAGGTGTTGGCAAAAAACAGCTAATTGAGAAAACACATCTTGCTGCTCACAGAGCCAAAAATGCCAGCTGCTCTTGACAGTTTAATTATGGAAGGCCAGTAGACATGGACAAAGATGCTCTCACTAGTTTTGATTGATTAAATTGTGATTTTAAAGTGGAACCCAAGAAAGTTAGGTGCTGGATTGTCTCAGGTTAGAGACAATTACAGAATGTTCCTGTAGGGTAAAATGTGCATGTTCCTTTGAGGGAAATATGAGGTAATTTTGGGTTAGTCTTGTCCTTGGTGAAAGAGATGAGGATACAGGCATTACCTAAGCTGTTGCTACACTCTAAAATAAAAGCCTAGCTTTCTGTCATAATCATGGTGGTGTCTTTTAATTTAACATCTGACAGTTTTTGGAGAAAACTTCTGCAGTCTGCCGTTTGGCTGCAGTGCCTTGAGAGAGTTAGATGAATTATGTGTGTTTCACGAAGACTATGGAGAGTAGAAATAGTATTGCTATGTGTAAGTGCTATGCTGAGCAGTGCCAAGAAACGGTAATAGCATGACATGGGGGAAAGGGCTGTCTTCAATTAAAGGCAAATGTTGAGGATAGAAGCACTTGTCTTTTTGTTCAGTGCTTAAGTTTTCATAGTTTTGTTTCCTTTTTTCCTTTTTTTTTTTTTTTAATTAAGTGTAGATATTTAAAATAATATGATTGTCTTCCTGTGTTGAATAAGCTGTAGAGACTTGGTCAGGATCACAGCTTCTGCAGGATGTCTCAAGTTGGCTTAAAACTCTTAGAGAATATTTTGCTATTTAATTATCTTCACTTTTTAAATTAAGCGCCTTCATTGTAATGTGAACTTATTGCATTCAGTTTTAAGCTTTTGGAAGGTATGCTTCTATCTGGTAGATCATAGCCCTTAACTTTCAGAATTTTTACCCTTCAGGTAGACAGGAAACATGATCAAATTATACTGCCATTATCCTTCATTTGGTAAAACCACATAGATTTTTAGGCTATAGCTATTGTAATTTTGCTAAATTGATGTATGGTGGAATGACACATCTCTCTTCTCTTTCAAATCTCAAAGCTTAGGCATAATTGGCTTCTTTTGTTTCATCTTAGGGGATTATTATTTTTCATCTTCTACTTTTTCTGGTGCACGTTTCAATGTATGGAAAACCTCAGAATGAAATGCCACAACTTTTGTGAGAACTCAAAAATACCATATTTTTCTGTGATATTGAGATGTACCTTGATGAGAGATGCATGGGAGAAGTAAATGCTAATGACACAAAAGTTGATAGGTGAAGTACAACCATACCTTGGTTAGAAACTGCTGCTCCTATTATTTATGTCAATGGTCAGAAAAGAGTTGCTTAGGTTTGGCATTCAGGGAGTACAACTTGTGTAAAGAACTTTCCCAGGTATAAAGGTATACCTCAGGTCTCAGACCTTCAACAGTCCCCTTTCCACAAGCTTGGAAAAAGCAAAGGAGGGTTACAGCTTGAGTATCGGAGTAGGTGTGTGCCAAAGCATCTAACTAGGAGATAAGGATTTTCTGAGTTTAGTGGCATGATGTTCTCGCATTCGTAGAAGAGAAGGCAGCCTTGCAGTAAGCAAATGGATGTCTTACTGACCTCAATTAACGTTCTTTCTATTCGTGCCAGGGCTGAGTTTTGTTCTTCAAGCCTGCTAGGTGCATGCTAAGTAAATAGCAGACAAATGCAAATGGCCTTATTTTATCACCTGGATAGCATGAATACCTCTTGCTGTCCACCTTTAACTAGGTTAGAAGCTTGGAATGAAGAGCTATGGCTCCCTGTCTGGTCAATGGAGAACTATACAGGGGTGTCCTGAATCATCCTATGCGTGCTTCATTGATCATGTAGGAATGTAGAGTCCTAGCTCAGCCCAATGTTAATGTGAATTTGCTCTTTATATACACATGGATCTGACTTCAGTACGCCTGAGCTTGATTTGGCCTGTTTCACCTGCTCCCCCCCCCCCCCCCCCGCAATGTTCTCTCATATAAGAGAGATTTGTCTTAATTGTAGTGTAAGGCAAGACAAGAAATTACAGTAGTCACAAGCTGGATGTCACCTTATCTCTGTAATTCATGAGGCGATGCTGTACCTATAAATCACAAAAATTTAACAGCTGCAACTGCAGCCAGATAAAACATTGACAAGGGCAGCTGTGAAGCAGTGAAAGGCAGATGAAACTATGACTTTTTGTCAACTGGCTTCTCCCTCCTGGAGTATATCTGGTGTCAAGCTGTCATTCCACTTGACTTCAGAATGAACAAATAGAGTAAGCTGGTAAAACAGTGTGAGCCCTTTCATCTTTCCTTTCTTGGGAAAATTGGGAGATCGACGTAATTCATAGAATCATAGACTATCCCAAGCTGGAAGGGACCCATAAGGATCATCAAGTCCAACTCCTGGCACCGCACTGGTCTACTCAAAATTTTAGACCATGTGACTAAGTGCACAGTCGAATCTCTTCCTAAATTCAGACAGGCTTGGTGCAGTGACTACTTCACTGGGGAGCCTGTTCCAGTGTGCGACCACCCTCTCGGTGAAGAACCTCTTCCTGATGTCTAGCCTAAACTTCCCCTGCCTCAGCTTAACACTGTTCCCATGGCTCCTATCACTGGTGATTATGGAGAACAGGTTACCTGCCTCTCCACTTCCCCTCACTAGGAAGTGGTAGACTGCAATGAGGTCCCCCCTCAGCCTCCTCTTCTCCAGGCTGAACAGACCAAGTGACCTCAGCCGCTCCTCATATGTCTTCCCCTCTAGGCCCTTCGCCATCTTTGTTGCCCTCCTCTGGACACTCTCCAACAGTTTAATGTCCTTTTTGTACTGTGGTGCCCAGAACTGCTCACAGTACTCGAGGTGAGGCCACAACAGCGCAGAGTAGAGCAGGACAATCACTTCCCTCAACAGACTAGCGATGCCGTGCTTGATGCATCCCAGGATACAGTTGGCCCTCCTGGCTTCCAGGGCATGCTGCTGGCTCATATTCAACTTGCTGTCAACCGCAACCCCCAGATCCCTCTCTGCAGGGCTGCTCTCCAGCGTCTCATCGCCCAGTCTGTACATATAGCCAGGGTTGCCCCGTCCCAGGTGTAGGACCCGGCACTTGCTTTTGTTAAACTTCATGTGGTTGGTGATCACCCAGCTCTCCAATCTGTCCAGAGACAGATCCAACTCCCATTCATGGGATGTTTAATAAGATGATCTTTCTTTGTCATCCTGTCTTCCAACCGGTCTTCCAAATACCACTCACATCCCTACCCCTCCCATATTGTATCAGCTTGTAGCCTAAAGTATAGTCTCTAGTGGTCCAAAATTCTGGTTAAATAACATGTCCATACACCACTGTATGAAATAGTCTGTCTCAGCCGATAAAAATGCTTATGTAAGTGCAGAAAAAATCTTGAATCAAGAATCTGTTCATCTTCGTAATCCCTCTAACTGAAATATCCAGTGAGTATTGTTGAAATATAGGCTATCTCAGAAGATTATCAGGTTATAGTTTAGCTTTGTCTGTTTAGACCTCCATATATGTAGAAGTGATATGTTTTTTGTTTTCTCGTTTTTTAAATCTTTTATTTACATATAAACATTACATTCTAGCTGCAAAATATTTAAATACTATGAAAAAATAGGATACAGACAGCTATTGTTCCACCATGGGAGTCTCATGGCTGCAGAAATAACTTGGATTTATTTATTTATTTATGAATGATTTTCAACCCTCAGGCACAGTTACACAGGCTTTATTCTGTTACTTATTTAATATGCCACTGAATAGTTGGAGAAGTCATTACAGCAATATTTCCTCCAACATCAGCTCATCAAATATCAAAAGCCTTAGCTGAAGGCTGTATGAGATCTCTGGTAGTCATTGACTCAGAAGTACATGAACTGCCTTAATTTTATTTCTATACAAATATTGAAGAGGTGGACACAAGTCATTAATGAGGATCTTGTTGATGGATGTCAATTTGTCTTCCAAACTTTGTCTTCCTGTGTCACTTAAACTTGTGGTGTTGGAAGGACTTTGGTTCCTGGCTTCTATTAAACCACCCCCAAATACTTCTTTCCTTTTACCCAAGGTTTACATCATTTGCTATTGTTTGCATTATGGAAAACTTAATTTTGAATAAATTTAATTCTTTCCATACAGATAGACTTAATTTCATTATGGTCTGTGGGAAAGGACAACAGGATATGCTTCCTGTGTCCCTAACTGCAGAGGTCCCAGTTTTGTATCAACATTTTCACTGGACATATAGAATATGTGTTTGTAAGTAGAGAATGGAGAAAGGAGGGATCTTTACGCTAATCTCTGAAGTAGCTACACTAGGTTTCTGCTGTTACCTGCTTCTGAATTCCTTCAGAGAAATTGAGGTTCACTGTGGAGGAAGTCAAGGTTCCTTTTTCAGCTTAGGGATTTTCCATCAGTTGTGCTGTATTTTATGTAAAATAGTGATAGCTCTGTAAGCAGGTTTCAGTAACCCGATTAAGAAGCTTCAAAATTAAGCTATGAAGAGAAACTTTGCTGTGTACTAGGACAAAAAAAAAAAAAATCTAATTCAAGCACGTTGTTTTGTGTTTTAGCAGGATCAGGATTAGGAATTAATCTTTCGTTGTTGTTTTGTTTGTTTAATAACCTTTGGTATTTTACTGAAAATCTAGTCTGGATTCATGTCTGATGGGAAGAAGTGGTGACAGATGTTTTAATAACAATATGCTCAGAAACTCTGAAAGGTTTTCTGGATATGGCAAAATGTTTTGACTTTAATAGGTTTTCAAAGGAATGGTATGCAAAGTAAAAGTAATGGTGTGGAGCCCTTCCTTAGGGTTAAGGTCAAATAGATACACTTCAGATGTTGAGGGCCCCAGCTCCAGGCTCCTTCTGTGTCCTGGCCACCCCGTCCTGGAAGGTTGCCCTGGGTACCAGATGTGCTGTGGGGTGGCTGGCTTGCCTCTGTGCAGCATTGGTCTGGTATCTGCTGTCTTTGCAGTATGCAGCATAGATGGAACTGATTAACATTCAAGCTAGTTTAGTTTTGATCTTTGAAAAATCTGGAGGAAAAAAAAAGGTGACTTTAAGCTAAAGCTTAGTAATATTGTAATATTCATAGTAGTACAAATTTAGTGAAGAATTCTAAAATATAATACAAGAGAGCTGTCTGCTCAAAGAAAGTTGTCTGGTATGTAAGCTGTTTTTATCTGTTTTTTTAAACAAGAGTATATATTACAAAATGGATAAACGTTAAGCAAAAACAAAAGATTGTTTATCTCCCACTATGGAAGACTACATTCAGAATACCTATAACGACCTTGGCATCCTGCTTAATGAGTAAATGGAGTACTCAGCCATATCTGATAATGAAAATGAAGCATGCTTAATTGACTTAGCACCCAACTAATCATCAGTTAATGTAGTCCTGAAAATTGTGAAGTTATTTCTTCCTAGAAGGTCAGAGCATGCCTGTAGAGAAGGGACAATCTAAGCTTTATACCTTAGGCATGGAGCAAATATAAATGGCAAACAGTAATTGTTGTGGCCCAGAGGCTTCATATGGTAGCATGGCCTCAGTCCATGCTGTCTTCAGCCATCTGCAAAATGGTTATAATTCCAGAACTGGACTTCATTAGTTGACATCCTGCAGGTAATTACACTGAAGGACCTATCAGACTGCTTGCAAAACAGCTCTGTTATGGGAAGAGCAGCATCTTAGGTTGTGTGGGGGGTTTTTTTTGAAGAGGAAGAACGGTTTCTAGTCAACACTGTGACCGTCACAGTTAGTCTGCTGGGACTTTATTCAAAGTATATACAGAGTTATAGAGCCTGACTTGACACCTGCAAATGTCTCTGCCCTGATCTCACTTGGCTATACAGACAATGATTCAGAACTAAATGAGATAGTTTCTTCCAAAATCTGTCTGCCTCAGCTGGGATTTTTGTCTTGCTTACAGGAATGACTTAGTACTCAGAGTCAAAACAGTGAAGCTTGAGGGAGAGGCCATCAATTTAGTTCATTGTACAAGGGATAATCAATGGAAACTGTGCTTTCACTCTTCAAGTTCAGAATCCCCGGTTAACAAGACTTCATACAGCAAGAATCCTCTCACTCCATATTCTAAGAGCTGCTTTTTTTCTTCATTTGAAAATATTAAGTGGTTTTCACACATCATCTTGATCAGCAAGTAGCAATTATGAGTTTTCTTAGGATTTTTGCATTTATTTACAAGAGCAGAGGGTTAAATGTACCAAATGTAGTAGCAGCTACATGTCCAGAAATAAAACAGGAATGGCTGCGATGTCTGGATGTTGGTTCCATTGGCCTCTGAGCTGCTGTGTAGTCCCTGATTTTAGCAGCAGATGTCTTTCCATAGAAGGCATGGGATTTTCCATATGTCTCCCTACCAGGAAGCAGCCCTGGGACTTTGAAGTTCTCACAATGAAATGGAAGGGAGTGAGGAAGATGAGGATCCAGACTCTGCATTGGGCCAGTTGCAAAGGTATCTATCTGTCATGTTTGTCCCTGCAGAGCCACCTGTTGCTTTCCTGTTGCTAAAATCTGGACATCCTACATATGATCTTGATAAATGAGGGAGCAAGAGTTAAAATGTAGAGGGAATCTATCTTCAATTTTTTTCTCCTTTGTCACTCATCTTTGCTGTGTCTGTCTTTATAGACATAAAACAATAGAATTATTTTTTGTGTGTGTGCTAGAATACTCCTTCCAGCTTTTGACTTATTTCAGTGCCATTCTTCAGACACTTAATGTTTTGTAAGGTGGGGCTTTGCAGACCTACCCTGAATATGTTCTCAATGTATTGCTCAAAATCCAAATCCTTGATCTAGTATCAGCAAACTTCCCTTAAGTAGGTTTTAAGTCTCGTCTTTGTACCTCCATCTGATGCCTCAGCTGAGGGGTCAGTGTATCAACTGTGAATCTTTACAAATTTCAGAAGCTTTGGAATTTGCCTGTGGAACAGAAGGTGACCCTTGCCAAGCCCCAGCCGTGAAGTATCATGTAGCCTTTTAAATGACAAATTTTACTTGGCAGTGTTGGATTTCAACACAGGCAAGAATGTACCACAAAGGTATCGACAAAACATCCTGTTCTCTAAAATGAATGTTTATTATAGTGATGCCTGAGGAGATTTCAACTTTTTTTTTTTGTTAGAGCAGTACTGCAAAGTGTACATAGGCACTAACTGAGCTGTTAGCAGGGTTTGCAAAGAATACTAATAGGGTTATTACAACAGTGGTGATCTAAGAATAAAAGCAAGATAAATGTCATGTGCAGCAGCATTATTCTTAGACTTACTGGTAACCAGCTACCCTGTCAGGTTTCTGGAATAAGGTATTTCTGTAACAAAAATATTTGGAGACAGATCTCAGAGCAGGGATTTTCTGAAAAACTCTGTAAATACATAAGTAGCTTTTGGACACCCTTTTGAAGGCATCCACATGTGACTTTCACTGTATTTTTGTTCTGCCCTGCCCCACTTCCTCTTCATGGTTTTAACTTAGTCCATTTACTTGTGGTTAAATAAATGTAGGGCAGAGTTTCCAAGAAAGTTGCAAGTGTCTCAGTAAAGGAGACAATTTCTTAGAAGGGGAAGTGCCATGAAGGCATTATAGTACCACACAAAGCCTTCTCACATCTTTCTCTGAAGCTTCGAACTACAGTAAATCTGAGGTCGATTTTTCAGTTTGAGATGATGGGCTGCTTTTGGCTTATTTTCCCTATGTTGATTAACCCAAAAAAGCTGCAGGGCTTGCTGCTTCATTCTCCCCATGACTTTGCAGTGGGTTAAATGTGTTTCTGTACTTGTGGAGACAGGCATTGAGGCAAAAACAATGAATGGCATTTTTTAAGATCCTACAGTGAACACTGAGAATTTGTAACACTATTTGTAGCATCAAGTATTTACACAGCCTGCTTGAGACTGATTACCTTTTATCCAGCTGCAATGTTGGTGCCTGTTGTCCTGTTTGTTGATACTATGTGTGTGTCACCAGGTCTGTCTTTTACCTCTAGTGTGTATTAATGTTAATGCTTAATATGAAATGGATGGTAAAGGAGGCATCCTTAAACAGTGTGTAGCCTTTAAGCTGTGCAGAGTCTGGAAAATTGTTAATTTGGTATGGTATTTGATGGGCAGAATGTAGGGTTAATTAAAACAGTAATGTCATTAAGACTCTTATAGGAAAGAAGCAGAAAGGAGGATGGTGCCTGCTTCTCCACTACCCCTGCTACCTACACTACCTCCTACACTACCCTTCTCCACTACTCCACAATTCTGGAGGAACAGCTTTGGCAAACTCAGCTCCTGGAAGTGTGATGGGGCAGGAGGGCCTTGGGCTGAAGCACCATGGCCTGGGCTAGGGTTAGCGTAGGGACCAACCTGCCTTTGGACACACTTGGGAAGGCACCTGGATTTAGCCGGCATCCTGCTTTAGTCTCCTTGCCTCCCTGTGTGGCTTTAATTGAAGATCTGTGCTGGAGGAGAGCAAAGGAGTGAGTAGAAGGGGCTGTGACCGCTGCAGGAAACAGGAATACAGAAATCAAAATCTTTTGTGTGTCTTCAGCATGCTGTGGTATTCTACAGAAGTAGGTGATCTGAGATCAGAAGGCAGCTCTTCCACAGATGGACTGATACTGATGTGAGAACGGTTGTTCTTGTCTATAGGAGGTCTTCCTTTCTCTGCAGGTGGCAGGAAAAAAATAATTTAAAAATGTATAATGACTGCAAAAAAATAGAAAGCATCTGCTCCTGAACCATGTTAGCTCAATGGTTATAGAGGTTGAAGAATTGAGTTATAATATAACCTTGGATATCCAATGTTGGATTTGAAAACAGATATTCTGACATATGTAGCTTATGCTCTGCTCCCAGCGTGATCCACTATCCATATTCTATGATTCTTTGATATTTATTTGGTGTAATTAAACAAGCAAAAATCTTAGTCTTCCGATACAAAATGAACCATAGAAACACAATGTTTTGAGTTGGAAGAGACCTTAAAGACCACCTAATTCCAACCCCCTGCCATGGGCGGGGACACCTCCCACTAGAACAGGTTGCTCAAAGCCCCATCCAGCCTGGCCTTGAGCCCCTCTGGGGATGGGGTATCCACAGCTTCTCTGGGCAACCTGTGCCAGTGCCTCACCTGAAAGATTTTCTTCCTTATGTCTAGTCTAAATCTCCCCTTTTTTAGTTTAAAATGATTATTCCTTGTCCTATCCCTACAATCCCTGACAAAGAGTCCCTTCCAGCTTTCCTCTAGACCACTATAGGTACTGGAAGTCTTCTATAAGGTCGCCCCAGAGCCTTGTCTTCTCCAGGCTGAACATCTCCAACTCCCTCAGCCTGACTTCATAGGAGAGGTCCTCCAGACCTCTGATCATCCTCGTGGCCCTCCTCTGAACCTACTCCAACAGGTCCATGTCCTTCTTGTGTGGGGGGCCCAAGAGCAGAATGCAGTACTCCAGGTGGGGTCTCACAAGAGTGGAGTAGAGGGGGAGAATCACCTTCTTCAAACTGAACTATTTAGAGGCAGCACAATTACCAAGACTGAACAGTTATTCCCTATAGATCAGAGATGAAGTCTTGGCTAGAAACACCTACACCCTAAATTATTGATATGGCAGCTGTTTGTACAACCTGGCTCTTGAACTCTCGTGTTCTAACAACAGTTTTCCTTAAGAACAACAACAAAAAAAGTGGTGTTTTATATTTGTCTGCAGCTTTCTAGATTAACTCAAACTAAACATCAGTTACCAATGAGTGTAATGTTGAAGGTGAGATCCTGAGTGCTTAATAATGTGGTAATCACTCTTTCTGATTCTCAGATATATATCTGAGAGATGTTTTTCCTAGGTCTGGTCCCAGCCATCCCACGATTGCACCTGTATTCTGATCCTATTCAGTCTCTTTCAGCTGATGAGTTCCCAAATTGCAGCCTGAAGGCTTGTCTGCAATCGTTGCAATAGTAACTTTGTGTGGGGCATAAGTGGTGTTTCATTGATTTTGGGGGTGGTGTGTGTATGTGTGTGTGGGGGGTAGTGGTAGGGGAAGCTCTTTTCCGTTTAATATTTCTCATTGGGTTGCTGCCTTAAGGGTAGACTTTCAGCATAACATACAGGAATTTGCCTACACAGTATGTCCTATTAATGTAGAGGTACTAAACATGGAAGAGACTCCCACTTCCATTGTCTTTCTCATTTTGTTTCTTGAATACCCCAGTTGGACTTCTAATAAAGTACTTCCTCCAGCTGTTATGAAAACTTACGCTATGATCATAACTTTGTTTCCTAGCAACTCTGCATCCTTCAGCTCATAAAAGAAGGTGGCTTATAGTTTTAATGAATTTAATTCTGAGCCTTGGCCAATCAAAAGCAAGTAATGTGGAAAAGTAAATGTCATCCATACTTTAAAGAGGAAGTTAAAAGTTCATGTAATTGCCTATCTGCTTTAGTATTGCATATCATTTTGATAAGATGAACATTTCTTAAATGTCCTTGTATTTCAAATTATATTTTCAGTTGTGACTGGTGATATGGATGTGACTACCTTCAACCATGTGGCCTTGGGGGGTTAGAGATCTTTGCTTGTGAAGGTTTTGCTTAGCAACTTCTTGCATTTGAGCATCAATGTTTTACTTGAAGGAGGGTAATGGGCTTTCTTTTCAATTATTTTGTTAATTGTTTTATTTTTATTTTACTTTTTATTTTAATATAATTCAGTTTATTTGGCTGGATTGCCCTGTCCTGCCCTGCTTTGAACCTGAGTTTTGAACCTGACTTTTATTACAGGGGGAGGCAGCAGTCTGCTGAGCTGGAGTATGGTGACATTGATTACAAGCTCTAAAGTAAGAGATATCAGATGGTTTATATCCCTGCTGTCTCACTTGCATAAAGCAAGTCAATGAAATATCTTCAGCATTCCCTTTGCCATGATGGTTTCTTAATATTTCTCATCTATAAAATACTATGAGTAGAAATACTTTTTCCCATTCTGTCTCACTTCATTACGTCATTAGCATGTTGTGAAAGTGGAAGCTGGTGGGGAAACATTTTGAAATCAAAGATCCCTTTTAGCCACATTATAGTCAGGATGTATATGGAAGTTGTGTGTGAATTCTGATTCCTTCAGAAATGTAGCAAGAATCAAATATTTGATTGGTACTTGAAAGAAACTTCCTAAGTGACTAATATGACAACAAAAAAAATGTGAAAGCTGACTAATGAAAGCTAACTTACTTTTTGGTGATAGGTTTTCCATATTTAGAAACCTCAGTGTTTCTTTGCATTGGAATTGAAGAACTTTCAAGAAATTCTTTCCATTAAAAAGGTCATTTTTTTGTTGTTTGCTTTCTCATATCTGAAGTGACCAGGTTGTTTTCATTGCTTGTTGGAAAATAGATACTGCAAAAGAGCAAACTTCAGTGAAAACATGCTACGCTGAAAATAATGTAATTAACTTGAGAACGTAGGACCTGCTATGCTGGTTCAGAGTAGCAATATATTTAGCATGCGGTTTTGTATACTACAGAGACAAACAAATGCTAAAAAAGGGAAAAGACTACTTTCTGGATTTCAACACTATAGGGAAAAAACTACAATAAAATACTTACCTGTCTCTGTCTTCTGTTACTGTGATAACATCTTCATTCTTATTTATTCTGGACAAATCTTCCCAAACTTTTTGTCACGTCTCTTAAGGTGGTCATCTTGTTTTTCACCTTCCTCTTAAGTGCGACCCTACCTAAACTTCCTTATGTGCATATATTATAATAGCTTTTAGTGATGAGGTCACATATTACTTCTTCCAAGTATACTAGCTAAATGGATAGTTGCAAGATGGATGGCATTAAAAGCAAGTTGATATTAGTTTAAGATCTTATGCTTTATATTTGTCCTGTGTATTATGCACTTAGTGTTAACCAAATCCTGATCTGACTACAAAGCATTTGTTATAACAATGGTTTTTTTCTGCGATGCTTTTCGCTATGCTATCTTGCAAGCTTTGTCACCACTAATGCATCTATTTTCAAGGTGCTTTGAGGGGAGAGGAAAAAAAAAATCTTCCTGTCTTGCTTAAGGGGAATGGAGAGGTGGAAAGGTAAGGGTTAAATTGTGCATTCATTTCAAGTACCTAAATTAAGATGCTAAAGACTTGATCTTTCTGTGTTTCCAACACAGAGAGCTACGTAAATTTAAAGCACACGGGTTCAAAGCTTGGCTCCCTTTAGCTGCAGCTGCCCCAGAGCTCCTGTGCAAAAGGTTTCTTTTGTCATACAATTTTGCTTCATTCCTGAGCAGCCCCATTCTGTGCCTTGGCCCATCCATCAAAAATAAATGCAAGAATTGATCAGAAACTCCAGTGATCCCAAAGTCAAGTCATTTTCCACGTGAAGGAATAAAGTTAACTGTTAGCAACCAAAGGATTTCATTGAGTAAGCAGATACTCCATTAGTTAGGGAGGACATGCACCTTTCCAGTGAGGTTCACCAGTATTTGCCAGGAAGGGAAGGATAGTACAATTTGGAAACCATGGCCTGCAGTTAGTGCTGTGGGGAAAAGCACAGGCTTTCTACAGCACAGCTGCCACCTTGGTGGCAGAATCAGAACCATTCACAGTTAACACATTTATCTACCCTTTGCCTGCACTGGCTTCCAGGGCACTCTGTCCCTCTGCCTTCCTGCTCCAAATTGGTCTGCACTCAGCCTTATCCAGATGCCCCAGTTCCCTGCCTTTAACCCTTTATCATGATGTGCACTGCATTTCCAGAGTCTTGGTTTCCTTAAGCCCATTTCTGATGTACAATAACACTCGCTCAACATTAAAATGTTTTACTTTAGTATTTGGTTTCCTGATGAGACAACACTACTGGAAGGGAAACAGTCTTGAGCCTGCTTTCATTCTGCCCTTTCAACTGTTGCAATTTTAGAGGGGGAGTAGGGCCCTAGAGGAAAGTTCTCCTTCTGCAGTGACTATGTACAGCAGCGCTTACCAGCAAAGCCAAGGCATGTACTTGCTGAAACTACAAGTGTTAGACTACAGCTTTTGAAGTCAAGAGGATTAAAATTTGTCTCCTAGGTGTTGAAAGTCTTAATGCCTCTGAGTATTTTATTTCAGTATCTTTTTTTTCCTTTGACATATGCTGAGTGAAGTTTTAAAACATGACTGTTCATCAGTATGTATAATGCCGTAATATTGTAGGGAAATGAAGGGGGATAATACCTCTTTAACTGCTGAGCTTAACGTGATAAAAGACAAGCTTTTAAAAACTCCTTAAATAGGTACTCTCTAGACATTTCTGTCATTTTCATTCTACTGTGTGGAAAGTGTTGGATATCAATTCCCTCCGCTTTTTTTTAAACTTTATGTAGTTGGTGTAAGGTATGGGTAAAGGCACTGAAACATCCCACAGATTTTTTTTTATAGGATAATATCAACTTCACTAATATATCAGTTTGAGCCTTCCCATTCATATCGCATGTCACAGACATGAGAAGAAAATCTGTTCCAGACAGAATTTGTGCATGTTGGTAATCACTTTGTCTTGAACGGCTTGCAATGCTGCTGCACTAACCAGAAGTAAAGTTGTATGCTCCAGAAAGGGCTTTGAAAGATCCTTCAAAAGCTTTCTCAGAGTCAGGAATCTAGGCAGCATTGAATCAAAGGCAAAGTGTTCTGCCCACGTGCTTCATCCCCACCATCATCTCATCTCAATTTGAGTTGCTGACCTAGAAGCAGACAGATGGATATGTGACCTGCTTTTTTCTGCAATGACAGAACATCCCAAGTACGTTTGTTACATCTGTGCTGTATTTGCTCAGCTTTGTAGCCAGAGCTTTCAAATTACTACAGTTCTTCGGGTGCTTCTCTTTTTTGTGTCTGCTAAATCAAACGTAAGTTTTTTGTTGTTTTTTTTTTTGGTGTGCTGTTTTTGCCAAAAACTTCGATCCCCTGTCCTCTCCCATATCTAAAAACAAACTGCAGTTTTAGATGCTCAGAAACTGTACAAATTCAAGGATGATTTCTGGTGTTTAAAACCAATCATCGTCACAGGAATACAAGCAACTTCCTGTGTGATACAGAGTGTTGCATGGTCTATCAGAAGCTTATAGTACTTGTGAGCTATTTACAAAGTAATTGCCATTTTCATCCCATTTGTCCACTCTGGAAGATTTTAAAGCCAGTTATTTGATCACTTAAGCCTGCCTGGTATTCCACTGCTGCAAAAGCATACAGCTGAACATCAAACAGGACTAATTAGCTTCCAACTGCCTACTGCTTGAAGTTACAGTTTCTGTGATTTCTTGATTTAAGCTACAGCTGAGGAAACACAATTCTTTGCTGAAACTAGTCAGAAGGAGTAGATGGAGGGGAGAGGAGACTCATATGGCTTTGGTCTAGCATGACTTACTGTGCAGTGGAGGATATATCCCATTATACTTGTAGTGAAGTATATCCATGATTAGCAGGTAAAAACATTTTCCTTCAGATCTTTAAAATGTATGGTCTTGTACAAGTAGGTACCACTGACTATTTGGATCTCAAGGACCTGGAAAATGGGAGCACTACAGCACTCAATATTGACAGTCGTACTTTGCAAGAGCTCTGTGGTTTTCCTGTCCTTAGGGGTTTTTGCTGTTTTTAGATGTGTTTAGCTATTTCGGTAGAGTGTAAGTAGGTTGTATTTAAAGAAGAAAACTGTAATAATAAGCACTCTGATGAACTCATGACTGTTGTGTATGATCTTTGAGTCAGTCTGGCCCTGGAGTCCAACACTGGAAAACAGCTGCCTTCCTGTGATTTCATAAGGCAGTGGCCCATATATGATATGTGCACGTATACACACCATAAAGGGTATGTTTTAACACGGATGGGGTTAACATGCTCAGCTTCATCAGGGAGCATTCTTTAGAGCAGCTATAAGTAGTAATGAATTACACAATTATGATCAGAAAGTTATTTTCTTTACGGTCTGTCATTCTTATAAAAGAATAAGGAAACACTGAACATTCTTCCTCTGACCCCAGACTCCTCCTCCCACCAAGAGGTTTGTGAGATGTGTAAACTATTTCAGTCATCTGATGGCAACGTAGCACACGTCCGTAGGTCTCCCCATTCACTACCCTTATAGTGTTTGGAATATACTTTCCTCTTCTTTTTCTTTTTTTCACCAATCTATACACATTTCTAAAGAGTAGTCTAGAATCTAATATGAGGTTTGCCCACTTTGTTTTCTCTCAGTAGGTGTCTAATATTTGTTGTACAAATCCAAATATAATTTTTCCTTTTTCAGTTTCTCAGTTTGCTGAACTGCATCTAGTATTCACATGGTGTTAATCATTTTTACTGAGATATCAGGACAGAAGGATGAACAGTGGAGAAAGAACTTTGTATAAAAACAACAACAAAACCACAACACATTAGGGTAGTAGTCATACGACATACTGTGCTCCAGTGAAAGGTCAGGATTCATATCATCAACCATTATATTTTCACAGTATTGATGTCTTTGAGCTCTAGTTAGTGGAGACATTTAATAGCTAGGGAAGAGGCAGTGAGAGCAGGGACATGTGGCCTAGGAAGAGTATAGGGATGCTGTCCAGATGTGCAGGGATGGGATCAGGAAACCCAAGGCACAGATGGAACTGAGCTTCACGAGGGATGCACAAAATAACAAGAAGGGATTCTATAGGTACATTGGCCAGAAAAGAAAGGTTAAGGAGATTGTGCCCCCTCGGTTAAACAAGAAGGGAGAACTGGTAACAGCAGCCAGGGAGAAGGCTGAGGTACTCAACTTCTTTGCCTCAGTCTTCATACTAGTCAGGCTTCCCACGTGTCTCATTTCCCTGAACTTGTACATAAGGGCTGGGGGAGCAAAGTTCTTCCAATTGTAAGTGGAGAAGCGGGTTCAAGACCACCAGGTGAAACTGAACAGGTAGAAGCCTATGGGGCCTGATGACATGCATCCCAGGGTCCTGAGGGAAGTGGCTGATAGAGTTGCTAAGCCTCTCTCCATCATATTTGAAAAGTCCTGGCAGTTAGGTGAAGTCCCTGGTGACTGGGAAAAATGGAAACATCACTCCCATTTTAAAAAAGGGTAGAAAGGAAGACTGGAGGAACTACAGACTGGTGAGCCTGGCAAGATCATGGAAAAGATCCTCCTGGAAGCAATGTTAAGAACACACGGAGGACAAGGAGGTGATTTGAGACAGCCAGCATGGCTTCACCGAGGGCAAATTGTGCATGACCAATCTAGTGGCCTTCTATGATGGAGTGACTGCATCAGTAGAAAAGGGAAGACAAACTGATGTCATCTACCTGGACTTTTTTAAGGCCTTTGAGGTGGTTCCACATAACATCCTGATCTCCAAACTGGAGAGAGATGAATTTGAAGGGTGGACCGTCAGTGGATGAAGAATTGGCTTGAAGACTTCACACAGAGCTGTGGTCAATGGCTCTATGTCCAGATGGAGGCTGTTGATGAGTGGTGTCCCTCAAGGATCTGTCCTGGGACTAGAACTGTTTAATATCAGTGACGTAGATGGTGGGAATGAGTGCACCCTCAGCAAGTTTGCAGGTGACACCAAGCTGAGTGGTACAGTTGATACAATGGAAGCAAGGTATGTCATCCAAAGGGAACTGGACAAGCTTGAGAAGTGGACCCACGTGAATCTAAGGAGATTCAACAAGTCCAAGTGCAAGGTGCTGCACCTGGGTTGGGGCAATCCCAAACATGAAGACAGACTGAGAGAAGAACTCATTGAGAGAAGCCCTGCAGAAAAGGACTCGAAGAAAAAAGAAAGTCTGTAACCACCCAGACTGACTGCCCACTCAAAAATGCGGCAGTTCAAGTCTCTGGATGCAGGGAGTGTCTGAGCCTGTTGCTGCCATCTGAGGGAGGCAGAGAGACTGTGTGTGAGATGCGAGCAGGTAGATGACCTGGTCTGCCTGGTGGCAGAGCTCAAGGAGGAGGTGGAGAGGTTGAGGGACATTAGGGATTGTGAGCGGGAGATAGACTGGTGGAGCAACTCCCTGCAAGGCCTGAAGGAGAGGTACCAGGGTAAGACACCCCAAATGGGGATGGACCACCTGCCCTGTCGCTGTCGGGCAGAGGGATGGGACCTAGGAGTTGAGGAGGAATGGAGACAGGTCCCTGCTCGACCTCGCAGGCAATGCCCCCCCCCCCCCCGCCCGGCCCCACCTTCCCAGATGCCCTTACACAACAGATTTGAGGCCCTGGAGCTTGAGAGACCGGTGGGTGAAGATGAGGTAGAAAGTCTACCCAGGAGGATGCCTAGGGTGAGGAAGTTGATTCCATGCCTCAAGACTGCCTCCACCAAGAAAGATAGAAGGGTAATCGTTTTAGGCAACTCCCTTCTCAGGGGAACAGAGGGCCCTATTTGTCGGCCTGACCCTACCCATAGGGAAGTCTGCTGCCTACCTGGGGCCAGGGTCAGGGATGCTGCCAGAAAGCTTCCCAACCTGGTTCGCCCCACTGATTACTATCCTCTTTTGATAGTCTAGGCTGGCAGTGATAATATTGATGAGAGAAGCCTGAAGGCTATCAAATGGGACTTTAGGGGACTGGGACGGTTAGTGGATGGAGCAGGAGTACAGGTGGTGTTTTCGTCCATCCCTGCAGTGGCAGGGAGGGGTACAGAGAGGACACGGAAAGCCCACCTGATAAACACGTGGCTCAGAGGCTGGTGCCAACACAGAAATTTTGTTTTTTTTTGACCATGGGGCGCTTTACTCGGCACCCGGCCTGATGACCACAGATGGGTCCCACCTATCTCTAAGGGGAAAACGGATCCTAGCCCAGGAGCTGGCAGGGCTCATTGAGAGGGCTTTAAACTAGGTAAGAAGGGGGACGGGGCTGAAATAAGGCTTGTTGGAGCTGTGTCAGGGGGAACAATGGCAAGGCCAGGGGAGAAGGCAATGGCCCGACTGAAGTGCATCTACACTAATGCACGCAGCATGGTAACAAACAAGAGGAGCTGGAAGCCATCGTGCAGCGGGAAGGCTATGACTTGGTTGCCATCACGGAAACGTGGTGGGACCACTCTCATGACTGGAGTGCTGCAATGTCTGGCTATAGGCTCTTCAGAAGGGACAGGCAGCACAGAAGGGGTGGTGGTGTGGCTCTCTATATTAGAGGGTGTTTAGATGTTGAGGAATTTGAGGCTGGGAATGATAAGGTTGAGTCTCTATGGGTTAGGATCAGTGGGAAGGCCAACAAGGCAAGCATCCTGGTGGGGGTCTGTTATAGACTGCCAAACCAGGATGAGGAGATGGATGAGGAGTTCTACAGGCAGCTGGCAGAAGCCGCAAAATCGTCAGCGTTTGTTCTCGTGGGGGACTTCAACTTCCCAGACATATCCTGGAAGCACAACACAGCCCAGAGAAAGCAGTGTAGGAGGTTTCTGGAGAACGTGAAAGATAGCTTCCTGATGCAGCTGGTTAGTGAGCCTACCAGGGGAGGTGCCCCACTAGACCACCTGTTCACAAACAGAGAAGGACTGGTGGGAGATGTGGTGGTCAGGAGCTGTCTTGGGCAGAGTGACCATGAAATGGTAGAGTTCTCTATTCTTGGTGAAGTCAGGAAGGGGATCAGTAAAACCGCTGTCTTGGACTTCCGGAGGGCTGACTTTGAGCTGTTCAGGACACTGGTTGGCAGAGTCCTAGAGAGGTGGTTCTGAAGTGCAGAGGAGTCCAGGAAGGTTGGGCACTCTTCAAGAAGGAAATCTTAATGGCTCAGGAGCGGTCTGTACCCACGTGCCCAAAGATAAGCCAGTGCGGAAGAAGACTGGCCTGGCTGAACAGAGAGTTGTGGCTTGAGCTTAGGAGAAAAAAGAGGGTTTATAATAAAGAGGGTTTATAAACTTTGGAAAAGAGGGTGGGCTACTCAGGAGGACTATAAAGATGTTGCGAGGCTGTGCAGGGACAAAATTAGACTAAAGCTTATCTGGAGCTCAATCTGGCTACTGCCGTTAAAGATAACAAAAAATGTTTTTATAAATACATCAACACAAAAAGGAGAACTAAGTAGAATCTCTATCCTTTACTGGATGCAGGGGGGAAACTTAGTTACAAGAGATGAGGACAAGGCTGAGGTGCTTAATGCCTTCTTTGCCTCAGTCTTTAGTGGCAAAACCAGTTGTTCTCTGGATACCCAGTACCCTGAGCTGGTGGAAGGGGATGGGGAGCAGGATGTGGTCCTCGCTATCCATGAGGAAATGGTTGGCGACCTGCTACAGCACTTGGATGTAAGCAAGTCGATGGGGCCGGATGGGATCCACCCGAGGGTACTGAGCGAACTGGCGGAGGAGCTGGCCAAGCCGCTTTCCATCATTTATCGGCAGTCCTGGCTATCAGGGGAGGTCCCAGTCGACTGGCGGCTAGCAAATGTGACGCCCATCTACAAGAAGGGCCGGAGGGTAGACCCGGGGAACTACAGGCCTGTTAGTTTGACCTCAGTGCCAGGGAAGCTCATGGAGCAGATTAACTTGGGTGTCATCACGCGGCACTTGCAGGGCAACCAGGTGATCAGGCTCAGTCAGCATGGGTTTATGAAAGGCAGGTCCTGCTTGACAAACCTGATCTCCTTCTATGACCAAGTGACATGCTTAGTGGATGAGGGAAAGGCTGTGGATGTAGTCTACCTTGATTTCAGTAAGGCTTTTGACACTGTTTCCCACAATATTCTCAAGAAACTGGCTGCTCGGGGCTTGGACTGGCATACGCTTCATTGAGTTAAAAACTGGCTGGATAGCCAGGCCCAAAGAGTTGGGGTGAATGGAGTCAAATCCAGTTGGAGGCCAGTCACTAGTGGAGTCCCCCAGGGCTCAGTACTGGGGCCAGTCCTCTTCAATATCATTATCGATGATCTGGACGAGGGGATCGAGTGCACCCTCAGTAAGTTTGCAGATGACACCAAGTTAGGTGTGTGTGTCGATCTGCTCGAGGGTAGGAAGGCTCTGCAGGAAGATCTGGATAGGCTGGACCAATGGGCTGAGGTCAACTGTGTGAAGTTCAACAAGGCCAAGTGCTGGGTCCTGCATCTGGGGCACAACAACCCCAAGCAGAGCTACAGGCTGGGAGATGAGTGGTTGGAAAGCTGCCTGGCGGAGAAGGACCTGGGAGTACTGGTTGATAGTCGGCTGAATATGAGCCAGCAGTGTGCTCAGGTGGCCAAGAAGGCCAACAGCATCCTGGCTTGTATAAGAAGCAGTGTGGCCAGCAGGTCTAGGGAGGTGATTGTCCCCCTGTACTCGGCTCTGGTGAGGCCGCACCTCGAGTGCTGTGTTCAGTTTTGGGCCCCTTGCTACAAGAGGGACATGGAGGTGCTCGAGAGAGTCCAGAGAAGGGCAATGAAGCTGGTGAGGGGTCTGGAGAACAAGTCTTACAAGGAGCGTCTGAGGGAGCTGGGATTGTTCAGCCTGGAGAAGAGGAGGCTCAGGGGCGACCTTATCGCTCTCTCTAGGTACCTTAAAGGAGGCTGTAGCGAGGTGGGGGTTGGTCTATTCTCCCATGTGCCTGGTGACAGGACGAGGGGAATGGGCTGAAGTTGTGCTAGGGGAGGTTTAGGTTGGATGTTAGGAAGAACTTCTTTACTGAAAGGGTTGTTAGGCATTGGAATGGGCTGCCCAGGGAAGTGGTTGAGTCACCATCCCTGGAGGTCTTTAAGAGACGTTTAGATGTAGAGCTTAGTGATATGGTTTAGTGGAGGACTTGTTAGTGTTAGGTCAGAGGTTGGACTGGGTGATCTTGGAGGTTTCTTCCAACCTAGATGATTCTGTGATTCTGTTCTGGTGGATGAAATGCTAAACAGGAGCCATCAGCGCATGTTTGCAGCCCAGAAGGCCAACTGCATCCTGGGATGCAACCAAAGATGAATGGTCAGCAGATCGAGGCCTCCTTGGTTGTCTTCCTCTACTCTGCCCTCACAAGGCCCCACTGGGAGTACTGCATCCAGGTCTGGGGCCCCCAGCACAAGAAGGATGTGGGTGTGTTAGAGCAGGTCCAGAGGAGGGCCACAAAGATGATCAGAAGGCTCGAGCACCTCTCCTACAAAGAAAGGCTGAGAGCTGGGGTTGTTCAGCCTGAAGACGAGAAGGATCCAGGGTGACCTCGCTGCAGCTTTTCAATAATTAAGGGAGGCTTATAAAAGAGATGGAGAAAGACTTTTTGCTCAGTTAGATAATGACAAGGCAAAGGGGAATGATTTTAAACTAAAAGAGGGGGGATTTAGATCAGGTGTTAGGAAGAAATTCTTCACTCAGAGGGTGGTGAGGCACTGGAACAGGTTGCCTAGAGAAGCTGTGGATGCCCCGCCCCTGGAAATGTTCAAGGCCAGGTTGGATGGGGCTTTGAGCAATCTGGTCTAGTGGGAGGTGTCCCTGCTCATGGTAGAGGGTTGGAACTCAATGATCCTTAAGGTCCCTTCCAACCTGAATCATTCTGTGATTCTATGGTAAGAGATATACATGCTTTTAGGTCATGATTTGTCTGATCTGGTTTAGGTGTAGTAGATGTTAGGATGAGATGATTTATGTCCTATGAATGCCCATTTTTTTCCAGTGACTGGAAAGGGAACCTAAGGTGACTCTTGCAGATGGTTATAGTAGTATTTGTTCCAATCCTTTCATTCCTTCCCAGTGTGTTTAGGCTAGGCATTGTACATTTGGTAGCATGTTCCTTCCATCACAACTGATAAATCCCCCCCCCCCAAAAAGAAAGGAATGACATGAGATTAATTTTGAAATCTTTATAAAAGCATTGGTCAAGTGTTGTGGTAAAATGGGGAAAAGGGAGAAAAATATTGCAATGAAATAAGAAAAAATCAGCAATCTTTGGCTCTTCGTTTCCTACCTCCCTGAGACATTCTTGTAGTGTATCATTCCTGCTTGTACCACAACGGGGACTGCTCTGCACATTTTTTTTACTGCATGTGACAGAATGTGTTTGTTTTAGCCAAAATTAATTTTAAAAACCCCGTAAGTTTTCTTTCACACCTCTTTTAGCAGTTGAACTTAGAAGATCAAGAAAAACTGATAGTTACGTGAGGGAGGAAGGAAATTACAGGTTATTGCAAAAAATGCATGTTTTATCCTCTTGTATTTCTTTGTCTGTTTGTGTCCTGAGGAAAATACTTTGAACCTAGAGATAAATCTGTTTCTGGAGGTAGTGTGATGAATGTGTGGTTGAGTGAAGATTTTTAACTCCTCTTAGGAGCATTAGGATGATCTCAGAGGAGGGAGAGTTCATAAAAATTCCCAAGTTAAATGGGTATATGAAGAGGTTTAATGTAGATAAAAGGTTTTATCCTTAAAGGATTTAAAGCATGAAACAGTGCTTTGCAGTAATAAAAACTGCTGATGGAGAACCTGAAAGGAAACAAATCTGGGTGAAACTGAAAAATATGTTGCAAAAATAATTGAAGCCAATAAAATAGCAAATGTTTCATACAAAAAATCCCAAACTGCTGCTTAGCCGTTCTAGTAACATTTGTTATTAGTCACCTATTAGTAAGGCAACTGTTGTTTTTTCTTTCACTTTAGGTATTGACTTGAGCACAGATTTTAAAGTTGATTGCTTAATGCAGTTTCAGCTGTGGTTTCTACAGGGTCCATGAAGGTTTTTCTCTGAAGAGCTACAAAATAGGAATTTTCTGTTCCTCAGACTGTGTGCTGAAAATCATAATTCTTCTCTTTGTATCTGAATCTCAAGGTCCTCCTGCCAAGGTTGCTGATTGGTTCTGCCAGAATTTCTCTAATATGGGGTACAAATCCGGAGGTGAAGTCCTACTGTCAAAAAGATGAGAGTGCTTAAAATGGTTATTCAATGTTATCATACTGCTCTGAAAAGTCCAAGTAGCATTTTCTTCTGACATGTTCTTTTTTCTGTGTGTGAATGTTATATGTTTATATCTTTTTATACATGTTCATATCTTTTATACATACAAATGCAAGTGCTGCTAATAGCACCAATATACTGTAGTGTGATGCAGAGGGTAAGAGTGCCAGAACTATACTAACCAAACCTCAGGAACAGAAAAGAGGTTAGGGGAAGAGGGGAAGTGCTGATTTTACCGTGGTATTAACTAAGTTTTATTCTCACTTATGTTTTGCTATTGACTTTTGTTTGTTAATTCAGTGCAGGCATTAAAAAAAAAAATGTCATACTGTATAAGTAGAAATGGATATGTTCTTAAATGTAATATGCAACAAAAAGAGAAAACTATAGTGTCTGAATGTACATATATTGAAAATGATTCATTGATTAGAGATCATGGACAAGATATTAACTTAGATAACAGTGATTTATTAATTCATTTTCTACAAGCAATGATGGGTTTTTGATCAAAATGTTGCTGTCACTTCTGGTAAGATCACAAATCCTCTTGCCTATTTGAGGTATAAATGTGCCATGGATGAAGTAAGACTAGGTGAGCACCCAGGCTATTTCTTGTTAAAATATCTGTGAAAGAAATTAAACAGGGTTTTTCAGTGGCTAACTCTGACAGCAACGAGGAGAGGTACAGAGAGTACCATAGTTTTTACCACTGTTTTGGAACAGCCATCTTGGTGTGGCTTTTAATACATGTGGTCTTGGGTTCCCAGCACAGAGGAAACCTTTCCTATTCAGGCGTCCTAAGTTCACCAGAATGTTGCTCACACTAGGTATTCTTGAGTGTTTTTTTTTTTTAATATTCCAAACTGATTATGCTGTCACAGTAATTTTGCATTTATGAGCATTGTATAATTTCTAAGTGAGCTTGAAACTGAAGGTATTACTACAAGGAAGTGCTCTATGAAGTGTTTATTAAGAAATGGCTTTTTATATACATAGTCTCTTCCAACTCCATCTATTATTGATGCATATATACTGAGTTCTCAGATGTTCACATCACTCTGTGGCAACCCATGGTATGCTAGTAGTTGGGTAACAAGATGATGTTAAAAAAAAATAGTCATTTTGATTACTGGATAGTACTGAACACATTTTTTCACTAGTGAAGAAAACTCAGTTATTGAATTAAGTTTAACCAAATGTCTTTGCTCTTGTATGGTGTGGATAGCTGGCTAGGTAGGGGCCTGGAAACAAATCTTGTGCTTCTATTGTGTCAGGATGTAGTTTTGGCCTTTTCCCACCACCTTGCCTTTTCCACCAGCAGTGCCAGAAGGAGCAAGTTCTCCTGCCTTCAAATATTTCCTGTTCCATTTCTGTGCTGTATGAACCATTCTGGCTCATGTGGATCTTTTGTCTGTTTTTCCCACCTGTGTTGATGCCCTTGGGAGACTGGGGGGTGAGCAGGCATCAGACATGGGAGATGGGAGTTTGGGGAACAACCAGGTGTTTCACTAAATAGCATCGTGCAGCTATTTTGTGGTATAGTGTTTAGAATTGTGGAAATATGGAAAAGGTCTGGGGAAAAATGGGTTAGATCCTAACATAAAATTGGAAGGGGGGGCAGGATTCCCCCCCCTCCTTTGGTCATAAGGGTTAGGAGAAGAATAAGCATCTGAGAAGTTCCTAGGAGCTTCTATGAAAATACACTTCCTTCTGTTTACAGTCTCTGGAGTATGTTCTGGATGACTCAACTATTTTAGTCTTATTTACTCTTGTCAACTGTTTTGGCAGAGAGATCTGGCTATGTGCCAGGCTGTGCAGGCTCTCCAGACACTGAAGCCACCTGCTGGAAGGACCGTAGAGCACCTGCTCCCACCACTGGGGAATGCCCTGGAAATGGCAGGAGGCTTTTCATACATCAGTTTCTCCATGCTTTTATTTTGGCCAGACAGCTAGCCAGGGATGGTGGTCTTGAGCTTGTTCTCAGATTTAGTTTTTATTCTTCTCCTTGGACTGACTAGGGGGCCAGGTGCAAAGCTTTGGGTGACAACATACCTCTCCATGGCAAGTATAAGCAGGAATGGAACAACCCTCCTCAGGCTGGGCAGGACTGCAGCCAGGGAAGAGAACAGGGTGGCCCCTGCAGATCCTATACATTTGCAGCAAGGGGACAATCCTGGACCAGAGGGGTGCCTAGTGTGGGCAAATCTAGGTAGCTCTGACTGACCTGGCATCCTATTACATACCTGTGCTAGATATTTGGGATGTCTTCAGTGTTAGCAGGTTCAGCATGTCTATCAGTTCTTGTCCAATAGCACAGTAATACTTGCAAAAAGTCTTAACAACCCATTTTAGTCTAAACAATATGGTAAAGCAATTTCTTCTGGTAAAGTAGTAAATTATGCTGACTGCCCATGGAAATACAATTTTTGAATCATGAAATTCTTTATATGCTTAATGAATAAAACTCAGTTGTAAATATCATTCCAATTAACGTCCAGACTTTTTGTGATCTTTTGTCTTGTTACAAGATTTTGTTAGCTTCCTGCTTCATACGGCTGCTTATTAAAATACTTCATAGGTTTTTGAGGAAAAAATACAGCAAACATGGCAGTTATGTGGAATTACCTAGAACCTCCTGATGAACTGAGCCTGTCTCTTTCCACTAGGTAGAAACTGAACTTTGCAATTGTTCTTTTTTGATAAGCCATGCGAGTGTTTAATTAGAAAGTTCACTGTTATATTGCCTGAGATATGACATGTCTTAAACCTCCTTTCAACCCATGTTTGCTGCTGCCACTTTCTTTCCTTGGGACACCAGGTTCTCTGTCAGGCATTTGATTGCCACTCAGACACAGCTGAAGAGTCCCATGTTGTGCAGCAGTTTCTTCCTCAGAGAGAATGTGGGAGCCTCCATGTGAGGTCCTGTAGGCAGGAGCTTGCTCACCTTGTCTCACATATCTGTGCGTACACACATCGTGATGGGAAGTGCTGGCATGTGGGCCACAAGGCTAATGGGTAGACCAGGCAGGGGGTTGGTGGGAGTACTGCTGCACCTCCATTAAAAGGCTATGTGGCCCATTCTGTACAAAAGGCTAGATAGTGTTCCAGTTTGTTCTCACCTTGTCTTATGATTGTAACTCATGTTTGTGAGTGAACGTTACACCTAGGTTAGAAGTGCTGTTTCAGGTTTGAGGATAATCTGCTTTCATCTTGAAAAGCTCAATGGAAACCTATGGAAGGCTCAAGTTGCAAAGTACTCTTTCACAGAATCATAGAATGGCTGAGGTTGGAAGGGACCTCTGAAGATCATCTCATCCAACTTTCCTGCTGAGCAGGATCACCTAGAGCACATTGTGCAGTATGGCATCCAGGAAGGTTTTTAATATCTTCAGAGAAGGAGACTCCACAACCTCTCTGGACAACCTGTCCCAGTGTTCTGTCACCCTCACAGTGAAGAAGTGCGCCCTCATCTTCAGCCAGAACCTCCTGTGCTTCAGTTTGTGCCCGTTGCCTCTCGTCCTGTTGCTGGGCACAACTGAAAAGAGGCCAGCTCCATCCTCTTGACACCCTCCTCTCAGATATTTATACACATTGATGAGGTATCCCCTCAGCCTTCTCTTTTCCAGGCTAAACAGGCCCAGTTCTCTCAGACTGTCCTTGTACGACGTGCTCCAGGCCTCTCATCATCCTAGTAGCCCTCTGCTGGACTTGCTCCAGTAGTTCCATGTCCCTCTTCTACCAGGGAGCCCAGAACTGGACCCAGTACTTCAGGTGTGGCCTCACCAGGACTGACTAGAGGGGGAGGATTGTCTCCCTTGACCTGCTGGCAACACTCTTCTGAATGCAGCCCAGGATACCACTAGCCTTTTTTTGGCCACAAGGGCACCTTGCTGGCTCATGGTTAACTTGTTGCCCACTAGGACTCCCACGTCCCTCTCTACAGAGCTGGTCTCCAGCAGGTCACCCCCCAGCCTGCACTGGTGCTTGGGGTTATTCCTAGGTGCAGGACCCTGCACTAGTCCTTGTTGAACTTCACGTGGAAAAACAAGCTTTATTCTAATATACTACTTATGAATGCTGTGACAATATGAAGCTACTAACTTCTGAATCAAAATGCTTTTAAGCCAATATTTAAACCAATAGTATGCATTGTTTGTGACAAACATTTATTCCTTGCAGTCTTAATAATTACAGGGCATATGTTTGTCTTGGCTTTTCTATTGTTCTTTCCACCTACCTGAATAAGAATTTAGCAGGAGAAAAAAAGCAGTAGTTCAGTGGACATCACAGTCAGAAGACACCTATCTGCTGATAATTGAACTCAAAAGAAGCTCTTGTTATCTTTGCACTGTTGGTGTGCTGGGTGCCCTGTTGACAGCCAAGTTCCTGTTCACTCTTCACAGAAGAATAAGGCAGAAAACTGAAAGATCAAAAATGGAAAAAAAAACTTGTGGGTCCAGATAAAGGCAATTTAATAGATGAAGCAAAACTAAGTGTGCAAGTAAAGCAGTAAATAAATAAATTCATGACTTCCCATCAGCAGATAGGTGTCCAGCCACTTCCTGCCAAGCAAAGCCTTGACATGTGTAGAGGTTGCTTGGGAAGACAAATGCCATAGCCACAGATGTCTCTCATTCCTCCTCCTTTACCTGAGCTTTTGTTGCTGAGTATGACATATGTTATGGGATGTCCATTTGGTCAGTTTGGGTCAGCTGTGTCCCCTCTCAAATTCTTCCATACCCCCAGCCTACTTAGCTGTGGGAAGGGGGGGGGGGGGGGGGGTAGACTGTCAAACAAAAATACAACAAAAACAAACAAAACCCAGAAACCTTGTCCTATGCAAGCACTGCACAGCAATAGCCAAAACGCTGGCACGTTATCAAACTGGTTTAGTCACAAGTCCAGAGCATGGCACCATACAGGCTGCTATGCAGAAATCTAACTCCGTCCCAGCCAGAACCAGTACAATTAGGTGGTCTAATTGCCTATTTCTTTACTGTCTGTTCTTTACTGTTGCACATGGTAACTTGGCTTTTCTGTGCTTTTTTGTTATTAAAAGCTCCAACACTCAATTTTTGGCTGTCTCCTTGAAAATTACTTGAGTTCTTAGAATCTGTCATTAAAATAACCTGGAGTTCTCCCTGCCAGTTGCTGCTTGTCTGATCAAGATACACTAGTAAGAAAAGGGAGAATGTCTGTTAATTCCAAACAGATGGAATGGTCTTGCCATGGAGGCTATGGAGAGACTTAACTCGATGAAGTCATTGACAGACTTGCACAATTAACATACTGATGCATATCTTTCTTGCTTCCATCTGTCAGCATGGCTAATTCATTTCATTACTGTGAAATTCACTTCACTTGACATTCAAGGATGATTTTGTACCACAATTCACCTGCTGTGCTACTTGTGCTCTCTTGAAACAGGCCCTTTGAATCAAAACTATTTCAGTAGTATGCTGTGATGCTTTCCTTCTTAGAAGAGGTTTTACAGGTTTTAATATTGCAGCAGCATTGAGCTCAGAATTATCGTAGCTAGTGACTTAAGGATGTTTAAGTCTTGTCAAGTATTCATCTTTATAAATGTGAATAACATTCTTAATGATTTCAAGATCTTTTATCTGTTAGTTTTACAACCACATAGGTAATAGTGTTATGAGGGCTGATTCTGCCTGTGGAGCATTGGTTGCTCCAGTCAGCATGGGCTGGGAGCTATTGCAAGGGCTCTTCACTGGAGTATTGTGAATGCTGAATTATGAGCTAATAGCGTAACGTGTTGATTTCCATATACAAGGTAAATCAGGGTCAGAGTTGCTCCAAAGACCTCTTTCATACAAACTCGAAATTGAGTGCAGTGAAATCTAAAAGTGCAATAATAAAAAATAAGTTGTTTCATACAGCAGTTTTTTTTATTGTGCCAAAAATTATTTCTAACTCCTAACTGTGATGTTTTGTGGAATGGAAATGTTTAGGACTTAACAATTCTCATTCCTGTTTTGATTTTGTTGATAATAGAACATGAATGTGTGAGGAACTAGTTTTGGACTTGTCACCACTTCAATTTGTTTTGCCTCAATCATGTACAAATATGGTTGGCTGAAGCTGTTTAGGTGACAGTCTCTATGAGAAGTCCACTTCAAAAGGAACACATTTCATTTGTAAGAAGCAATCTGATGTTCTTCAAATGTGATTCAGAGAGCCCAAGGTGTTGATGTGGTCCTCAAATATCATAGAGGTTTCACACACTGTGAGACTTAGAGAACCATATGCATGGTGTGTGACTAGATCCAGGCGACTGGAAAGGCAGATCTGATGCTGCTGCTAACTCGTAGGTCAGTATACATGAGTTTCACTTATCCATGTTTACATAAAGGTCCTTTATTGCTGTATTCACTTCACTTGATAATTTGCTGATTAATAAAATACATTGATTAATAAATGCTGGCTTATCTGGGAGACACTTCGTCATGTCACTGACAGGTACCTCCTTAGGCAGCAGTGCTACCAGCAATGAAGTCTCAGCAGAAGCTCGCTTTCACCTGATTGAACTGAAGTCCTGTAGAGAAAAAATCTAGGTCTTTATGGAGTGTTTTTTTTTTTTTCTCGTTTGTCTTTTGAGCTGAGCTGAGGGAATATCTGTTGTCCTACTTCAGGTGTCTGTTCTTCAAACTTATTGCCAGGTAATAGTAGTTTCACTCATATCTCCAGTTCACAGGTACAAAAACGTATGGTTGTCTTATGGGGTCAGGCAATCTATTGCTGTGCTGCTCCAGGTCCTTGTTAAGCTCAGGACCTCATAAAAGAGGGGAGAAGCGTTTCCTTTTGTTGTGCTATTGTGGATGTGCTACACAATTACATATTTTAATGTGTGCCAAACTGCATCACTGGGACCCCGAGTATACTGTGTACTTTCTTTCTCTGTGGTACTTCTTCAGGATGTTTTCTGGTAAAAGACAAAGTTTCAGGCCTGCTGACTTTTATGTCTGGATGGATGCTGGGAAATGCTTGGAGCCATAGTACACTTGTAAATTCAGACAAAGGTTTCAGCCACCCTGTGTGACCTGATGCTTTGTGTGTCTTACAGCTAATGCTTGTGTCGGCTGCTAACTTGCCTACAGCCATTATTCCCACAGATGTAAGTGGCATTAAAACAACAGATTGTACTCACTGCAGTGTTAGCATCTGGATTGCCAGAATTTCTTTGTGGTAGTACTACACCCATCAACTTACAGTGGGAGTGAGGGGTTAAAGATGGCAAAGGAATAAAAAGCGTGAAGGACAAAATTCTCACTTGTATTAAAAGACACTTTTATGTTACTAAATAAATGAGGGTCAGGATGTCTTTCTCTATGCAACTGGCAACTAACTTCTTATTTCTGTATAGAAATTGCTTTATGGTTAAAATTAAAACATGAAAGGAAGATTGTTTTCCGTCCAGTGAATGCTTCTGCAATTTCCCTTTCTTCCTTTTTACTTGTTTAAACTTATATATATACACAAATATGTACATATACCAGATGAGTCTTCTGCAGAATACTTTCATGTGTATTCTCTGAACAGTGCAAAGTAAGAAATTAACTATTGAATCTTCTGCAGCTGGGGGATAACTTCTGGCTATCACGCCAATGTCATTCTCAAAGCTAGGTCCTATTTTATTTATTTATTTTTAATGCTATAGGTCCTTGGAAATTTCACTGACATGTCCATTTCCATGAAAAGACATAGTTTTGGAAGCTGGTATTTCTCAATGGAAAAACTATTACACTGAACATATCAGACCAGATTTACAAAAAATGTCGTGATAAAATAGAAGCTTATGAATAAAAGCTTTTTGGTGTGCATGTATGAGAAAACTGTGGAGATGGCTCTGCAGAGTCTTATAAGACAACTTTGAACCTTCTAGTCTTGCTATAATGAATGCATAACTCATCTTTCTTCTCTCCTTCCTTCTTTCACCCATCAATGCTGGCTTTACTATTACCTATACTTCAAAATGTTTCTAAGACAATGTGAACAAGAATATAAAGATTTTATAAAACCTGGACTCATAAGGAAAAAAAAGTATTGAGGAGAAAAATAACGTTAGTAGAAATAGTTTTCAGATATTTTCACTTTAGATGCTTTTGCTCTAAGGTCCAGATGGAACGTTTAAATAACTGGCTGCATTGTCACTTGACATGGTAAGCCCTATAGAAACTACATAAAGCTTTATATAGGAAAGGAAAAAGGACAGAAGACTTAGCATAGACGGTGGATAAATTTGAGTAGTTATAACAAGAAAATAGTATTATGTCTCCCATAGTCTTAGTATCTGCTATGTTTTGTCTTTTGATTCATAATCAGGGAATATTCAGGCAAGCTTATGTGTTAGATGCTTCTCTAATGAGAAGGAAGAGAAGCATTTGGAGATATTGAAACAGTGTTTCACTTTTTCTCCATCGTGCCAAATGATGCGATCTTATTCCCCCAGAAACTTTGGATTCTTGCTTTCTACTATGCAAAATAGTTCTTAGTTGGATGGCAAGACTCAAATTGCATTTGTAAATGCCTTAATAAATATTCAGATGACTTCAGACTGGGTAAGTCCTTCCAATGCTGCGTTGTAATTAGCAAACTGCTTTTTACTCTGGTTTGCAAACCCAAAAACCTTTTCACAGATGTGCTGAGATGTTAGGCTGACCTCTCTTCTCAATAAGTCTTACGCAGAGAACCTAATGTTCTCCTTCCCCTGCCTAAATACAGAGAGAGAAGGTGAGTACCTGTGAAAGGTTACTACTTAGACCTGGTTAGAGGAGGAAAAAAATAATAATAACGAATAAGAAGGTGATCAGTTAGAAATGCTTCAGAACTTTTCTCAGACTTGCTTCTTAAATACAAGGAAAGAACAAAACATAGGGCAAATGTTTAGCTGCCGAGACTTTACAGGTGCTAATGTCCCAAAACAGAGAATGAAAAGACTGCCTTTTGTGTTAGCAGTTCCTGTCTTTTGAAATGTCTTCTTAGGATTAATGTAGTCTAGATCAGCTTTCAAGCTTTGCTAATATTCTGACTTAGATAATCTCAAGTTTCTGAGTGGCCTGCGTGAATAGAAATAAACAAGGAGAAAGCTGCAATTAAAAGTAAAAACCAAGCCTCAGTATCCTGTCTCTCACCTATCCAAAGGATTTGTTTCCATTTTGGATTGCTTTACCTATCTGGATGAGACACTAATGTTTATTAGAATTGTCATGCCTTAGAAGATTGTCGGAGGAATTCAGGTTAACTGAATATATTCTGTAGCTTTGGAGAAGACTGAATTCTCCATGAAAAACATTGTGAGTTGTGTTTTTTTTTGTACCTTTGTCAGAGTCTTGTCTCTGTACATTATGAGAAGACAAACTTTGGGCCCCAAACCCACGTTTTCTGCTGCTTAATTACAAAACCTAGCAGAGGAGGAAAAGGGAGTCTGAAAGGAATAGGTTAGTGACCTGACAACTTTATTTTTGATTTGTGTCACAAATATATTATGCTCTTTTTTAATACATCTTCATCTGGATTTACCGTGCAGAGAGATAACACTAATAGTGGTTGGAATCCCACTAAGTAAGGGAATCTCCCCTTTCATGTCTAGTGACAAAAGGCACAAGAGCAGGCATGGGTAGACTGGGAATGTACTTACCCAGTCTTCAGGTTGTAGCTTCCTTCTAATAAAGAAAACTGGGTATTAGAATGTAAAAGTGCAAGACTTATTCTCTCCTGAAGGCTGACTGGGAGATATCAACAGTTTTTCCTATAGCAATATCTCTGTAAATGTGGTTGTGGATTTCATTTAGGGACTTTCTCAGTATGTATTCCACTTGGAATCAGGATGTCGTCCATGGGTAGTAGGGGACCACAAGGTTTTGGGACTACAAGGAGATACCTTTGGGGCTACGTGGTTTGCATTACGTGCCCATTGCTTGTGTTGTCAAATAAGCAAATATTCTTCTTCTACTTTGAGATTAAATACTTGCAGCTGGTAAATATGTGTGTTCTTTTACTGAAATGGCTCTTTAGTACACTAGTGGCTATGTTGTTTGGCTGGAACAAAGACAATTCTGAGAATGGTTTTTGTATCAAGTTTACTCCAGCCCATGTCTGTGTTCATAGGTATTTAGCATAAATCTCTCTGTAAATATTCAAAACAGGATTTAAAAAAAAAAAAAAGTCGGTACACATGATGCCCCTTATGGAAATTATATGATGGAAATTAAATATATTAATAATATTTAAAGACCATATTCTGCCTACCATTGACTTACAGTGATATCAAGGGAGGTAGATCTATATTGCTCAATGTGATCAAGGATGGCAAAATCTGGGCATAAAATCAATTAAACTGTGTCTCATTTAGCTTTGCATGTTATTGAATGTTGATTTTGTTCATCAAAGGAAAATAAATGATATTATTCAAGAAAGTGAAAACATAGGAAATTACTTCAGCGCTAAGAAATCCGGAAACAAGAGTGGGGAGGATTTTTTTTTTTTTTTGGTCTTCATTCATCAGTGCCAATGCTATTATCCCTTAGTAGTAGAAAAAAATATGATTTTAATGTAAGACAGAAAAACGAAAAGTTGTGGCTTAGGGAAAAAAAACACAACAATTGTGTTTTTATGTGAAGGGTTACTGAGGACTCTGTTTATAGTTGACTCATCACATTTGGTCTGTGAACTCTGTACTGGTACAGTAGTTAGTTCTGATACATTTAAGTTATTCTAATTTTCTAGAAAAAATTTATAGTGATATTTGGAACAGTTCTACAAGACGCATCTTCGTTATACAGTGATGTTACAGGCACATTTTGTAGACATGTTAAAATTAATATGAACTTTGCAGCCTTCTAATAATTTGTCATCACTTACACTATTTCAAAATTTCACCAAAATTGTTCAGCAACCTTTCTTCATAGCTTTTTAAGGGAGAATTGCTGTAATGTTTAACTTTTTTCCCTCCTTGCACTATTACATTAGTGTGTGTTTTGAGACTGAATCCTTGTTTTGAACTTTCTCACAATTCAAATCTTAAATCAATAAATAAAATAAAAGTTAGAAATATCATTGAAATATTTTCTATTTTCAAACGACCAACTTTTTCTCTGTGAGAAACAGGGAATCAATAGTCTTCAGAAACAGCTATCTTCGTTGTCACATTAAAAAAACTAAATCTCATTCAAAATCAGGCAACAATTTTGTAACGTAAAGGCATTATATAATTAATATACTATCCAGAAATCTGCTTGAACAATATTATGAAGCAATACAGTATTTATAAACAAAACATTTTATTCATTAACACTCATTCAGATTTTCCTCATTTTGAGTAAGAAAGTGATAGCTTAGAAGACAGCCTCTTCAAATTGAAGGATAAACAGGTATTGTGTTATGTTTTATTTGATTAGTCTCTGAGAAACAATCATCTTAACAGAATGAAGGCAAAGCACAGCTGATAATGGTGCTACAAATCTCATTCATCAGAAGTTTTTTTTGTTCTAATTTTAATGCTTCTTATGAGGTGAATTACTTCTGCTGTATCATCTGTTTCTGTTCTGAGATAAAATTTAAAGACTTGCCAATTTTAGCAATATTGTTATAGTTGTTACACAAAATGAAAAAAAGCAGACTCTAGGTAATATTTACATGAGCATAGTTGAACGAGGAATTCATATCTTAAGACAAGCTTAAGATAGAATCCCTACGTGCAGTCTTTTTGCAGCTTTCCAATAGTCATTTCACTTGCAGTATTTACCAGTTGCTTATGCGGGACTAGACATAATAGTTCTAAAAATATCATGGATCATGTCTTGAATCTACAGAGCAGCTGTTCATGGATGTATGAATAATTTACTGATTAATCACACATACTCCCTTAAACTACTAATTCATACCCGTTTGTGTAAATCCTAGTCTGATACCATGTGACGCTGACTCAAAGATCACAGGGCATTCGGAAACATTGTGATTGTTTTTCTATCTGGTGTCTTTCTTTAGGGAAAAGGGATCCAGGATTTGTTTTCAATCTTTCAGAAGCCAAGATACCTGAGCATACGACTTGTTCCTACCTTTAGTCTCCATCTGTGACCTGCTATCATAATCCAAGAAAAATAACTTGAGAACTACCTTCTGGTAGCTATAGCACAAACTTTTAATTTAGCCAAGTAGAATTATTTCTTCAGTACAACCTTAGGATATAATTGGGTCTGGACAACAAGTAGAGGAAAAATCAATTATAATCGCTGTCTTTCTAAAGTGAGTGAACAGTATTCAACTTCTTCCTGTTCTCCGACCACATGTGTGTATATATTAATCCACTGCTCTCAGTATTCTGAGATTTTTCTGCAGCTAGGCTATTTTTATTTTATTTATTTATTTATTTGTTTTTGTAGATGAATAGCTCAACAGGGAAAAATCTTTGGGAAGGTTCAGTCAAAACCAAGAGGGAGATAATTGTCAGCTGCAGGTAGTTGTCATATACTTTGGCACTTAATATTAAAATCTGGAGGATTTTTCTGAGATTGGAAAAAATGGTTTGTATGAAGATTTGTTGAATTGAAAAGAGATTTGCTCATGTCTATCATTATATCACTATTTGTGCCAAGAAAATAATTGTGAAGGATCACTACCCCTGAGGAATACAAAAGCCTGAGAAATCATCCATGTATATAACTAGTTTTCCAATGGTCAATTTGTGATCTCAGTGACATCAGTGTGTGGAAATCATATTACTTTGTATTCTTACAGAAAACCACCCAAAAGAAAAGTAAAATTAAAAAAAAATGTCAGTGGTACTTCTAGTGCCACAAAAAGGTACTGTCTGCTTCATAATGTGATGCTTACGTCTGTAATGTGATATAAAATGTTGTATTAGAAAGTGTATTATGTTTATATCTGTTGTTAATGTCATGGTTTATAGTAGAGCTAGTTCACAAAATTGGTTATTGCTTTCTGGGTTTTGGCTTTGAAAGCATGATATTGAAGTGAAATATAAAATAACTGCATTTGTTGTTTGCAGTAGAAATGTCAAGTGTATTTCTTTGCTGAAACTTTCCACAGGTGCTCAAATTCTATGGCTTTATTGTTGCTGGGACAACTAGCTATACCTCCAGTTAATTAATGTATAATAGCTCCCACATGTGCAAGAGGAAAGGAGTGGATTTAAGTTAGCAAATAGCAAAATGATATGATAGTTGATGGCAGTTTTAGACTATCTTAGAGTCTGTCTATGTTTCTCCTCCCAGTTTGCTTCCACTTACTCCTGGCTAATAGTTGTGATAATAATTTCTACAGTCTAGAGAACTGCTTGACATGCATGTTTAGCTTTCTATAACCAAAGTCACAAGCCTGCTTTGTGTTGAGATTCTGGTCCTGTTGCTTGCTGTTTTGATTCCACAATGCAGATATTTTGGAGCTGTAATTAAAAAAAAAAAACAAAAACATAATGTTCCGTAAGAACTGGATCTGTTCTGGAGAAGCTTGTCTATTCAAGTCTTATGTGCAGTATGTCTAGTTATTTAGAGTATAGTGGAGATAAAGCTCTATTTTTTGAATTCACTGGGAGTTTCAGTATTTCAAATGTTTTTATTCTCAAATTGAAATTAAAATTTTGATCTTCACCAGGTGGAAATATCAATTATCTTTTTGTAGAAAAAAATAAAAATGAAGTCTGCTTGGCTAAATTACAATCAAAATGCTTTCAGTTAGAATTCATTTGACATTACTTTGTATACAACCTCCTGGTACCTCATGCACACTGCAGATACCACATATCAGTTCTCTGTTTCATTTTCTCATTTCCTCTGCCACCATATCCTGTACCAATAGCTAGACTGAATTTCCAATGGTATGCTTTGGTTATATGCTTATCACCACACTCTGTGATACTCAGTTAAAAGAATGTGTCAGAATTGCAATTTTGTTGAAAGCTGCAATTTCTGTGGTGTTTCTGACTACCCCTGTTGTCTCCTATTACTTACCAAGAACACAGTTTTAGATGTCTTAAACAAATTACACAGACTTTGTCCTTGAGATACATCCAAGACACACATTATATGTTTATCAGAGTAGAAAGCTGTAGAATAGCTCACCATTATTCAAAGGTGAATACATATTTTTTCACTCATTGAATTTGCAACAAATTGCATGGTCAGGGACTTCTAAACCCCAGGACTGCTCCTGTGAAGATGAAACAATGGGGAAAAATACGAGAAAACCTCATTTTATTATAGCCCAAGTCTTTCTAAATGGCACAATCCGTACCAAATCATGGAATGCTTGTGTCACCAACTGCTGATTTTTCACTGAAAATATTATTTTACATGGTTTCAGTTGGATTTTAATCTAGACCTTCCTCAATGGCTTTTTCAGATAAAAGCTCCCAAAACAAGAGCTTCTTGTTAATCTGAAATTTAAGAACTGACCTTTCTATCCACTATGGGGAATGACAACGCTTATATTGCTCAATGTATAATCAACGCAAACATGACTACTTTGGAAAAGTACTCTTTAAAAAAGTAGCATTTTCATAGATTATGGTATGATGTGGTAATATATAATAAAACAGGCAAAAAAAAATAGCATTCTTTAAACTGCATAAATGAACATTGAATTGAAATGTGATGTACTTGAAAAGTGGTTTTTGTGCTAAGACCATTTCAAATCTTTATTTCAGATTTTTAACTTTGTAACTTGCTGACTACTTCTAACATACTGTAGAATTCCCTGATTTTGCTAACAGCTATTTTTTTTTTTTACTTGATGTGATTGGGAAAATACCTGATTGTTTTGTTGCCTGTTTTGCAAACATTTACATTTTTAAAGTTATTCTGATGGTTCTGAAGTCCTATCTGCAATATATTAGTGGAATTTTTTAATTACTCTGGCTCGGAAAAGAAGTTGATTTTATAAAGTAAAGTTTTGGTAAGGATACTGACATGATATTCGTGAATTACAGCTGAAAGGCATTCAAGAACTGAGAATTTTACTCAAGCTCAAGGAATTTAGGTTCATATGATATTTAGCTGGTTTTAGCTACACTGAAATTGGCTGGAACTTCAGTGCTTTTAGAGTCCTCGGATAGTATCCAGGTAACTATCTGGTAATTGTGCTTGGAGAGAGAGCTGCGTGACAGGAGGAAAATAAATTAACTTCATGTACAAGAATATAAAATTACAAAAATGTGTAAATGAATTAAGACAGATTTAAAGAGCTTGTGCAACCCTAAGACCAGCAGCTGTAAGGAACTGCAAAAAGTGTTGAGCACTCAGTAGCTACCACCTTGCAACTATGTCACTTTGATCATTGGTAGCAGGAGCTAGTACTTGACATTCTCCCTGTTTTCAAGGGCCACATTTTCCAGTGTGAAACTCAGGTATCAATATTGACAGTTTTCATTCTTCCCCCAGTGGACAGAGCATAATGAATTCAACAGCTCCTCTGCAAGGAAGCTACCATCTTCTCTGCCTCAGAATGATTCCATAGCTTTGTGTTTTAAAGGACATTGCTATGCCTTTAACCCGGCATTTAATTTACAGGCAAATGGATTCAATATTTCACAGATAAATTGAGACATAGTTTGTCAGCCACGTGTCTACTGGGTAGAAATATCAGACAAATGATTATGCATGGTAGTAACTGACACCATTACCCTAGAACTAGAAAAATTTGTCCTGACAGACAATTTGCTATATGTGGCATGCTAGGCATGGATTCTCTAAATTACGATTTTTGAGCTGTCTGGAAGCTTCCGATTTCTTGTTTTCATTTTAAAATGGCTGAGGATTGTGCTTGGAAAATGTAATTAAATACACACAATTTTTTAAAGCTTTTTTGGTGATGAATGTTTGCACATTATCTATCTATAGCAGATACAATTTCAAATAGCAAGCTATACTGTGATGCAAATTGAATTATGTTAAACCACTAAAATAATGTACTGTTGAGTTAATTTCTCAAATGCATACACAATATATAGCTTAGCAATATGTAAAAAAAGGTGATTTGGAGATGTTATGATTTTTTTTAAGATCTTTACTAAAATTTCTTGACATCTACCTGTCATTGTTTCAGTCATGTCATGTTGCATGGAGTGGAAGGATTGTGTAGAACTGGCTTTTAATATTAGCAAGAAAGATAAATATATATCTTGTAGGTTTATAACAATGACATTCTAAAAGCTTTTTTCTTTTTTTTTTTAAATTCAAAGTATTACTATGTTAACTTAAAAATCACTCAGAAGATATGAAATGCTGCCTCTTTAAAATATTTCAAATGAATAGTAAATTTCATCAAAGAAGTTTGATTTATCTGTAATGCCATGTTCTCATCTCACCTTTATCTCCATACAAATGCCAGCTTCTCTAGTGTCCGTTTTAACTTTGCAATGGAGATTTTAGACTCTCAAAAGAGAGTTGGGTGCTATTGAAAGTCCTGACAGTACATCTTTGTCTTGCCAACAGACTGCATCACTGTGTGGGAAGGGTTATACACTTTTTTTTTTTTTTAAATCATGGCCATGGAAAGGCTGAAGGAATAGAGTCCCTCGTCTCCCAGATGTTGCTGGTGAGAGGCCAGTGTAAGAATGGGGCTTCCTTGACTATCACAGGTGCTGTTTCTTGCTGGTTGTCACTTATCTTATTGTCAAGGCTTTAGTTCTAAGGTGTGAGTGCTTCAGGCCAGGCTTATGATAGCGTAATTTTTTTATTTTTGGGAAGGGAAAAAGGGATCATTCCTTTCTCTGCTGTCCAGGAAGCACTAAACCAATTCTGGTTGATATTAAAATCATGAAACTGTTTATACGAGCTGATTTGTTTTCAGAGAGATGGAAGCTAAAGTGTATTCAATAGCTTCAGATGGTGGGTCCGCTCCACTGGAAATAATTGCTGTTTCCCTCTAAGATGAAAGCCCAACTGCACTGAAATGCTGGGTAGTTGTTTGAAAAACAACATATGCTCTGTTATTTATATCTTATTTAAGCAACTGGTTATGCAAGATCGTTTGATGTTTGATTTCCCTCATTTTAATGACAGTAAAGAGTAGTATGTGCTCAGGATCAGATGCTGAGTATTTGATTAGATGTGCTCTAAACGGGTTCTCACAATTAAGCTGTTGTGTTGGACACATTTACATGAAATCAGGAATAGTTCCTTTCTAAAATTATAATTCCTTATTCTAAAATTCCTTATTTTCACTCCAGCTCCCGTAGAAGAGCATTGTGTGTAAACCGATGAGAACTGACCATTTCTATTGCAACTGGGTGTTAAATGTGGTACCTGCTTATTTATTCTCATGTTCTCATGACAAATTTTGCCGTGTTGATTCCAGGGGAGGGTTTGTGGGAGTCTTTGGACAAAGCTTTCTGGGGAAAAAAAAAATCTAGAAATTGTTAGCATGTAAACGACCACTGATGAAACAGTGGTATTAGTTTGCCTTAGACAGCTTTTCCCTGTGAACAAGAGCCTCGAGATCCCACATGTTTTCCAGCTGGAATCAGTGCTTGCCTCTGTCATCCTGAGCTGTACCAGAGGAGATCTCGACAACCTACATGTTGTCATTTTTTGTATTAACATCAATAGCAGCATAGGATAAATATTAGGACCTGGGAGTATTGGTTGATAGTCGGCTGAATATGAGCCAGCAGTGAGCCCAGGTGGCCAAGAAGGCCAACAGCATCCTGGCCTGTATAAGAAGCAGTGTGGCCAGCAGGTCTAGGGAAGTGATTGTGCCCCTGTACTCGGCTCTGGTGAGGCCGCACCTTGAGTACTGTGTTCAGTTTTGGGCCCCTCGCTACAGGAAGGACATGGACGTGCTCGAGCGAGTCCAGAGAAGGGCGACCAAGCTGGTGAGGGGTCTGGAGAACAAGTCTTATGAGGAGCGTCTGAGGGAGCTGGGCTTGTTCAGCCTGGAGAAGAGGAGGCTCAGGGGCGACCTTATCGCTCTCTACAGTTACCTTAAAGGAGGCTGTAAAGAGGTGGGGGTTGGTCTGTTCTCCTACGTGCCTGGTGACAGGACGAGGGGGAATGGGCGAAAGTTGCAACAGGGGAGTTTTAGGTTGGATGTTAGGAAGTACTTCTTTACCGAAAGGGTTATTAAGCATTGGAACGGGCTGCCCAGGGAGGTGGTGGAGTCACCATCCCTGGAGGTCTTTAAAAGACGTTTAGATGTAGAGCTTAGCGATATGGTTTAGTGGAGTACCTAGTGTTAGGTCGGAGGTTGGACTCGATGATCTTGAGGTCTCTTCCAACCTAGAAATCTGTGATACTGTGATAAATATTAGCAGATTAATTTTCTCATTTGTTAGGCACAAGAGTTTCAAAATACTCAGTTATTTTGCATTTTACTTTTTTCCTTTTCTTTTTAAGGGACTTAGTTACCTTTTGTGGCATCCCTTGTAGCAGCTAATATTTCAATGAGTTGTCCTTTTTATGTTATTCATCTTGCAAATGAAATAAAGTTATTTCCTGTGACCAAGTATGAATAGGGTAGTGCTGAACTGTAAAAAAATCTTTTCATCCATGGTACCTGTATACACTGACAAATGACATTTTTTTAAGAGACTACAGTAATACTAAAAATGTCATTAATGCCCTAAGGGGTTTCTTCTAAGTGTGAAGGAGTAATCAAAGCTCAGGTGGGTCTCTCCAGTCCCAGAGCACTGGCCTGTCTCTGCCAGCAGCGGTGTTGATTAATAACACTCCTAGTCATTTGTATGTATGTTGTGTGGACACCAGTCTCATGAGATCAACATAATTCATGGGCTCCTTTTTTTTTTTTTTCCCCCCCTGAAGAGATGTGAAATTACATGGAATTTGACTGGTACTCAGGGTGAGGTCAAATTCAAATGGAAAAAGTGATAAATATTGGGTCTTATATATTGTCTTTAATCCATAGTGTTTAATAGATAATCTTGTTACTGGGAGATTTTTACTGAATTTAATTTGAGCATGTACTTATGACTCTGGTTTTACTGAATAACTGGTAAGGAACAAGTTCAGAAAGTGGGAAATTCTTCAAAATATGTCTGAAATAATGATGTACCTGAGAAGTTTTTTTTAACTGAATGTAAAAAATATGACAGTGTCGGCTTTTCATTATATGGTGATGGTTTTAAAAAGAGGGGGAAAAAAAAGTATTTCTGAATAATGAGCGTGAATGTCAATTAAACCTATGAGGAATGTCATTTGACTTGCATTGTGTAATGCCTTCCTAATGTGGAACATGTCATTAAAATAAACTTTCATGGGTTATTTGGTATACTTCAGATGGTGTAGTATTCCAATTTTATTATTTTCAAGACCGTGAACGTCCTGCTTCACATGATGATCAGCCAATTGCTTTCAAATTACAGCAATGAATTATTATCATATTTTTGCAGTTTATTCTGAAAGGGTGTATTATGAGAATGGATGGAATAAAGAACCAGTTGTCTTAAACATGAGGTCACTTATTGATAAAATTGCCGAAACCATTACTCAAGCCATTATAATGGAACTTCCATTCTAATATTTGAAATGCGAGCTGAAGTGCAGCAAAAGGGTTTTTCAGAATAAAGTTGAGCTGACTTATTGAAGTATTGGAAGGATTTTATAAACTGAGCTGGGAATTGGGTTAAAGCCAGTTCATGTGGGGGTACGTTCAACCTAACAGCTGCTCATCCATCCATGGCTAACAGTAACTTTAACCTCTTCAAATGTCTTTAAAAGTGCTCTGACAACTGAGCCTTTCAGAATTCTTTTTCCCACTGCTGCATGACAAAATATTTAATAGTCAATGACTCAATCCTTTTGTTTGCTTTCAGTTTTCCTGCATGTTTTTGGAACTGGAAGTATTTAAATAAATAAATAAAAAATTTTCATCACCTTCCTACTCTAAGACCTTCCTTTTGCCACTTTCCTGTTAATTGAAAATGGATTTTTTTTTTGTGTGTGAGAAGAGACTGAGCCTTGTCTGAAGTCATTTAGCATGTTCGTGACTCTGTCATTACAAAGTCAAGCTGAAAATCCATTGTAGGTGAACCTTTATTGATTCTTGACGTTCTACATAAAAACACCAGCATAATCAAAAGCCACAATAAAGCTACACCTTGCCAAATTGTACTTAACTTGAAGCAGATCCAAGACTCTTATTCTGAAGGAGTGAAGCAATGATGTGAAATATTAAAAAGACTCCAAACTGTAGCATTTACAGAGTGCATGTTGCACAGGTGGTTTTCTCATCATTAGCTGCCCATTTTGATTAGTCTCAAGTTATTTGCTTTTTTAAAAAAAATTAGGATGACATTGTCCAGATGTTGTCCCAGATGAGTAAGAGAGAAAGATTATGCCTAAATATTAAATGTGAATGAGGCTCAGTTTCCAGCCCATGGTTCATTTTAAAAGAGTTAGACTTAAAGGAAAAATGCTGGTTCTTAACTTTCTCAAGGTAGAATAATAGAATTATCTACATTGGAAAAGACGTTGAAGATCAGATCCAACCATCAACCTGAGCTACCAAGTCCCATCCCTAAACCATGTTCTTTACAGCCACTAATGGAGGTGTCACCTCCATTCCTTTTTTTGTTTTGACCTGCCTTGTCCATTTTGCTTCTAATAGAGCAGTCTGTATCTTAGTGGCACAACCAAAGAGTTCTGTGACGAACCAAGCAGAATGCAGCATAATGCTTGTATTTACTCCCTAGAGAACAGCCATTTAGCTGAAGTTATCAGGCCAAGAAGGTAACAGATATAAATCTCTCTTTCTAAGAGGCTTAATGAAATGAAGCCTGATGTATCTTCTCTGAGAGCCTGTTTTCACTGGCAGAACAGAAGGGCTTCCCCCTCCCCCCAGTGCACACACACTGAGTCTTCAGAGCAAAACTATTTTGGATCTTGATATCTTGATCTACCAAAATCTGAAGCACAAAATACTCTCAAAGTTCAGTGGCACTTAACTGTGTGAAGAGGTGTTAGTGAGTGTGTGCTGCTGGATTTCACAAGCACTTAACTGTGTGAAGAGGTGTTAGTGAGTGTGTGCTGCTGGATTTCACAAGAAGTTGCAGTTTTGCCTCTTAAGCGTGATTAGATTGCATGATTAGAACCTATTGGTCACTTTTGAGTGAAGCTCATTTTGTTCTGTGAAGAAGTTTAAGATAAAGGCCATCTATTCTCTATAACTATTTAAATCTGAAGATAGCATGAGTCATGGAATAAATGTTAGAGAACAGAAAAAGAAAAGACCTTGGCAACTTTGTGTCACTACATGCCCACTGTCAGCATAACAAGACATTGCAGGGGTGTTGAATAGCAAATGAGATAAGGAAGCAAGAAGGACCAAGTAGCTCAAGTGCTGGGGTGAGACTAAGTACAGTGCTCCAGTTCCATTTTTACCACCAGCGCTCAGGTGCTTGCTTACCTTGGAGACGCTTTTCCTAACTTGATGGTTAATAATTGAGTGGAACTTCTATGGGCCAGTCTGCAGACCACAAGTCCATGTAAATCACTGATTGCCACTTAGGTTTTGCTAGTTTGTTTGGAATTACATATGTCAGAAGTAGCAGGTTTTTTGGTCTTCCATACCATAATCGATTTTTATGCTGTTTTGAGTATGTGGGTGGATACAAGGTAAGAAACTGGGAGCAATTAATGTTACCATGTTTCGGAATGGTCTTCAGGGTGTGAATAAAAGAGCAGTCCTAAAGACACTAAAGAGGTTATGGAAACAGGATCAGCATGAGAGCAATAAGCAGCAGGGAGGGGTCTGAGACGTTTCCACATGTGGATGACAGCTTCTGGGTCTAATCTGGCGGGAAATGCTACAACCTTCTGCCAATCATGACCACATACAAGCCTTAGGAAAAAGAAAAGGACTTCCGTGAGGCTGCTGGTTCTACTGACAGGCCAAACTCTATCACAGCCTTCCACTGCAGCCATTTCTGCCCTGTTTCACAGTTGTCTGAAGCACTAGCATGTTTTGTTATTCCCCTTCACTCAGCATAGAGAGAGGATATTTAAAACCTTGTTTGAGCATGTCAGCTGACAGAAGCACACAAGAACTGGCTGTTCTAAATATGTGGCCTGTCTGCACTGAAAACAAAACACTGGTTACATTTAACTGAGGAATAAAAAGTATGCTGTTTAAAACCAAGCAAACAATGTATTTTCAACTTTTGGGGGACATCGGAGGTGGTAATTTATACCTAGTATTACTGCTTGGCTTAGTTTTATATGTTTTATGAAATACTTTATGCTTCAAGTCCAAATACAGCAGTAAGGTTAATGAATTGGATTGTCCTTGCAGCTAGCAAGTGTTCACACCAACCACTGAAGGCAGAATTCTTTCTCCCATGTTGCTTTGGCTTGCCAGATCTTTGAAAATGTATCAGCATTAGAATTTCTCTTTATGTACAGGTTTCAGCTGAGAACACAAATGTCTGGGCAGGTTCCATCCATAGTGGCAGATTAGAACTGTTTTTAGCTAAGACCAGTTTGGCCCAGTATGACATAGGAGCGTGTTCCTGAGTTCCTGGGGAAGTTTCATTGAATGCTGTTAGCAATTCCGCATGCATCTAGTCAGTTTGGGGTCATTTGTGGGTGAAAGAAGCACGTCATTTGTGTGTCTTATGCTTATAAAGAAGCCATTTTTCAAAGAGGCTATAAAACAGAGGTCTTTAGTACCCGTGATTTGTCATAGTTATCTTAACAGTGTCAGCAGAAGTAAAAGATGATTTAATATAACATCTTTGTGGTTTGAACAGGTGCCTTCTGCCTGTGTTTCCCGTTTGGAAACATTTTATATATCTTTATTTCTTGGGTTGTAGTGGTTGTAACGTTGATGTTATTATCTGAGTTGCAATAAACTCATGTTCCTAATTATTAGTACTGTTATTGCAATTAAAGGGTATTTCAGAATAGAAGTTAATTTGTCTCCCTTCTCCTTCCTACCCCCACCCTCAATAACAGCCTATAAGACAAGCATAAGGAACAAAAACTGCATTGAAAGTAAATAATCTTGAAATAACTGAAGTTAGTGACTCCAGGAAGAATTTTGTATATAGCATTTTTTTGTTCCTAGTAGTTGCCCTGTCTATTAAATTAAGGCATACTTATCTTGCTTTGTCTGATTTCATATACATTCCAGCCCAGCAATTTTCTTGATTGGAAAGCTTGCTACTTTAAAAAAAAAATCAGAAATTAAAGTTCTATCAATTTTTAGGGTACGCTCTAATTGAACAATGGCATAATTACTTTGAAGCCAATAAAAGTGACTAGGGCTTTGTTTTAACTCTGGAGTTTTTTGGGTCATTCAAGTGAAAGAGTTATGTACTTAGTGCAATATCATGTTCACGGTCCCACAGTGAAAAGCTGCAGTAGAACTTTAAACTGGTTTTAGTGTTTTGTTTTATAGTGTAGTTTGTCATTGTCTTTGTAAACAACAACTTATAAAATTGCAATTCCTTCTTATGTAACCAGATACAGGAGCTGTACATCAATCAGCTTTCTAAGGCCAGCAAGAAAGAAACGAAACACACTTAGAAGATACCCTCACTAAAAAGATGACAAAACAAAGCACTACTGATGAAAACCTCTAAATATGGATACCTGCTGTAGAACTAAGATTTATTCAGATTTTGCTCTTCTCAAACATTTTGAATAATCATTTTTTCCTAGGATTACATTTTCTAATGATACACAAAGAATGATATATCCTTTGCATTTAGCTCATGATTATGGGATTGCCATTTGGACCAATGCTCTGTGGTAATAGTTCCAACAGGGTAATATAGTTGTGTTTAGGTTTTGGACTGCTGCTCCAGAGTGGCAGAGCCTGTTTTTCTAAGCGGTTTTACAAAGTTGTCATTTCTATAGGGAATTCTTAATCTGAAAAAAAAATATTGCTCATGTTCCCTTCTCATTAACTTTGAAGCTATCACCTGCTTTCTATTGAATTAGTAATGTAATTGTAGACAACGTCTTTATAGAAGGAGTGGAAGGAGGGTGGCTTATTGCATTACTGTACTGGAGTAGTAATGAGGGGAATAGAGGTGTGCACTGGAAAAACAGCAACAGTCACTGTTTGAACAGCATATGAGTATGCTGTGTTGGAACTCTGTTTTTGCTACCAAGTACAGGTCTATGCACTAGAAATGAGGAAATGTTGCAGATAGGTAATTGCAGACTCCAAAAAGAGTATTTTCCTATGGGAGGTATTTCTTTTACTAGTATTCTCTGGTTCATTTTAGCTTACTAGTTCATATGAGAGCTTTTCTTCTCTTTGCGGGGGGGGGACCTGTATAGGGTTTGCAGACACTACTTGGCTGATTGTTTTCATGAAACCTGAATTATCCTTGCCACCCCTGCATTTCTTTTGTGGCTTGAAGAGATAAATATTGCAAGATTAAAAGCTGCAGATAAAGTGAAAAAGTGTAAATATTTAAAGCCAGTATTGATCACACGCAGCCCTTATACTTAAGAAAACTGCCTGCACACAGGGCACTTAATGAAAGACATTCTCAATAATCATTAATTTGTATAATTTGCATTTATTTATTTTCCTTGCATTTCTCCTCAACTTTCTGCTAAGGGGTGGGGTGGGAGGGTGGGAAAGGGTTGTGCTTACAGTATTCAGGTATACGCTCAATTTAATATAGAGTCACCTCTGCTCCTGCTGTTGCCAGGTAAGCAGCACGCCAGCAAATCAGAACATATTCCTGCATCTTGGTAGTGCATGTATATTCCTTTGTGTTCCTGCTTCTGGACAGACTGCACCTGGGTAGCAGTGTCTCAAAGGAAAACTGAAATGTAGGACTTGGCTTGGCTTCTCTTTGAGGTGAAAAACAAATAAAATCTTTCACTAAGAGACTGGATTTGCATTGATTCAGTTATCCATACTAGTCTTAGAGAAAATCTATACTGCTGGCAGGAAGTATACGAAAAACACTGAAAAGTTTCCACACGTCACAAACAGCATGCCAGGATGTGTTTCATTCTGATCAATATGAATTAGACTCTGGAAAAAAAAAATGTATCAGTCACACTGGTAACCCTAGTATGAATATTTTTATTGAAATGTCTTGGTGATAATGGCATTTTAAAATTAGTACTTAATTACTTTAAATTACTTTGGAAGTAGTCACTTTTTGAAAGTTGCACTATTTCTTTTCCCCACATATCGTATGTTTTAATTTATAACAATCTGTAGGCAGATGTGTTTGTTACTCCAGTAATATGAAAAATGTGAAAGCTGAAAAAAGCTTCTGAATAGAAAACCAACTTGTGATATTCTTATTACAAATATTATTGAATTATAAAAATGGAAAGGGGGTCCTTCCAAAGATATGTTTGCATACTTTCTGTTCTTTGCACTTGTCTGACAGTCTCTGTATTTTTTTTCTGCTTTGCCACTATTCACACTGTCGGTCCTGATATTGAGGCCTGACTTCTTGTGGCTCAAACAGCTTGATTCTCCTCATACCAGAAGGAAGTAATTTTATTACACAGCATTTAGTTTGAAGGCATTAAAAACTGTCTGTTGTTCAGAAGTACTTGCTGGGCATGGGAATTATCTCTTGCCGCCTGTTTAAATCACAACTGACCACTCTGAATGTTTTTCTGGCCCAAAGTAGTCTTCTGGTCAAAGGGAAAAGCACTTTTAAGGACTGGGATGAAAAAGCTGTAATATCTCACTTTTTTTTTTTTTTTTTTGCAAGATAGGCTAATATATAACTATTCCCTGCCAGCACTAGCTGTGTGAAATCACATGGTATAACAGGGTCATTTGTTGTGCAATCTGTCTGATCCCATGGGCTCCCTTTGCTACAGCACCTGAATGCCTTATGGGACTTGAAGCTTTAAGTGAATTTGTTTCAGTTACTTTCCTCCAGCCTGGCTGTTCCTATAGTATATTCCCTATGCCTTTTAACCATTGTCTCCCTTACATTCTAATCTGGTCAAGATTTTGACCTGATTGTTGTGGAGCTTAAGGTTTTGAATTTATTTTTTTTTTTAATTTCAAATTTTCATGTCAACTTGTGGGAGGAAAATAAAATAAAAACACTCCTCCTAGGCAAGCATGAGTGTCTAATTTATCTCTGAGCTACGGATTCGGCACTTGCAGTTTTAAGGCTCTATATATATATATATGGTGAAATACTATTGTTGGCTTTAACTGTGCAGGCTTGTATACTGAAAATGATAAAAGATTATTAGCCAACAACCCAGCAGAAAATACTATATGAATTCAAATTTATAGCTATTAGCAGCAGCTCCAAAAATGTGCACAGCTAATCACATCAACCACCTGGAAGAAGGTAAGAGTTGCCCTATTACCTAATTAACTTTGCATGGCTTAAAAGAAACCCTCCTCTCCTTTCTTTGTGATGCAAATGATTATGCCACTGGCTTGACACTGTAGAAATCATGCAATAGTCAGTCGTGAAGTTGGAAAGCCAGGACTTGCTCTGTGAATGGCTTTGGAGATGTTATGTCAGTCTCCAAAGAGAAAGGGCGGACAGCATTTTCTTGCACTTCTCTTGTTTCTTGATTGATCACTGCATATATACCAACTCAAAGAGTTAAATACCAGAATTAGTAGTAGATACCCATAGAAATGAAGTATTATCTGCTGTTTCAGAGTAAGAATTACTATGCAAACACTTCATAAGCATTTTTTTAAATTCAGAAACACAATAATCCTTTTTGTGAAGTGTATTGGATTTTGTTAGTGTACACATAAACTCTTCATATTGTGGATGTATTTACTCTATCTATCTTGACAAGAGTTAATCTACAGTATCTTCATGATGTGTTAAAATACCAGAACGCACAATCATCTCCGCTGTTTTAACCACTGAAAACTTGGAGATGGGAGAGCAAGGCCATCTATACTGCATAGTCTTCAACCTGAATTTATCAGATTAAGTTCATTAAAAAGTAAACAAAACTACCACCATCACCAACAGCAACAACAAAAATCAGGCTTTTATCCTATTCCCCAAAGTACACGCACATGTACTGCACGTACACGCAACTTACTCTCTTGAAAGAGATTGTAGGCAATTGCTAGTGAACTCCATGAAAGCATTTGGAGCAATGTCTTTTATGACAGGAAAGATGCAGTTTCAGAAGATGAGGGTAGCAAATATTTTTTTTTCTTTTTTCTTCTTTTTTTTTTTAGTGGTAAGTGGCTCTCTTGACTAACACAGTCCTTGAAAATACCAAATAAAATTTACTACCTTGAATTTGTAGCCTCTCTTTTCAGCTAGAAAAAAATGGTGTTTATTATTGGAGTTTCAGGAGCTGGTCTTGCAAGAGATCTATACAACAGAAGTGCTTCATAAAGGGATCTAGATTTCAAGTACACAGGGTTGGGTTACTAGTCCTTGTTCATTGCTATGAATAAAGAGACAGACCATATCAATAGAAAAGTAAAGCTGTTTCCTAGAATCCTTGGTTGATTTTATTTCAGTGCTTCTGTGATAATCACAGTAAAAAGGTACAATCTTGATACTTAGAAATGATTTTACAGATTTCAAGTTAGCTATTAAAACCACAGGTTCCCCAAGATAGTGGCTTTCAAAACTTTGTCCTATTTATCTTCACAAATGTATTTTATGCCTATTTTTGTCTTTCTAACAGCTTTTCTGTGTACGCGTGTGTTGGATGGTATGTTTGATTTGTGTGATTTGCGGCTAAAATGACTTCATATTAGATCACCATACTATGTAAACTGTCAGCCTTTAATGATGACCAGCAAAAGATGCTTACAAGAGAAGTGTAAATTTACTAAAAGCAAATGTGTTTTATATATATATATATATTTTTTGTCCCAGTAAGTAACTAGTCAGTACTTAGATTCTCCTAATTGTTTTCACTTTTTCCTTAGCAGAAGTACAGACGTTTTTTGAAACTATTTTGTCCTTCATATCTTACTTAACTCCTTCTCTCAATAACTTCATGATGGCAATCTCCACAAATTGAAAATAAATAAAATCAATATGAAAAATATATTTCTTTATTAGAGAATAATTATAGCTATTGCATTCTAATATTATAGCATTTTTCTAGTTTGGTGTTATGAAATATAGCAAAGCTCAAATGATTGCCTTCTTTTAAATGCAATTCTAATGTTTCTAGTCACTTATGCTGGAACTTACTTTTTATGAGTAAGAGTGGGTACGCTTGCTTGCTAGTAGAAAGACTGGGAGTTTTATTAATTTCGGAGCATTTGAATGCTGCATGTGATCTCCATTTGTTGAAAAAATAATGCATTAACTTGTGTATACAATAGGACTCCAACCAAACTGTTTCATGAATGAATGCATGTAACTTACTGGAGGGTAAGCCTAATCACAACATTCATTTTCATGCCTTCAGAAAAATCCCCTGTTGCATTTCTTTAAGCTTTCTGAAAAAGCTTTTAAAAAAGCATCACTAATTGTTGCTAAATAATACAGTATTTCAGGCAAGCTCTGGAAAATTATTTCTATTCCCTCCCCTTACAGAAGAGAAGGATCCCTCTTTCACTCACTCATGGAAGTTTTAATGAGAGGAAACAGTGTGCTTGTGTTTTGTAGCTTCTGTAGACATCTAACCAATATTTGACGTCCATCACCTGATGTCTTTCCCTTGTTTGTTAGTCTCTGCTCTGCCTTGGAGATCTGTCTGTATGTCTTCCTTCTACCGACACTTCCCTCTGTAAAACTACCTACTCATATGTCATAAGGGGAATATAAATACACTGACAGCCTGTTACTTGGCAAATGGACGCTTTCAAACATATGCATCAAGTAGTATATTATTGTACTCAAATCATTGAGATGAAAGGCTTGAGCACGAGGTTATCTAAATATCCTAATGCAGCAGAGCATCTATTATGCTCCCACACAAGACAAATGAAGTAGCTAAAAATTCAGTACTCATTCACCAGTATCCTGCAATGCATTTTTATGTCTGTGTATTTAATGTCCATATTCAGATAATTGCATGAAGATTCTTTTCTGTTTGTATTTTGTTAGGAACTTCCTGAAAGATTTAAACATTCATATGTTTTAAAAATACAGTAATTGCCTGACCTAACACATTTGTGTGTGTGTGCGTGTATGTATGTATAAGGTTATATATACATAACCTTTCAAAACTTTTTTTTAAATGTGGAAAACAATACAAAACAGTGGGGTGAAATGTGAACTACTGTGTAAAAAACTGTAGGTATATTTTTGTTTCAACTCTACTGATTTTTTTTGTTCCTTAACATCAAATAGGCCAATCATTTTATTTTTAAATAGTCAGTAGGCTTAAAGTCATAAAAGGAAAAAAGATGAGATGAAATAGACGCATTTCAAACTAATGCTGTGCCTGCATATGTCCTGTTCTGCAGAGATGTATCTGAAGTCGGTGAAGTTAAATTAGGGCTGAGCTTAGTATTCTGTCTTTTCCCATTTATACTTGTCAGCCTGGCATTTTAAGTTCATTATCTCGTGAATTATGTTTGCAATATGTTACAAATACATCTCATTCTTAATCACTTATGCAATGTCTGACTACCTTGTTGAACACAGGGCTTTGATTTGATGGAAGTAGTGAAAATTGCTAGCTCTGTTGGAGTCACAGACTTTTTTTTATCTAGGCAACTTAGTTTTGTTTTTCTGAGATATACCTTGAACTTTCTCTTGTTTAAGAAAATATTACTGTGTAAATGATTCTAGGTAAAAATATAAACGTATGAAGAGGGAGAGGAAAGAATCATTTAATTTCTGTATATGCTATTTTTATTAAATTTACTTGGGTTTTAAAAAGAATTTTATTTCATATATATATATTTATCATTTACACAAGCATACTTCTGCAGTAAAACTTGAGCTGTTCTGTATTGCTGACGACCACAGACCTTTTCTGTTTGGAAATGACATGATTAACAAAACAGTTTTTATGCAAGTCCATGCAAATTATGTGAATAAAAGTGCAGCTACTTGAGCTTGAAGATGCAGGGTAGCCTGACTAGGGTCAGAATCTATTTGAGTCATCTGTTATTGGCTGTTTATTCCTTCATATTACAAATTATTCCATTACTAGGTAGCTCAGACAATGGCTCAAAAGTATCTGTTCACTTGTGATTTGTTAATACAGCAAAGTAGGACAAAATATACAATTTAATAACAAGGATTTCTACCTGTTCTTGAAAGAAATCCATTTTATATGTACCTGTAAACATGTTTACTCTGATTTTTCAGTTTTCCCTTCACCTCTCTTCCTTATCTGTTCTGCAGCTTCTGGTACTGAATGTCCAAGCCAAACACTTTTAGTTCCCTGTGGTACAAGTTGCTGAATGTGTGGAAAATTGGAATGTAATCATTTATAGTTTTTAACAAATAAAGGTTTTTCTTACAATATGTGCTAGAAACTAGAAAACTAGAAAGCTTTTGGTACCTATGAAAGAATTACTCCAAAAAGTCCTTGAACTTTCATTATAAAGCTTGTGTGCATTTTATACATTCTATGCAAAATTCTATACACATATAAAGTCTTTTTACACTTCCCCAGAGAACAGTCCCTTTACAGTCAAACCCAGAGAGCTGTTCAAGCTCTTCTCTCGACACAGAGCTCCTATGAGTAGGATTTACCATGTTGGAATGAAGGCATCTCTAATCCACTCTAAATTTGGCCAAAATAGAAATGCAACATAAATGGAGAGAAAAAGCTCAGCATGTTCAGAGGGGGAGAACTTTGAACAAGTTTCATTTTTTTATACTTTTATGGAAAAAAAAAAGAAAAAAAAACACAGATGAAGCTTCAGAGCTAGGTTGTTGCCTGTGGTGCAAATGTTGGTTATTTTGGGATTTAATCTGTGACTACAGACAAGGGTCTATGCCAAAACAGGCCGAGCAATAAAATCTAGAGGGAAGACTGCAGATGGGATCGTGTGATATGTTGAAGCATGAATTGAGCCAACTCTTGGCTTGGTCCTCTACTTTCCAACTTTCTTGTAGTGCAAAACTAACCTGTTAGTGTTTGAAGTTACATCTCGAACTGCCTCCCTGGGACCTTATGAGGATAGCTTGTGTTTACTGCATTTTTATTATTTCCTCTTGTTAATAAAATGCAACAAACTCTTCGAACCCACTTCTTATAGTTGAATACTGCTTTCTATGAAATTCTGTAAGAAAAATTCCTTTCATGTAGTATGTGCATGTGATCATTACGACTTTACTCCGAAAATCAGCAAAGAACCATTTTCTATTTGCTTTCCTAGGCTAGTGATACTTGGGGAAGGACTGACTGCATGAGGTAGGTAGTGGCACAGTTGCTGTGCAGATATATCTGCAGCTGGTTGTGTCTCCTTTCTGTAAAGGTAGTTGTCAGCCTGATTAATCCACCCTGAATGGTTTTAAGTAGGATCCCCAGCAACATTTTAATAGAGCTCTTTGTTAGCCTAATAGGGTTTGTAACATTATTTTATTCAAGGAATCCATGCAGACAAGAAGCAAAAAGGATTCTTCTTTCAGTATAGTAAGAGCAAATAAACAGGAAGATTAGATTATATTTAAATAATGGCTTAACTAAACCTCCATCTATTTTTTTTCTATACGTGCAGTGTCATAGCTTTAATAAATTGAGATGTTACACTTAAAATGCATTTCAGAATATCATATTCTTATGAGGACAAAAAGCCTCTGCATTATTACAACATAGAATAGATGAACTAACTTTTATTGTTTATAGCACAAGGTAGGATTGGTCTGAGTATCTGCTACTGACAGAAATAAATGATATTGCTGCCATTTACCTTGTATTCAGTTTTCTGATGGGAGAAGGAACGGGGAGAGAAAAATAATGAAAATTCCTAAGCTTATATGACCAGATCTGTGAGGGGTTTAAACATTTAACAGTGGAGTAAAATTTTAGATTAAAACTACAGGTAAAAAGTAACGTACTGACTCAGTGGGAAAAGTGTATCTAAAATTTCCACTCACTGGAATTCCCTTTCATCCATTGTACTGTCATGCAGAGAGGAGCACAATGCAAATACAGTAGGAGGTTGGCAGCATGGCAGGTGAATAATAGACACCTTTCTGAAGTGTCTCATGGTATTCAGCAATGTTTCTGCAGTGCTTGATCTGCAGACTTGATGTATGTGTCTAGACCTAAACAGGATGTAAATATAAAGGAAGAAGTTTACAGGACATCTGTTAGTCCATTGCACATTCTGTTTACAGGTCAGAAAAATTTAACATGCAGTAGGGTTACAGATGTCAGTGACTTTTGTGAGCAGGAAGCTCTGTTCTGTGCCAGGAGCTCATACAGACTCTTTTGTGGCAATAGCACAAGAAAAAGCAGCTTGAGTGATCAGAAGAGTCAGAGAAGCAGCACACTGCACTGGCAGTTATACTGCTGCTGGCCAGACTTGCTCACTTTCTAAAAGATCACACATCAAAACTTTCCTTGAGGGCCATGCACTGTAGTATTCCTTTCTTTTCCCAGATTAGGATCCCCAGCTCTAGTGCCTAATTCCTGACAGGCTTCTGCATCCCCGAATCTGTAAGCCTGTTCCTAAACCTGACCCAGTCCAACGTGCTCCAGCAGAAAGCCAAGTCTTGCATGTGGCTGTTTGTGAGCCAGCTTCTGTGGCTGGGTAGGTAGGAGGAGGAGAAAGTTAACTCCAGAGAAGGTCACTCACTGTGCTAACCTGCTTTTAACCGAAGCACAATCTCTGGATCATATACCAGGTCCCTTGATACCGATTATTGCCTCAAGGACAATTTCTCTGGTCTAGAGAGCAATACTACAATACACAGAGACCTGAAAACATACAGCTATTTATGTGCTACTCCTGAACTCCCTGACAGCTGCAAGTCTTCAATAGTGAGGGTCTCACTTGACATAATTGGCATTTGGCATCAACCTGAATGGGTCTGTGATATTGCAAAAGAGACAGCAACTCTTCAGCCTAGTCCTACGCTGTAGTCTGAGACTGGGGGTTTCCATCTTCTTTGTTCCTAGTCTAAAGCAAGATACTGAGAGTCATGAGGCTGCCTTCCTCCTGCTTGGCAGGTGAATATGCAGGATGTTGGCTTATTAGCTGTTCTTAAGTTACTCTCCTGGGCAATTTTTATCAAAATATGTTGATTCTGTAAAATAGTTCATTTAGAGGAATAGTTTATTTAGAGGGAAAGGAAAAACCAGCTTTGACTTGTTTTCAGAAGTGTCTTGGAAGTTGCTGGGGAATGGGCTAATTTATTTATCAGTGGAATTGGGATAACAGAGCTATCCTACACAGTTTTCATCCACTTGTATTATTTTGTTTACTTATGCAAAATTGACTACATTGAAGTCATTTGCTAATCTAATTTGCAATACTGAGAACTGACATCTTAAATAATTTGATTGGACTGAGATGATTTTGGGCCTGCATCTGCTCATCTGAACTTGATGCAAGATGAAAGCAACAGACTTTAATTTTGTTGAGAATATGAATAAATAAATAAGTAAATAAAAGAAAATCCACCACACACACATACACAAAAAAACAAAATTGCATCAGGCCAACTCCCTGTGGCTAGGCCAAGGCTGGGCCAGGCTGTGGGCCTGCAGGTGGGCCCAGGGCTGCCATGTGGTGGGGCTGTAGTTCAGGCAGGGACCATCATGGAAACCTCAGCTAAAAGCAGCTCCCAGGAGCAAGGGTGGGCCCTGACTACAGCTTCCCCATAGCACAACACTGCCAGGGAGCCTTTCCCCACAGCACTTTGGGGGCTCCCTGCCCATTCCAGTCAAACCCCCATGAGGGATATGTGCTCAGGACCCTTAGGCCTGCGGAGGAAATACCGACATTTACTTAACTAAATGCTTGGTAGTGATCACTTCCACAAATGTAATTTGTGTAAATTTACACCCTGTCACACCATGACACAGCAGTATAGAGCATTGCTTTCTTGGGATTTGACTAAGCTAATGGAACTTTTAACATTAAAGGTGTGTGAGATCACTGTTTAAATAACCTGTGCTATTAGCCACAGTTTATGTCGGGCTGTTGCTTTAAGCAAGTGTGGTGGATTTATGCTGCTGGGCAGCTGGACTCCACCATAGCTGCTTTCTCACTCCCCCTCCTCAGAGGAACAAGGGGAAAAATATGATGGAAAGGGCTTAAGGGTTGAGATAAGAACAGGGACATTGCTCACCAATTACCATCACAGGCCAAAACAATTCAGTATAGGGAGATTAATATAATTTATTGTCTATTGTTAACAGACTAGAACCATGAGAAACTAAAAGCAAACTAAAAACCGGCTCAGATCTGGCCAGCAGCAGGTCCCTTTTGGAGCTGGCTGGACCTGGCTCTGATTTGACATGGGGCAGCTCCTGGGATCTTTCGTAGAGACTATCCTTGCAGCCTTCCTGCTACCAAACCCTTGCCACATAAACCCAATACAGCAAGAAAAAAAGAATGGCTAAAAACATAACCAGGTATTTGGAGCCAAGATTTAAAAACATCACCCACTTTATGCTCCTGTGTTACTTGCACAGCTGATAAGAGCGTTGTGTAAAGAGAAAGTCCTTCTCAAACCAATACCACATTCATTTTTTTTTAGGCATGCGTGTTCTGGTAGCTGTTACTTAAACAGCAGAATTTCCCACCATCTGTAAAGAGCAAAGCCGATCACATGGGAAAGTTTAAGAACAATGATAATATGTTTGTTCCTTCTTAAATGGAGTTTAGAGTACAACACCATGTAGAAAAGCAAGTATCTTCAGCTCCAGCAGTAGCCAGAGGTCTTTCTGCTTTGGGGTCATTAAATAGCAACATGAGACACTTCCCTAAAACATTGGAGCTAGCTTTGCTGTGTTTCATTTATTTTTTTATTTATTTTGACATTGCATTTATATAAGCACACAATTTATAAGCCATACACAATTATTTGACCAAGTTCCTCCTTATGATCGAATACAGTCCAGTGGTATGAACCTGTGATTTGGCAATTTGATGCTGGCAAGCTCCTGAACTCTGAAGAACCAGCAGAAATACTGAAACTTTTTGGAGTCGGGGAAGGGGCAGAGTGAAGTAGCAGATAATGTGGCCTGTAATGAAAAGAGGAGAGTAGGAAATGACTGGACATATTTGAATATAGGTCAACACATGAACTAGAGATTTCCAAGCAAAGCAAAATATGGGGGATAATAACTTTGAATGAAAAGTTTGTTTTTCCAGAGGAAAGCTTGGAAACTTAATTATTCATAATCAATGAGGAGGAAGTACTAGCACTCTACATAAGGTGACACATATGAAGAGTAGAAAATATTAGTTTGAAATGGAGTAGTGTGGCTGGTTTGATGGTATCAATGTTATTTTTAAAGCAGTTTTTGTGTAGTCTTCTGAGAGGTGAATTGCAGCAAGTCTTGTCCATAACTGATTCAGTTAAAAGTGATAAATATTTCTTAATTGTACAGCCATCTAGCTTATTTTGATTAGTCTAACATTTCAATTGTATCCTTTTTGAAAACAGCATCAATGACAGTATGGCTGACAGTGACAAATGATACTGTCCTCAGACAAATTCTAGTGAAAAACTCCAAAGTTTCATCCAACTAGCATATTAGATAGTTAATTTAGGGATAAATCTTCTAGTATATGGAAAATTGATACATCTCCATTGATACATCTTCTCCAACTTATGGTTTTTATATTTTTGTTGTTGTTTTCGTTTGGTTGGTTTTGTTTTGATTTTTACATGAAAAGAGCTGCAGGCAAAACCTGTGAGAAGCTTTGTCTGGGTCTTTTACTTTTAGCTTGGGGGTCCCACTGGCGTCTGTGATGGAGCCTGGGGGTGGCCAGGTTGAGACCAGCCCCTGTCACTTTCCCAGACCTGTTCTGCCTCACCTCCCTGGGGGCTGTGGGATGGCGCGGGTCAGGGAAACAGGTCACTGCACTGCCCTGGTGGTCCAACAGCTTGGCCCTGAGGTTTAAGGGTCGCAGCAGCAGAACGGCTGGAAGAAAATATGTATTGTTGGGATGTGATCAAGTGATGTAGGTGGATGAGATCAGCTGAAGTTGTTGGCTGAGGCAGAAATGTTGGGAGCTAGTGATCTGGAAAATGACAGAAAGATGGGAGAGAATACAGTGAAAAGAAAATATTAGGGGAACAAAAGTCACCTTAGTAAAACAGAAAATGTGCTATATCTGATTCTAAGCAGTGCATCCTATAAAGGGAAATTGTTAAAAGAAGGAAGAGCAACAGAAGGTGAATTTAAATCTGAACAGAAAATTTTAGAAAGCTTTTGCTATATGCTTCATGTGGGGGAAGGGGGACTGGGAAGAGAATAGCAGTTAAGGCTGAAAAGAAAAACCCCAATTCTCCCTTCATACTCTGATAATCTAGCATTGTTTGTTGTTGTTTTGGTTTTTGCGATTATGTCTTTAATTTAAAGATTTCACCTTTTAAAATACTGGAAACATGCTAAAATTCTAAACATGCTAAATTCTTTCTCAGAAGAAAAAGGGGGGGTGGATTTTAGATATTGAGGTCTCACCTCAATAGAATCAATCACTCAATCTCTACTTGACTTTAAAGAAAAAGAAAAGAAAAAAGCACAAACAAAAGAAAGAATAAAAAAACACCTCAGTCTGCTCAGAGGTTTGAATATATGTGCTTCCATGCAGACACCTTGCAGTACTTCCCACTGAGGCTTCTGAAACTATGCAGGGACCTAGACCTATAATGCTTTTATTATATATATATATCTTGGGAGAACATCTTATGTTTCAGCACATAAGCATGGCCACAATAAGAACTTGCTTCAGAAAAAAAAAAAATAGTTGCATGTCAGGTTTAGGATTTGTTTCTAATGGTTCACAGCTGAGTTCAGTACACAGAAAAAAAAAGTCAGGGTGATGGGTATGTCAGCCATGTCAATGGCTGACAGTGCTTCAAGCTGTCCCATCGAGAGAGGTAAACTATTCTAGGACAATAAACAATAAAGGTACTGATCAAATAGAGTCTGAATGCAGTAGTCAATTACGAGTAGTTAATAAACATAAGAAGGAATATATTTAAAAACAAACAAAACACACCAAAGCAGAAAGAATTCTTGAATGTCTCTTTGGGAGGCTACCATGCTGGATGAGCTCCAAAAGTCTGTGTGGTTAGGTATTTTGTGAGTAATACAGTCATTCAAGTTGTAAGAGACCCTTAAACTCATCAGGTCCAACCATCATGTAACACTATAAGTCCAGCACTAAACTATGTCCTAAGCACCACATCCACGCATTTCTTAAATATCTCCAGAGATAGCAACTCCACCCTGAGCAGCCTGTTACAATAGTTTAGATACTAGACCAAATTTTGGTTGTGTTTGGGCTTTTGTTCTGTCCTTTTTATGTTCCACTACCTCCCCAAGGGGATGATTCTGTTCTGTCACCAAAAAAAAAACACAAAACAAACAAACAAAAAACCCTAAGACGTTGTAATTTTTCTTACTGAAAATTAAATTTACGCTTAAAATATGGAATGCATAATAGTAATAATTAAAAAATGGTAGCTGTATTTTACTTTGCTTTGTACAATAAGATGACTAGACCTATTTTTCAAAGGTACTTTTTGAAAACCCAAACTTTACTACAATAAATCCAAATTAAATCTAAGTTTGTGTATGTGTTATATATGCATATATATGTATATATATATATAATGATTTATTTGGTGTATCTTTCTATCATTAAAATAAATAGTTCAGTGATCATATGAGCAACATTACTAGGGTCAGAAGTCCCCCATAAATATCCTATGACCCCCCCCCCCCAAGAATTATAGTGACTTTTTTAATGTTTCATGAAGATCTATGGTGACAAAATAACCTAACCACTTTCCAGAAAAAGGCTTTGTCTCCTTGCTTAATAAGTGAAAGCTTGTATTTATTTAAACCAGAAAAAAATCATCATGCCAAACCATTTAACCAGATAAGCTTTAGAGCTTATCATAACCTGGTTCCTACCTACTTAATTCATTATTGATATACCTATATTTTACAGGTAATGCTAACAGTTTCAATTGATACTTAGTAATATATGCCTTCTAATATGCCTCTTGAATTCATAATTCTTAACTTTTATTTGAGCTGTATAACAAGCAATTACTTAAGCATTTACCAAATTTTTGGCATCACTTTAATTTTTTGAATCTTTCATCAATTTAGCAATTTGATTAAACTACCCATATAGATAGTTGCTTTATGCTTCTTGGTGTTAAAATGCATTATTGTCCTCTTATGTTTTTCACTATTGTAAAACTTCTTTGAAGAAGAAGTGTCATTGTCTGTAAAATGATGCTTGTACAATTTTGAAGAAAAAGGTCTGGTAATTAAGTAGCTTTATTGCTATTTTCAATTTCTCTGACGGGTATAAACATTTTAATAGAACTTTATTTCAGATAAGATATCAACAGAATGTTAGTAGCTCTTTTGTACTGGAACTTCAGAAAGAAATTTTTAACAGAACACCCTGTAGGCTACTCGTTGTACCATCAGTATTACATCTGTGTTATGTTGTGATTCCTCTTGTAGCTCTAGTTCAAGGCAGAACTGCGTGTATCCCTATACAGGGAAAGTGAGTGTTGTATTCAGATTCCTACTAAGTTTTATGTTGTCTCAGGCTGATATAAAAGGAGACATGATGTTAAAAATACTGCATTCTGGAAGAATTCCCGATTGCTCAAAGCATTGGCTGCTTCTAAGAGGATTAGATGCTAGAACTTAGTAGGGGAAAAAGTCATTCTTCCTATGCTGACTGTGGTGGCTGTATTTCACAGATGTTTGTGGCTGACAGCTAAAGAAAAACAAACAATTGAGCTAGTGGTTTTTTATTTATTTTTTATTTTTTATTTTTTATTTATTTGCTTAAAATTAAAGATTATAAAATAAAATAAACCTTGAGTTTTTTAAAAGAAATGCTGTTACTGTAGGTCCCAAAATACTCTATTAAGTTCAGATAATAAGTAGGGAAAAATATTAAAAGAAAAAAAAAAGGAAATGTTCTGCCCCCTGTCCTCTTCTTGAGGAAAAGCATAGCTTAATATGGTTACATTTCTGACTGTCCCTTCTCATAGGAAAACTATTGATTTCAGGGAGAAGATTCAGTAGTGTCAGTTGCCTAGCATACACACTGTATTAAAATTTATGTGCAAACACTTTTTTTTTTTTTAAGGTAATCAACTCTTTGCCTTCTAGAATAAGTGCACACCTCTTCTAACAGCAGTAGGAAGTAGTAGGAATATAGCAGGATGTCCAGAGCAGAAGAGCTGTTCTCCTGTTCGTTCTGTTTTATATCTCCTCGGAGATTATTTACACCCTGAAGGTCTCCTAAGTGCTTTATGGATCTGGAGTCATTCGGAGGCTAACAAAGTAGATCTGGGAGATTCTTCTGCAAGTCATTGATCCACAGTTTCCAGGGGCATGTTTGTATAGACATTGAGAAGATGTGAAGTGACTGCTAGTGCTTTTCTTCTTGATATTCTCAGTGTATTTTGTAGTAGGAAAGCATGGAATAAAGGGTTAAAGTGCCTTTCATGTATGAAAAATGTTCTCCTGAGCTTCTGGATAGACTGTTTCAGGCTCTGAAGCTGGATTGTACAGAAAACTCTATTCAGTTACCTGGGTTGTCAGCAGGCGGTGTAAAAGAAGACTTGTTTCTCAATAATGTAACGCTGAAGTTTCATTTAATATTAAATGTCAAAGTTGTGAGTTCATATGATAATTTAGGCTGGAAGGGACCTGTGGAGGCCTCTAGTTCAACCTCCTGCTGAAACCAAGGTCAGTGATGATATCAAATCAGGTTACATAGGGCTTTACCCACATAGGTCTTGAAAAGCTCCAGGGACTGAGGGTACACAACCTCTGTGGGAGAACTATTTCACTGTCTGACGTTCGCACTCTAAAAATGGTTCCCTTAATGTCTGGCCTGAACCCTTCATTTTTTTCAGTTTACTCCTCTTGTCTTCCTGCCACGCATATGTACTGCTGTGAAGAGGCTGTCTCTGTCTCTTTGATGCCTACAGACTGTGGTATTTTACTATTAGATCCCCCTTGAAACCATGTTGCTCTAGGCCAAACAAGTCCCTCAGCCCTTCCTCACAGGGCAAGTGCTTCAGTCCCTCCTCCACTGAACCCTGATGAACTTGCACAAGTTTGTCTCAGTCTTGTACTGCATGGCCCAAGATCAAACATAGGATCCAGATGTGATCTATTTGAATGCTGAGTAGAAAAGGTATCATCCTTTCACTCAATCTGCCAGCTCAATCTCCTGTTAATACAATTGAGGATGCTGCTGAACGTCCATACTGCAAGGGCATGCTTGCTGGCTCATGGTCAGGTCTTTTTCATAGAGCTGCTCCCATCCTGGCTGTGCTGAGATCCTTTCCAGGGTTTCTTATTTCTTCTCACTGAAATTACTTAGGTTCATGTTGACCAGTTCTCTCAGTCTGTCTAGGCCTTTCTGCATGACAACCCTGACCCTGAGTATATTGACTAGTTCCCCAAGCTGGTGTCATTTGCTAATGTGAGGCAGTGTGCTCTGTTGCCTCCTTCAGATAGTTGACACAGATACTAAACAGGATGGGGCACAGTACTGACGTCTGCAATACTTCATAAGTCACAGGCATTGAGGTAGAGTACGATCTGTTAACCACCACCTTTTGGGCCTGGTCATTCAAACACGTTTTTATTTATTTATTTATTTATTTATTTGGCTGTCTACCCATCTAGACCTTAACATTATAACTTGCATACGAGGGTATTGTGGGAGGTAGTTGAAAGTCTCCCGTAAAACATAATCTAGAAAATGTGACTTTAATGTAAGAAGCTGACCATTTTTTTCCAGTTCGATATGACTTAAGATAGAAACACAGTTTTCAATGTTTCTCAGTTATTACTTTATTTATCTTTGTGAGTATGTCATGGTGTACTTATAGAGAATATGAAAAATAACCTGGCTCAAAAAACACTTTAAAAAGCTTTAAAAAGTCAGGTGAGTATGTGTTACAGGAACTAAAAATTGTTCAGATGTTCTGAACATCTGCTGCTGAAGAGCTAGCATCTGGTTCCTGCATTAAGTGTGTTCTCCTAACTGGTTGGTTCTGTTCGTCACATTTTGTGGCATATAAGTAATTATTGTATTAACACTTCTGGTTTCTCATAAGTAACACATCCTGTCAAAAGCTGAACTTGTATATAATTTCTCTGTAATATCAAGGTCTAGGGTACTTACTGTTTTTACCTGTATTATCCATTTGGCTATACTTGATATAATGATATAGCTAAATGTCAAGTGTAGTTACCTGGCATAGAATTCACCTATACTTGCAACACATAAACACATGAGCGGTACATAATTCCCATTTGATGTCAGTGAAGCATAGTTTCAGACCTTGGCTCAGCTGGCAATCTCTTTCACTGGACATTACCCAGAGCTTTTTACTCTTCTCCAGCTATTTAAGGGAAATGGAATGAAGATGTATGGAAGAAAAGAAAGAAATTGTTTCCTTTTCATAATGTCTGATCCAATTTTACATGAATGTATTAGTGTGGGGTTTTCAAGTGATTCAGTGAGAAGTACAGCCAAGGACAACCCACAAGATTCTTCCTGTGTGAATCTAGGAATCCTTCAAGGGTAGTCTTGGATATAGTCAGAAAAATGCACGAGTGTAACAGCTGAAATTAATTTTAATTTACTGTTGCGTCCTCATGAAATGAACCAGAGAGAAAATGTAAGGAGAAAAAAAATGAATACAAGTAGGCCAAATTACGGCCTGGTATAAGTAGGTTCAGATCCATTGGCTTTCCTTGCTTTGTGGTATTCTTCAGTTTGACCCTTAGAGCTATTTATCCAAGAGGAAACAGTCCAAGGCCTGAAGTTCTATTTATCTGCAATTCAAATTATTTCTTTTGTTACCTACTCTTAAAAAGATTGCTTTGGTGGTGAAATAAAACACCAGAATTATGTTATACATTGCAGTTTCCCCTTGCTTTTAGTAGCTGTCTTTACTGATGCATTATCTGGATAAGGTGAATTGTTCTCCTTTCTATTATCTTAATACTTACCCATTTTTCCAATGTAATTGTAGTAATATGTGCAAACCTATCCAAGAGATTTGGATAGTAGTTCGAGCAGCTGCTTCCCTTCTGTCTTCTTGGCTATGGCTAGAGGTTGTTTTTGTTCTACAGAGAGAATGGTTGTCACCATCATGTTGGTTTGTTTTTTAATGGAGCAAGCATTTGTACATAGGGCTCTCCCAGGTCAGACCCCAATTCTGGCAACGTTTCTGCATGATACAGTAAATGTTTACACAAAGGTATAGCTAGTTGCCAATAAGAGACCAGATTGGACAGGAAAGTTTGTTATTTAGTTTCACAATATTAATTTGAAGTTTTTATCTCTTGAGCAAGTGTGGCGGGACTAGGTCCTGCCTGTTTTCCTTCCATGCTATTTGAAACTTTTTCAGTTTGGTCCTGCAAATGCACAATTATTTGAACACAGAGAGCAAGGGAGGTTGTCTTGTTGACTTCATGAGCAGGACATTCAGCAATGTGATGAGAGATTCAGCTTAGTGTCTCTGCTGTCTATCAGGCATAGATCTAAACCCTAGGCAGTTGGGCTTTTTGAACAGGCCTTCAAAAATAGCTTAGCCAAATTGTTTACCTTTCTCTTTTCTCTCTCAATCCACCTAGTAAATATTTTCATCTAAACTGATGACCCTACAGAACTGGAAACAGGGTTTTATCTTCCTATCTTCTCTGTTCCTCACCTCCCCTAGAAAAGAAAGAGAATATTGAAAACAACTCTGGCAGTTATCTCCTTTCTTCTACTTCATAAAACAGGTACAAGAAGAAGGGAAGCGGTAATATCAGGAAAGTACTGTCATTAAATAGCTTGGAGTAGAAGCTGAGCTTTATTTTTTTCAGCCTTGTGCTCAGAATATTTCCATGTTCGTTTTCATTCTGTGCAGTACTTGAAGCATGAGTTTTATACTAAAATGCATTTTTCTTCCTCTTCTTTCTGTCACACTTGCTCATAAATACTTCAGTGGACAGAAGAATTTGAATGCATAGAGGAATATTCTGTCTTCATTAAATTCTGTGTGTAATTGGTGTGACCTCTTTTGCATGCTTTTTATTTTAACTTATAAATAATGTTTTAAAAGCAAATCATAAACCCTGAACTTACTGGGAGTATAAAAACTGCATCCGTTCCTAGATGATTGATTAGCTCCAGTATCATAGAAAGAAAGCAAAATATTTTTATATCAGCTTGAGTGGTACTACTTCAGCATGCATCTGCCCTGTTAAACGTCCTCTACAGAAAAATTGTTCTCATGTAGGTTAAGTTGCTTTGGGATAGTTTACAGGTCTAAGGAACAAACAGCAGCAAATGCGCATGTGGTGCTGTGACATGCCTCTTTGTGCTTAGGGCATAACTGAGCATAGCTAAAGATAAATCAAATTGTTGATTGGAAAGGAAACAAGTCAGATTCAGTTCTGGGTTACTACGTGGTTGCACCAGTGTAAGTGAGGAGAGAATTTATTTCTAAGTCAGCTAGCATTTGTACTGTTTTTTGTGATGTCCACAGAGTGAACATTACCACCTAGTGGTTGACAATAGTGAGCAGGAGTTGAGAAACGCACACTGCTATGTAGAGGTGCTAGGTATTTGTGTTTAAAACTCTGCCCACCATATGCAGAGGCTTAAGTATCTGAAAGAACAGATCTGTTGGGTTTCTCTTTGGTTTGGTCTGTAAGCAAAACTGCAGTGTACTCAATAAATATCTTCAACAGGAAAGCACAGCAAAAGAAAACTTGCATTTTACGATCAGCAATCCATTTGCCTCAGATTGATTATAACAGCATAGCTACTATTGTGCAGTAGAAGTGTGGCGCTGCTAAAGAGGTCCTGCACTAAAGATGGAAGAACTGCAACAAGTGTTTGGCTTGGTGAGAACAGGGAACACCCCTGCTGAGAGACTGGTCTAGCTTAACTGGAGTAATATAAGCAAAGGAACTGGATTTGTTTCATTTGTCCTTTGCCAAGGTGCTGGTTAAAAACAACAGCTAGTTTTTATCTTAGTATTAAATCAAGGGGAACCATGAATTCCTTTTTTAAGCAGATTTGATTTCTCTTATGTTTATAGTCCGTGTTTGTTAATTGATACTATGCAGTCTGATGAATCAGTTTATTCAAAAGGCCAAGAAATGAGGTGGGTTTTGAGTCTCTGAAATAGTTGGTGCATCTGCAGTTAAATTCAAGTTGTCCCTGTATTCCCTACATCTTGGAAAAAATGTATTAACTGTTGCTTTTTTTTCTTTTTTTTTCTTTTTTTTTTTTTTTTTTCATCTTATTTGAAAAATCAGATTGGTTATTTGAATGGGGAGGGAGGAGGGAAGGCAATTTTCTTCTTGGTATTCTTAATCATCCCTCCATCTTTTGATAGAAGAAAAAAGACAGTATATGAAAGAAGGAGTTTTAAAGACTTTTTTTTTCCTATATAATGTTTTCTGTGTATGAGGAATTTTTTCGCTATTAATATCTTTGAAAAATCAAGAAAGTTAGATGAAAACTTTCAATTACAAAACAAGTTTTTCTCTAAGTTGAAGCTGTGATATTCTCTGCAAATATTATCATGAAAGTGATAATTTTTGCAGATAATTGATTATCAGGGATTATTATAGAAGAACTTAACTGGAGGTGTCCTGAACAGGCAGCAGCCTGAAGAGTAGATTGCATGCTTATTAAAGTATTTTAAGACAAGGATCACCTAGTGTAATTTTGCTCCCAGCTGCTGCCACCAGATATTGCCTGCAGCCCCTGAGTTTGGAGTTGCCTGGACCTCAGTGCCTCTGGACAGCTAGTAAGTACAGGTAATTCTGGCAAAAGGAGCAACCTAGAAGGTGAAGTGGAGAAGCTTTGTTTTATTATCAAAAGTAGATCAGAAACTGAGATAAAAATACCTGTATGCACTTCTGTCTGTATGCATGTGTTTAAAGGAGGAACAAGGCTTGAGATTGCATTTGACAAGAAAACTTTGAAAACATTTGACAAGACAAGAAAATGAGGCAAAATACTCATTATGAATACTGAAACCAATTCTACTTATGAATATATATATTTCCACAATTCTTAGTGTAGTCTCTGGAACACCTTATTCTCAGTTTGTGGGTTTTATTTTCTCATGGACCAATTTTAAACCTCTTGCGTACTGCAGATGTTCTAAATTGTAAATGAGACTTGTCTCTTTTATAGTACAAATGTAACTATTTTCTTTTGAAAAGATCCCAGATCTATACAAACATCTCTGCACATATGATCTAGGATAATGCAAAGGAAAAATACCTGGAGTTTTGACAATGAGATCTGAACCAATTTTATTGCTATGGTAAAGTGAAACTTAAAGTGACTACAAATACCTAAGGGAGCTGTTAAGTATGTAAAAGGAGAGGAGGTAAGAGATTTTAAGCAATTATGAAGTTGCTTTATCAGAAGGGCTGATATAAAATCTTGTCTTATTAGAAAGTTAAAGCTCTCGGAATGAATCTCAAATGTTCTTTGAAGTGAAAAGGGCTGGACAAGTGAAATCCAACAGCTTGCACGTGAGACTCTGTAGTAAGTGATGCACATATTGGCTTTTTACATCTCGATAGTTGTTCAAGATTCCAGTTATTTGTGAAGAAATAATTGGCTTATGAACCCCAGAGATCACTGTCTGTTCTGTATAAAACGGGAGCTAATGGGGTAAGTTTTTGCATCTTGAGGGAAGAAAATGCCTCAGAAGAAGTCTGGAAAAAATGTGACAAAGCTAATAATTACATATGTTTTATGTTTCTTTCTTTATTATTATTATTATTTAAATCAAACTGTAGTATTCAAATACTTATTTTCTTAATTCTTCTCCTCCTTCCATTTGCCCCCCGCCCTAAAAGGTAGGAGACCTGCAAGAGCAGTTTGGAAAATACAGATATTTTTCCTTTTATGTTCAGCTGAGTCTCTGCTGCTTAAAGTCAAAAGGCATATTGCTGCAAGCAGAGAGTCTATAGGAGACTTGGGTATTTTTTGAAAACAACCATTTGTAGAGGTAAATATCACAAAAATAAGTATATGACAGCATATTGATTGCTGCACAAAATGTGTTCAGGGAGTCCAGAAGCTAACTTTCTATTTCTAGAAGAGAAGAGAGAATGTTGAGAAAAACTCTTTAAAGAGTAGGTGATTTTAGTCCAAGAATAAATGAAACTGAAAACAAACAAACAAAAAAAACACGTTTATTCAGGCATTGACAGTGTAATTCTAGCTAGTAATTTAATATAAACCACTTTTAAAAATAATTAACAAAGCTTTATTATTTTAATAATTCTTACTGGCCAATGAAAGTAGTTGCTGTAACTGTTGAAGAGATTGCTAGAGGCCTATGAATAACCTTCATTACTGAAGAAAAGACTTCCTGAACATATGAGCTAATGAACCATTGATCAAAGAGATCAGCTGGTTTTCCTAATGGCAGATTCTTTACATAAGTGGCTACAGCATGAGCGAACAGGTAGCCCTGGCTGCAGGAAAATCCAGTGTTCAAAGGGTTGAAGATGATGGATGGTCCAATAGTACAAAGCTTCTTGTGTTGAGATTGGTAATGTGTATTAACTATTTTCTTGTTATTAGCTGAATAATTATTCGTCTGTGATGGAAAAACTTTTTTTTTTAAGCGAGGCAAAGAGTGACAAGGTGACCTTTTTTTTTTTTTATATATATATATGGGAAACCAATGAGAAACTGTTTCAGATGCATCCTATCATCAGATATAGACATCCTAATTTCACTAGACTATAGTAAATTTATGCTTGGTTGACTGTTACAAGACTTGAGCACATCCTAAAGCATAAGTGGTTGCCAATTGCTGTACTGAATTTGAGCTGTTCCTTTATGGTTTCTTTAATATCAAATTATGGTTTCATCTATATCAAAGCTAATGGTCTGCTCCTTTTCACTGAGATGTCTTGGGTATTACCGACAAGGATTGCCAGTCATCTTCTGTAATAATATCTGCTGTTTTTGGATTTTAAGTGGAGGACTACCTGTTTTTAACCAAATTTCAATGACTTATTTTGACAATTACTTGGTGGTTGTTTTTTTGGTAGTGTTCCCCCACACCGAGTTCTTAAAGTAAACCCGTCTTAATCCTCCTCTTATTTTTATGTTCTTGCATTGTGCTTTGGGTTACACATCATGGTTGACATATCCTAAAGTACTTCAGGACCTGCATATCCTTCCCAAAGATTTCCTTTGTTTGTGACCGGTGTGTTCCTCCCCTATTTTCTTGGCTCAGGCAATTAAAGGTCCCCTGAGCTTACAAAATAATACTTCAAGCTTAAAGTCAACATTTTGAAATGAAACAATATTTTTGATTATGTTGGTATATTCAAAAGATTCAGGGAGAGGAGGTAGAAACATAGTGCTAGGGGAAGATGTAGGGTAAAAAAAAGTTGTGATTTTTGTTTGTGTGTTTGTTTTTACCAGTAGGATACAGTGAGCTTTGTAGGCCACTTCAATGGAAATCTTTTAATGGGAATTTATCATGGGCCTGTTATTGAGGCAAAAATATCTATGTTGTCCATTCTCACAAAATTTAGGAATTACTGATAACTATCAATTGGAGTGGAAAAAGGCATACAGGTAAGGAGTGTTTATTAGGACATTTCCTTCCCTCTATAACACCCGTATTGTCTCTTTCATCAGAGATTATTTAAATGAAGAATTAAAGATCCCTTTTTTTTTTTTCCAAAATTCGTATGAAGAATATAGTCATAAGTGCAACACAAGGTTCCCTCATTAAACACAATGCTTTTATTGTAACAATTTATTAATATTATTGCTCTTAACCAATGACCAAAATAAGTTTGTTGGTTCATCAGAAAATTTTGGTAGTGGTAGTACTCTAGAAGTTATTTTTTACCAAGTACAGGAAAACTGCAGAGAAAAGATTTGATTTATGTTGTCTGATTGATATTTAGAAACGCAAGGTTGTTACCTCACAGGATTTTCTTGAAGTTGAATCAGATTTTACCTTATGCAAACACACACATACTTCCAGGCACGCTCTTTCCTGAAAGAAACTATGACATAGACAAGGAAATAGGAAGTACGTGAATTTACTTTTATTGTAGAATTCTAAAAATTCAGTAAAACAGACTTCATCTTAATGTACCTGAATGTCCTTTTCAAAACTGAAATAAATGCTAGACCACATTAACTACTTTTTCAAAACTGAAATTAGTTTTTCAAAAGAAGAATGAAGCATAACATCATTGATTTATGATGCAAAATTATACTCATGGTACTATCTCGTTGAAATTCCTTGCAAATTTTTTTTATGCTTATTTTTTCTTTCATAATTTATGACTGAAGGCTGCTGTATTTTATAATAAGACTGATAAAATGCTTTAAACAGGGAATTACAATGGCTGCAACAGCATCCATCAATGCAAAATAAAAGTGCTGCTGTTGTCAGTAATGCGGCTAAAAACTGGGGCAGTGGCATGCCTTGTTTATGTGCCCTGCAGCTGATTAACATTCACTATTTTTGGTTAACTAATCCCATAGATTCTCTTAGGTAGTACCTATGCAGAGTGGAGCAAACATGATCTCTCTCTTGAAGATCTGTGGATCTGGACCTTGGGCTTCTGCTAATATTATTTAATTGAAAGGAGGGCTGAGATAAAATTATAGCCTTTTGAATGCTAGTGTGTGCTTGCAGCTTTGTTAATCTACATTTTTATTTTTTTTTGAATCTCGATGAAGCATTCTTGCATAAATAAACACACTGTTATAAGATGAATGATACACAAGATGTATTTTATGAAACTAAATAAGGGATAACGAATTGTACTAGATTACTGGTCATATGTAGTATTGCTATATGAAATACCAGAGAGGAAAAGTAACATACCTGAGGTAGTGTGCTAATAGCCTTGCTGTAGAAACAGCATGAAGAGAAAGGAGAGACTGCAGGTAAAACAGAAAAGTTACCTGCATAGTCAGTGTTCTTGTACATTGTCGGTTTTCAGAAAGACAAAAATGCAACAGATTATTTTAATATTAAGCCAAATGCTGTTCATCTTTTGTTCAGAAAAAATTCTTTTGAAGAAGTGACATGTTTTGGTAGCAGTAAGAACCCAGTCAAAGGGCAGACCCTTTATGGTATATTACTTTCCGAGACATCAGCTAATTACTGCTCAGTTGAAGGATATCCTCAGGTTCTCCTTTCATTTATTTGATAATTAGAAGACCACCAGATGGGTTTAACTGAAATGACTTGTATGGTACAGATAAAAATAAAGTAATAAATTTAAAAAAAAGAAAAGAAAAAAAAGAGGAAAGCAGAGAAACACAGCATAGATTACACTCTTCCTCCCATCGGTTTTTAGGCCTGTTCCAGTTCCTGAGGACAGGGAATATCAGATCCATTTGATCTTAATGAGACAGACAGGTGTTTTCTTGCAGATTTACTGTAGCCATTGAAGTAATTGATATGAATACCACCCTCTCTTGAACACTGTTAGGGGATGCAGGGTCTGTGGCAGCTCAGGGTTGGGGAGGGTAGGTCAGGTCACAGTAATCTGAGTGAACCCATCTTGTTCTGAATGAAGTGATATGGAGTTTTGTAATTCCCTGACACAACTTAGCAGTGGAGTGTTTAAAACCAGCTATGAGCAGTAACTTCTTAAATTCCTGCAATTACCTCCAAAATGATCCTCTCCAGAGCTGTAAGCATTCCCTTAGGGCATAATTTTAAATGGGTTACTTCAAGTTTCTCCTTCCTACTATTTTAACCTAAAGGGCATTTTAGAAGCAAATCCAGGTTTGTAAAAATGGTATTTGCTTGTACATCATACAGCCAGCACTTACCTCGTACCAACTTAGCATATTGGCACTGAGACACAGCATGCAGCCATGCTATTGAAGACAGGTTTTCTAGCCTGACCTTTGTGCCTAATTAAATCAAAAGCTAAATTAAATTTGTACCAAAATTTTTGCTGTTTGTACCTACAACAAGAGAAGGTCTGTGGAGGCCTTTGTAAAGTTTGGTTAAGAGTCTTAACTTATGGTAACATAAACTGTACATATACTTATTTCAATTCTAGTAGAAACAAAATTACTGTGTATATTGCATGCTCGGTTCCTCATTCTGATTTATGTTTATACAGAACCAAAAACATCTACATCCCCTGAAACATACAGCTGCTTGTAAAACCTGATGAGTAGTAAATGAAAGAAAAAAAGAAGTATATGTGGAAGATAAAAGGACTGGGAGCACAGATCAAAGATTCTAGGCCAAATTCTAAGCTCCAGTGGAGCTTTTTTCTGTCATACACATGAGAATTCTAGAAGAAACTATATTGCATGGGAGCAAACCGTATTTGTCTAATGTTAAATAAAAGAAATATGTAGGCCTGTGGCAGAAGGAAAATCTATATTTAAGTGCATGAAATAGATTTTGTTCTTAAGAGTCTTCATAATGAGGTGCTTCCGTGATCTTCAAGAGTATTGGCAATTAGTCAAGTTACACAGAAATGTGCAGTTGGTCCGTGTCCTAATTGCAGCCTATAAATGAAAGAAAGAGTGCAGAGTGAGTTGTTCAGTATGCTACAGCACACTGGCTAATCTGGCTGAACTTCAGGTCCCTGAGAACAATGTATTTTTCTATATAATGCTAGTTTGACTCTATCTAAATATATGAAGGTTAGAGAACCCTTGAAGATGTGGATCTGAAATGTGTAGAATAATGGCTTAATGGGGATTGTAGTGTACTTGATGGACTCGTATTAAGTAGCAAGGGGAGAACATAGTATTTTTCTGAAAGTCATTAATAGTTTCTTGTACAGTACAACTTAGATATAGCACGGTGTGTGACTTACTTAACCCTTCAGAAAAAAGGCAGGAATGTAAAGTCTGCGAAACTTGGTAAGGGAAAGTTCTAGGTCATTTTTGCATATATATTTTTTTTAATTATTATTATTTAAGACTCCAAATATGTTGTCCTTTCCTCCCTTGAAACTTCCTTTACTCGATCATATGTAACCAAAGGAGTGTTCATCTGAGTCATTCTTGGGATTGATGTTTGTGTTTGATACCAAAATCTCAAAAGAGCATTTCATAAGGGTAGTTCCAATAATAAAAACAACAACAACAACAACAACAAAAAAACATCAGCAGAAGATAAAGCTCTTCTAACTAATAGGAATTATGAAAGTCTGAGCTTTTCATGGAAGGTCCATCGTGGACTTACTTAACTTGCATATGTGGGAGCCTGATCCCTTTCACAGACATATACCTGAGGTGGCAGCAAATTTGAGGGTACTTTGCCTAAAGTAAAGATTGTCTAAAATAGCAGAGAGAACTTCAAAGGAAGGCTAGATAGAACCCAACCTTTTCTCTATTCCACCCTGTCAATTCTCAGCTTTTTTCTTAATTCTGAGTTACACAGTCCCATAACAGTAGTGTCCGTTTTATAGTTTTACCTTTAAACATCAAGATGTATTTCAATAAATTTCAGATTAAGTAATTTTAGAATGTGATGTGATCTGATTTTTTTCACTACAATCTTAAATATTTTGCAAAATATATATATTTTTGATGGATTTCTAATAGAGTTGTTTTGATAATACATTAGCATTAATACTCCAGCTCATGTAGGCTATATCAGGAAAATTCTTAACTCAGTATCAACATTTTAAGTAATAAATGCCAATATCAGGTATTGTGATTCTTTCATAACATTTTCTTTAAAGTGTTAGAGAAACACAAACGGAAAATTTAAGCCTCAGAACCATTCTGATTTTTTGTTTGTGTGGCAGTAAATTTTGTTTTTCAGTCACATTGACTTAAGAGGTAGGACACCATTGTTCCTGAACAAAACCAATCAAATGTAAATATTATCATTTATAATTGGTTATTTATTATTCTTTTGTTTTGGTATAAGTGCACAAATGTGAAGGTGACTACTCAGCTGAATTGTCATCACCTACATGATGTTGTAACCCCTAGGAAACCGTTAGCTTAGTCCTTGCCATACATGTATTACCTTGTCCTAGTGGTGGCTAAGAGGAGCGAATACCTTCACTTTCCACAGTGTTTTTAGGTGGAGTTAAACACTGAGCAGGAAAGTGTGGTAGGTACTAGGCAGGTTTGTGCAGAGTTCACAAAAAAGCAACTAGAGCTATGCTGATGCTGAAGTCATCCTAGATTCAGGTGAAGGGTAGATGGCTACAGCTTGACCCAATTACCATAGTGTACTGCCAATTATACCAACTGGAGTTGTCTTGCTTCTAAGAGTTGCTTCTGTGCAACTCTGATCCAAATATGTTTTTCTCTTTTTACTCTTGTTCCTCTTCAGTGCTGGTTGACAGCTCAGGTGCTAAGAGATGGCTGGGAGAGCTTATGGGGCACTGGGTCTATCTCCTTTAAGTATTTGGAGGGAAAAGTCATCTAAAAATTTTAATGTTATCTTGTTTCCATTTGTAATTTAAATAGGACTTACATAACTCATCCTAAGAAAGCTTAAAGCACAATATAATCTTCCTTCTCTTACACAGTACAAGTACCTCTTCCTCATTTCCTCCCACCAAAGGCTGTAAAATAGTCTAACTCCTGTCTAATAGGGGCATGTGGCATTGTAGGCGTAATGAAAAGGAGAGCCAAATTAATTTACTGAATATTCACTTCTTATTTTTAAAGGATTTGTCAACAATAGTACACACATCTGGGAACAAAATACCCAACACCAAGAAATTTGGAAGAGAGAAGAAATCATTCTACTTAATCCAACTGACCATCTATCAATTCCTCTAATCTGTATATTATTTAGAGAGCTTAGTGGCAGACTCATAACTTGAATCATGGGAGTTGGATGAAACTTCTTCATTAGGTAGTAAATTTATTGGAGAAGAGTTCTGTAAACACTGAGCTTGTTCATATTTTAAATGCAGAGTGTATGCCCCCCCCAAAAAGCAGAGGGAGAGAGAGGTGCTAAAATGTACCAAGAAGAAAAAATATTTTCACAAGTATGTTGTGATAAGCATATATGATCACGTACTCCTTTTTTTTTTTTTCCTCTCTCTCTCTCTCCACTGGTCTCCTGTCTAATTGTTCAAACTGGAGAGCATTTATTTACTGACAACTACTGCTATCTGAAAAAAATAGCTCAGTGATTTATTTATCAGACTGTTGAAATTCTGTTTTGGAAATGTCCCTTGAAATTTACTGGCCACAAACCTGAGCAAAGCCTCTCCACTTCCCTAGGGGGAGAGATAAGGATGTGGTATTGCTGTTGACTTACAGATAAGGGCCTGAAACAGAGGCAGATTATATCAAAAGTGCTGCTAAATTTGAGTGCCTGTTTGAAGATGCCTTTTTGTGTGATTTTACCAGTAAATAACATCTCATGTTCACAGTGCAGCTGCTGTTGACTTTCTGTACCCTGAAAAGAGATTTGTATTTCAGGCAGAGCAATCAAAAAATAAAGACTCTCTCAAACAAACATGTTCTTTTTGCCCTAAGCTTCCAGTTCCAGTCTTCGCGTGTTGAGGAAGGATCCTAATGTCAATTCTTTTTAGGAGAAAAAAGAGGGTTTATAATCTTTGGAAAAGAGGGCGGGCAACTCGTGAGGACTATAAGGCTGTTGCGAGGCTGTGCAGGGACAAAATTAGAAAGGCTAAAGCTCATCTGGAGCTCAATCTGGCTACTGCCGTTAAAGATAACAAAAAATGTTTTTATAAATACATCAACACAAGGGAGAACTAAGTAGAATCTCCATCCTTTACTGGATGCAGGGGGGAAACTTAGTTACAAGAGATGAGGACAAGGCTGAGGTGCTTAATGCCTTCTTTGCCTCAGCCTTTAGCGGCAAAACCAGTTGTTCTCTGGATACCCAGTACCCTGAGCTGGTGGAAGGGGATGGGGAGCAGGATGTGGCCCTCATAATCCACTAGGAAATGGTTGGCGACCTGCTACAGCACTTGGATGTAAGCAAGTCAATGGGGCCGGATGGGATCCACCCGAGGGTACTGAGCGAACTGGCGGAGGAGCTGGCCAAGCCGCTTTCCATCATTTACCGGCAGTCCTTGCTATCGGGGAGGTCCCAGTCGACTGGCGGCTAGCAAATGTGACGCCCATCTACAAGAAGGGTCGGAGGGTAGACCCGGGGAACTATAGGCCTGTTAGTTTGACCTCAGTGCCAGGGAAGCTCATGGAGCAGATTATCTTGGGTGTTATCACGCGGCACTTGCAGGGCAACCAGGCGATCAGGCTCAGTCAGCATGGGTTTATGAAGGGCAGGTCCTGCTTGACAAACCTGATCTCCTTCTATGACCAAGTGACATGCTTAGTGGATGAGGGAAAGGCTGTGGATGTGGTCTACCTTGATTTCAGTAAGGCTTTTGACACTGTTTCCCACAATATTCTCCTCAAGAAACTGACTGCTCGTGGCTTGGACTGGCGTACGCTTCTTTGGGTTAAAAACTGGCTGGATAGCCGGGCCCAGAGAGTTGTGGTGAATGGAGTCAAATCCAAGTTGGAGGCCGGTCAGTAGTGGAGTCCCCCAAGGCTCAGTACTGGGGCCAGTCCTCTTTAATATCTTTATCGATGATCTGGATGAGGGGATCGAGTGCACCCTCAGTAAGTTTGCAGACGACACCAAGTTGCGTGTGTCGATCTGCTCGAGGGAAGGAAGGCTCTGCAGGAGCATCTGGATAGGCTGGACCGATGGGCTGAGGTCGACTGTATGAAGTTCAACAAGGCCAAATGCCAGGTCCTGCACCTGGGGCGCAACAACCCCAAGCAGAGCTACAGGCTGGGAGATGAGTGGCTGGAAAGCTGCCTGGCAGAGAAGGACCTGGGAGTACTGGTTGATAGTTGGCTGAATATGAGCCAGCAGTGTGCTCAGGTGGCCAAGAAGGCCAACAGCATCCTGGCTTGTATAAGAAGCAGTGTGGCCAGCAGGTCTAGGGAAGTGATTGTCCCCCTGTACTCGGCTCTGGTGAGGCCGCACCTCGAGTGCTGTGTTCAGTTTTGGGCCCCTTGCTACAAGAGGGACATGGAGGTGCTCGAGAGAGTCCAGAGAAGGGCAATGAAGCTGGTGAGGGGTCTGGAGAACAAGTCTTACAAGGAGCGGCTGAGGGAGCTGGGATTGTTCAGCCTGGAGAAGAGGAGGCTCAGGGGCGACCTTATCGCTCTCTCTAGGTACCTTAAAGGAGGCTGTAGCGAGGTGGGGGTTGGTCTATTCTCCCACGTGCCTGGTGACAGGACGAGGGTGAATGGGCTAAAGTTGTGCTAGGGGAGGTTTAGGTTGGATGTTAGGAAGAACTTCTTTACTGAAAGGGTTGTTAAGCATTGGAATGGGCTGCCCAGGGAAGTGGTTGAGTCACCATCCCTGGAGGTCTTTAAGAGACGTTTAGATGTAGAGCTTAGTGATATGGTTTAGTGGAGGACTTGTTAGTGTTAGGTCAGAGGTTGGACTAGGTGATCTTGGAGGTCTCTTCCAACCTAGACGATTCTGTGATTCTTATCTCTTTTTGTTCTGTCTCCTCAAAAATCTTAAGAAGGACTATATATATAAATGTAGGCATTTGCAATGTGGACTTTTACATCTGAGATAGTATCACCTTTGCGTAGTCAACAGAAAGAAATAAATGACTAGGTGGTGACTGATCTTCCACAGATAGCATCTAAAATCTAGCAATAGACTTGCATTCTCTCACTTGCCTCTGAAAAAGAGGGGTGGGTAATTTGCAGATGGACATCTAGAGCTAGGTGAAATTATCCCCACCTTCTGTATCTCACCCAGCTGGCTCCTTATTCAGCCACCTGTGCCATTCTTTGTCTCCTTAGCTAGCCAGTGCCAGCTTTGACACCAACATGTCTCCAGTGCCTTTTCTCCATCTGTCTGCTTTACTGTTCCCCCACTGTTTGTTAACATAAGGCATTCTCTTTTTCCGCACTTTGTGGGGGTTCAGAAGTGGCAGGCAAGAACATAAAATAGCATTTATGTTCCTGCACCTCTTTGCAAATCTCTAAAAGTTATAGGGAAAGCCCTGCTCATCCCTCGCAGTGCTTACTGCACTGAGGGATAGCAAGGGATGTAAAAACATCAGCCTAGAGCTTCACTGGAGGGTTGGAAATTGTCTAGTGGTTTTGATGGTTTCTGAAAATGAGTTGCTTTTCTTATGTTGTCTGCTGACTGTATGTGGCCTCACAGTTTATTAAGGCCATTTCACTTGTCAAATTTGAATGGATAAAATGGTGAGTTTAAAATAACAGGGGACACTGTCCTGTCTTCTGGCCATCCTTTATTTGGCATTAAGGTAGTTATGAGTGTTCTTTAATTAGAGATTGTTTTATCCTTCCTAAAAGTATTGGAACCTTTTTCTTCTGATTTTCTTCCTGCTCATTTCTAAAGAATGTTACCCCCCAAAATTCATCTTCAGGCAGCAAAATAATACAGATGGCTCCAGCTTCAGTGATTTGAACAATTGGTTATGGGAGAAAGACAAGAATCAACCTTACAAAATGTTGTCATAAAACAATGAATGGTAAAAGTTACGCAAACTCACATGCTGGGAAGCCCCCTTTTGTCTTGAAAATCTTATTATTATTTTTAATAATCCTGAGTACAGATAACATTCTAAAAGTAAATTAGCTGTGACAAATACTTACTTCATTATCACCTATTAATGGTAACAACTGTCATGAAATGTTCTGTTACTATGATGCATTTGCAAAACAATTATCTGTATTACAAACTTTTGTTTAATCTTTTATTTCCAACTCCCCCCTACAAATTTCTAATCATATTGAAATTGTAGTACATCATCTGTTCAAAGAAAGTTAATCAATTCTGCTGTTTAATAAGAAGTAAAAATATATCCCAAAGGAATCTTTCTATTTCTCATGCCAAGTGTTAGAAGTTTCATTTTTGTGGTTTATTTGCCAGGATTACACTGATGTTTACTTTTTCCATGCATACAGTTTTCTGTTTGTTTGTTTTTACTATTCCAAAGCATTAACACAAAAATATCATTTCCCAAACAATAGTTCTTTTAATTGCTTTAGTAGTACTGTATGTACCTGTTTGTTTGAAAATAGCGTTTTTTTTTCACTCATTCAGTGTTTAAAGGATAAGTGTTTCAAGTCCTTTAATGTCATTTGCAAAGTAAAAATTGTCCTCTGTAAGTGCATCTTTAGCCTAGTATAGAAATACTCCAATATATATGATTTTATCAATTTAATGACGTATGCTGATTCTGCATAATGCTATATTGATCCTGGTATATTACATTTCTGAAGAATCTTACAGTTAGTGACTGTAAATTATCATACCTACCTTATACATAAGTCATCTATAGGATAAGAATTAAATTGTAATTGCTCCTATTTTTCCGGGACACCTTTCTTGAATTATGTACTGCTGCATGTATTTGTATTGTTTGGCTATCATATCTCTGGGATACAAGAAAATTTAACTTATAGATAAGCAAAGATAAAACAACGAAAGATGTTTAATCAGCCAGGGACTTCAATAAAAGGATTTTGCATCAAAGGTACAACAGTACTAGGGAATAGTAGGTTTAACTGTTCATAATAAACTGTTTATTCAGGAGGAAATGAAGGGGTGAAAGTAAGGAATGAGACAATGATCCTTAAGGCCTGACTGGGAAACCTCCCACCACAGTCACATGCCTGGAAAATAGCAGCTGTCTTGGGCAGGAAAGAATTCTGCAGAGCTGAAATTCTTATTTCAGAGATTACAGCTCTGTGCCTGGGCTTTAGGATGAAGTTTCTAGGGTCCTAACAAGTGCCTCAACTGATCCTACAAATGTTGAGGTATATATTTCCATTACTCTGCAAAGTAATATGAACAGAAAGTGTAAGTTCTGTTTCCTGCAGTCTGTAGTATCACTGGCTTTAAGAACACAGCATGCTACTTAGAAGCCTTGACTTCTAAAATGACTGTACTTTCAGTTTACGCGCCAAAATACACATCTTGCAGCAGTTTTCTTGTGAACACCTCTTTTTTATATAGTATAAAAAGAGTATACAATAAGGGTAGTTCTTTCGATGTGTTTCTTAAATTTTTGCTTCAGTCAATGAAATACCTTAGGCTGTTACTGGCCAGAAATTGCTTGTGTGAACTGGGTAGAAATTTTCTCATTTTAACAATGGACTCCGTACTTATCAATGTATGTATTGAAGCTAAGGGATCTGGGAGTCAGGGAGCAGCAAGAGTGGGGCTGCTCTATGAGGAAGGACAAACAGGGAGTGAAGGTAGCCCCAGGGCCAGTGGTGGTGCCTCACTGATGGGCATTACAGCATCTGAGCAGGGCAGGCAGAGCTGGGGGCTGGTAATGGGGCCCACTGACAGCCCATGCATGGCAAGGAGATGAACCAGGACCAGGGACCCCATGGGGGGCCAACAAGGAGCAAATGGAGCCAGGTCCCATGGGCAGGGGTCAGTGGAGGCCCCAGGGGAGCCTGAGGCAGGGCCAGTATGGATCATTAGTGCACCCTGCAGTGCTGATGCTGGATTCATTCTCCTGTCTGACACCATAAGTGATGCTCCGGAAGGCTACTGAATTGCTAGCCCTGCTTTGAGTAGGAATTTGTTCTGGGTGATATCCTGAGACCCTTCCCACCTGAATTATCTGTGATTTTCACAAAAGATCATTCTCATCGTAAATAACTGGACGTGTGGCTGGGTTTCTTGTTATGGGGGCAGATGGCAGATAATATGGTATGTTCTCTATTTTTTTTCAAAGTTCAAGAGGGAAAAGAAGACAGAGAAAGTTTAAGGAAGGTCTCATTTTGTCCCAGTGGGAAGTAAAAGCATGCTTGAAGCCAGACTTACAGTCTTGGAAACAGTTTCCTACTGTACTTTAACAGCAACTAAAACTACTGTAGTCTCAATTTTCTACCTTCTACCAAAATCAAGCAGACTTCTGACTTTTTGGTGATCGGTGACATTCAGTATAGCAACATGAACAAAGAATTTGCTTAGCTCTTCACTTTTAACTCATTTTTCAATGTTGGTGTTCAGCCGTCATTTTCAGTACTGGTTATTATATTTCTTCCCAAATCCCTTAGCAAAGAAAATAATCCTGCTCAGTCTGGCTCATTGCCACCCCATCGTTATCCCTAGGATTAATAACATTTGTGATAACTGCAATAAATTGGACTATTTCATGTTACCATGGCAGCCAAACTGAAAGTAGTAATTTTTTTCTCTATGTTGGCCTCAGTTGCTCTACAGTTAGAAGATATAAACTAATATTGGTTTATTATTTTCCCCATATGTTATACTGAAATACCTTTTCCTAAATTTCTCATTCTCTGTGATAAGTACATATGATGTAGGAGTTTCTTGTTAGAAAAATAATTGGA